>NC_029781.3:46035964-46036601 GCF_000817695.3 Arachis duranensis
GATTCCGGTATTGAATGACTGTGACGAGCTTCAAACTCCTGAAGGCTGGGCGTTAGTGACAGACGCAAAAGAATCAATGGATTCTATTCCAACCTGATTGAGAACCGACAGATGATTAGCCGTGCTGTGACAGAGCATTTGGACCATTTTCACTGAGAGGATGGGATATAGCCATCAACAAGGGTGATGCCTCCAGACGATTAGCCGTGCAGTGACAGCGCATAGGACCATTTTTCCGAGAGGATTAAAAGTAGCCATTGATGATGGTGATGCCCTACATACAGCTTGCCATGGAAAGGAGTAAGAAGGATTGTATGAGAGCAATAAGAAAGTAGAAATTTGAGAGGAGCACAGCATCTCCATACGCCTATCTGAAATCCCCACCATTAATTTACATAAGTATTTCTATCTTAGTTTATTTATCTTTATTTTCTATTTATTCCATTAATCAAATTTAAACCAATAATCCAATTATACATGAATCCGCTTGACTGAGATTTACAAGGTGACCATAGCTTGCTTCATACCAACAATCTCTGTGGGATCGACCCTTACTCACGTAAGGTATTACTTGGATGACCCAGTACACTTGCTGGTTAAGTTGAACGGAGTTGTGAGCTTCTTTAATAGTGCCTGG
>NC_029781.3:46039759-46040010 GCF_000817695.3 Arachis duranensis
AGGAGCTATCATGAAGCTGAATGCCAAGTTGTTTGGTAATGAGACTTGGGAAAGTGAACCTCCCTTGCTCATTAATGAGCTGGATACCTGGATTCAGCAAACTCTACCTCAAAAGAAACAAGATCCTCGCAAGTTCTTAATACCATGTACCATAGGCACCATGACCTTTGAAAAAGCTCTATGTGATCTAGGGTCAGGGATAAATCTTATGCCACTCTCTGTAATGGAGAAGCTGGGGATCATTGAGGTAC
>NC_029781.3:46040167-46041485 GCF_000817695.3 Arachis duranensis
TAGGAAGGAAGAGGATGATTGCATCATCCTTGGAAGACCTTTCCTAGCCACAGCAGGAGCTGTGATAGATGTCAACAGAGGTGAAATAGTCCTTCAATTGACTGGGGACTACCTTGTGTTTAAGGCACATGGCCATCCCTCTGTGACAAAAGAGAGTAAGCATGAAGAGCTTTTCTCAGTTCAGAGTCAAGAAGAGCCCCCACAGTCAAACTCTAAGTTTGGTGTTGGGAGGCCACAACCAAACTCTAAGTTTGGTGTCAAGATACCATATCCAAACTCTAAGTTTGGTGTCAAGATCCCATATCCAAACTCTAAGTTTGGTGTTGGGACTATACAACATTGACCCGATCACCTTTGTTTGTGGCTCCATAAGAGCCACTGTCAAGCTATTGACATTAAAGAAGCGCTTGTTGGGAGGCAACCCAATTTTATTTATCTAATTTTTATTTTATTTTATTCCATTGTTATTTTGTGTTTTATTAGGTACATGATCATGTGGAGTCACGAAAAAAATATAAAAATTAAAAACAGAATCAAAAAACAGCAGAAGAAAAATCACACCCTGGAGGAAGCACACACTGGCGTTCAACGCCAGTAAGGTGCATCTGGCTGGCATTCAACGCCAGAACAGAGCATGAATCTGGCGCTGAACGCCAGAAACAAGCAACATTCTGGCGCTGAACGCCAGGAATGTGCCTAGAGGAAAAGCTGGCGCTGAACGCCAGTAACAAGCATGAAACTGGCGTTCAACGCCAGAAACATGTTACATATGGGTGTTGAACACCCAGAATGTGCACCACTCGGCGTTTAAACGCCAGAATAGTGTGAAAAGGCATTTTACATGCCTATTTGGTGCAGGGATGGAATTCCTTGACACCTCAGGATCTGTGGACCCCACAGGATCCCCACCTACTATATTCCCTCCTTACCTCCTAATCCTATTTTACTCTTCCCCATGTCACACTTCCCAAAAATCCTTCACCAATCACCTCAATCTCTCTTTCTAATCACCTATTCACCACTCACATCCATCCACTCTTCCTCATAAACCCCACCTACCTTCAAAATTCAAAAACATTTTCCCACCCAATCCCACCCTAACATGGCCGAATCTACCCTCTCTCCTTTCCCTATATATACCCTTCCATTCTACTTCATTTTCACACAACACAACCCCCTCTTCCATACCTTGGCCGAACCTACACTTCCCCTTCTCCTCCATATTCTCTTCTTCTTCTTCTTCTCTTCTTTCTTCTCTTCCTCGAGGACGAGCAATATTTTAAGTTTAGTGTGGTAAAAGCATAAGCTTTTTGTTTTT
>NC_029781.3:46053015-46053748 GCF_000817695.3 Arachis duranensis
AAAATCTTTTTCAAAATCTTTTTCTTATCTTTATATCATATTTTCGAAAATTCACTAATAATTAATGTGATTGATTCAAAAATTTTTTTTGAAGTTTGTTACTTTCTTGTTAAGAAAGGTTCAATCTTTAAGTTCTAGAATCTTATCTTGTAGTTTCTTGTTAGTGAAGTAAGTAATTTCAAATTTTTGAATTAAATCTTTTTATCTTTTATCTTATCTTTTTCAAAAATTTTATCTTTTTCAAAATTTGATTTCAAAATATCTTATCTAACTTCTTATCTTCTTATCTTTTTAAAAATTTGATTTTAATTTCTTTTTCAACTAACTCTTTGACTTTTTGTTTGTTCCTTATCTTTTTCAAAACCACCTAACTACTTTTCCCTCTCTAATTTTCGAAAATATCTCATCTCTTTTTCAAAAATTCTTTTTGTTCTAAATTTTAATTTTAATCTTATCTTATCTTTAATTTTCGAAAATTACTAATCCCTTTTTTAAAATTATTTTTGAAATTTCTCCATCTCTTTTCTTATTCTATTTAATTATTTATTTACTAACACTTCTCTTCACCTCTCTTCATCTAAATATCCGAACCCACTATTCTTCATTCTTCTCCCCTTTCTTTTTCTACTAACATAAAGGAATCTCTATAGTGTGACATAGAGGATTCCTCTTCTTTTCTTGTTTTCTTCTCTTTCATATGAGCAGGAACAGGGAAAAAGGCACTCTTGTTGAA
>NC_029781.3:46054338-46055017 GCF_000817695.3 Arachis duranensis
TTGGATAAATTCTTTCCTCCTCAAAAGCTGAGTAAGCTGAGAGTGGATGTTCAAACCTTCAAGCAAAAAGATGGTGAATCCCTCTATGAAGTTTGGGAAAGATACAAGCAGCTGACCAAAAGATGTCCATCTGACATGTTTTCAGAATGGACCATATTAGATATATTCTATTATGGTCTCTCTGAATTTTCGAAAATGTCATTGGACCATTCTGCAGGTGGATCTATTCACCTGAAGAAAATGCCTGAAGAGGCTCAAGAACTCATTGACATGGTTGCAAACAACCAGTTCATGTATACCTCTGAGAGGAATTTCGTGAATAATGGGATACCTCAGAAGAAAGGAGTTCTTGAAATTGATGCTCTGAATGCCATATTGGCTCAGAACAAAGTGTTGACTCAACAGGTCAACATGATCTCTCAAAATCCGAATGGATGGCAACATGCATCCAACAGTACTAAAGAGGCAGCTTCTGAAGAAGCTTATGATCCTGAGAACCCTGCCATGGCAGAGGTTAATTACATGGGTAAACCTTATGGAAACACCTATAACCCATCAGGGAGAAATCATCCAAATTTCTCCTGGAAGGATCAACAAAAACCTCAACAAGCCTTTAACAATGGTGGACGCAATAGGCTGAACAACAGTAAGCCATATCCATCATCTTCTCAGCAACAGA
>NC_029781.3:46055230-46056450 GCF_000817695.3 Arachis duranensis
TGCCATTCATGAGCTCTGAAGACTATTCTTCCTCTGAAGAGGATGAAGATGTGACTGGAGAGCAAGTTGCTCAATATTTAGGAGATATCATGAAGCTGAATGCCAAGTTGTTTGGTAATGAGACTTGGGAAAGTGAACCTCCCTTGCTCATTAATGAGCTGGATACCTGGATTCAGCAAATTCTACCTCAAAAGAAACAAGATCCTCGCAAGTTCTTAATACCTTGTACCATAGGCACCATGACCTTTGAAAAAGCTCTATGTGATCTAGGGTCAGGGATAAATCTTATGCCACTCTCTGTAATGGAGAAGCTGGGGATCATTGAGGTACAACCTGCCATGTTCTCATTACAATTGGCAGACAAGTCATTAAGACAAGCTTATGGAATAGTAGAGGACGTGTTAGTAAAGGTTGAAGGCCTTTACATCCCTACTGATTTAATAATCTTAGACACTAGGAAGGAAGAGGATGAATGCATCATCCTTGGAAGACCGTTCCTAGCCACAGCAGGAGCTGTGATAGATGTCAACAGAGGTGAAATAGTCCTTCAATTGACTGGGGACTACCTTGTGTTTAAGGCACATCCCTCTGTGACAAAAGAGAGTAAGCATGAAGAGCTTTTCTCAGTTCAGAGTCAAGAAGAGCCCCCACAGTCAAACTCTAAGTTTGGTGTTGGGAGGCCACAACCAAACTCTAAGTTTGGTGTCAAGATCCCATATCCAAACTCTAAGTTTGGTGTTGGGACTATACAACATTGACCCGATCACCTTTGTGGCTCCATGAGAGCCACTGTCAAGCTATTGACATTAAAGAAGCGCTTGTTGGGAGGCAACCCAATTTTATTTATCTAATTTTTATTATTATTTTGTGTTTTATTAGGTACATGATCATGAAGAGTCATGAAAAAAATATAAAAATTAAAAACAGGATCAAAAACAGCAGAAGAAAAAAAAAAAAAATATAAAAATTAAAAACAGAATCAAAAAATAGCAGAAGAAAAATCACACCCTGGAGGAAGCACAGGCTGGCGTTCAACGCCAGTAAGGTGCATCTGGCTGGCATTCAACGCCAGAACAGAGCATGAATCTGGCGCTGAACGCCAGAAACAAGCAACATTCTGGCGCTGAACGCCAGGAATGTGCCTAGAGAAAAAGCTGGCGCTGAACGCCAGCAACAAGCATGAAACTGGCGTTCAACGCCAGAAACATGTTACATGTGGG
>NC_029781.3:46056548-46057157 GCF_000817695.3 Arachis duranensis
AAAAGGCATTTTACATGCCTATTTGGTGCAGGGATGGAATTCCTTGACACCTCAGGATCTGTGGACCCCACAGGATCACCTCAGGATCTGTGGACCCCACAGGATCCCCACCTACTATATTCCCACCTTACCTCATAATCCTATTTTACTCTTCCCCATGTCACACTTCCCAAAAATCCTTCACCAATCACCTCAGTCTCTCTTTCCAATCACCTATTCACCACTCACATCCATCCACTCTTCCTCATAAACCCCACCTACCTTCAAAATTCAAAAACATTTTCCCACCCAATCCCACCCTAACATGGCCGAATCTACCCTCTCTCCTTTCCCTATATATACCCTTCCATTCTACTTCATTTTCACACAACACAACCCCCTCTTCCATAGCTTGGCCGAACCTACACTTCCCCTTCTCCTCCATATTCTCTTCTTCTTCTTCTTCTCTTCTTTCTTCTCTTCCTCGAGGACGAGCAATCTTTTAAGTTTGGTGTGGTAAAGCATAAGCTTTTTGTTTTTCCATTACCATCAATGGTACCTAAGGCTGGAGAATCCTCTAGAAAAGGAAAAGGGAAGACAAAAGCTTCCACCTCTGAGTCATGGGAGATG
>NC_029781.3:46057932-46059084 GCF_000817695.3 Arachis duranensis
CTTGAATTTAATTTAATTATATTGATGTGGTGACAATACTTTTTGTTTTCTGAATGAATGCTTGAACAGTGCATATTTTTTATAGTGAAGTTTATGAATGCTAAAATTTTTGGCTCTTGAAAGAATGATGAACAAAGAGAAATGTTATTGATGATCTGAAAAATCATGAAATTGATTCTTGAAGCAAGAAAAAGCAGTGAAAAAGCAAAAAGCTTGCGAAAAAGTAAAAAGCTTGCAAAAAAATGGCGAAAAAAATATATAGAAAGAAAAAGAAAAAAAACAAGCGGAAAAAGCCAATAGCCCTTAAAACCAAAAGGCAAGGGTAAAAAGGATCCAAGGCTTTGAGCATCAATGGATAGGAGGGCCCAAATCCAGGCCTAAGCGGCTAAATCAAGCTGTCCCTAACCATGTGCTTGTGTCATGAAGGTCCAAGTGTAAAGCTTGAGACTGAGTGGTTAAAGTCGTGATCCAAAGCAAAAAGAGTGTGCTTAAGAACTCTGGACACCTCTAATTAAAAGAGTGTGCTTAGGAGCTCTGGACACCACTAACCGGGGACTCTAGCAAAGCTGAGTCACAATCTGACAAAAAGGACTGCTGATGCTGTTGGAATCTGACCTCCCTGCACTCGAAATAAAATTTCTGGAGCTACAGAACTCCAAATGGCACGTTCTCAACGGCGTTGGAAAACAGACATCCAGAGCTTTCCAGCAATATATAATAGTTCATACTTTGATCGGAAATTGACGACGTAACTTGGCGTTGAACACCAAGTACATGCTGCTGTCTGGAGTTAAACGCCAGAAACACGTCATGATCCGGAGTTGAACGCCCAAAACACGTTATAACTTGGAGTTCAACTCCAAGAGAAGCCTCAGCTCGTGGATAGATCAAGCTCAGCCCAAAAATACACCAAGTGGGCCCCGGAAATGGATTTATGCATCAATTACTTACTCACGTAAACCCTAGTAGCTAGTCTAGTATATATAGGACATTTAACTATTGTATTAGACATCTTTTTTTGATCACTTTAGATCTGAGGAACATCTGGGGGCGCATAGTCCTTAGACCATGGGGGCTGGCCATTCAGCCATGCCTAAACCTTTCACTTATGTATTCTCAACGGTGGAGTTTCTGCACACCATAGATTAAGGG
>NC_029781.3:46060032-46103261 GCF_000817695.3 Arachis duranensis
CTTGCATTTTTCGAAAATTCCATGCATTCATAGTGTTCTTCATGATCTTCAAGTTGTTCTTGACAAGTCTTCTTGTTTGATCTTGATGATTTCTTGTTTTGTGTTGTTTGTTGTTTTTCATGTGCATTTTTCGTTTGTTAGAGTTCATGCATTAAAGATTTCTAAGTTTGGTGTCTTGCATGTTTTCTTTGCATCAAAAATTTTTCAAAAATATGTTCTTGATGTTCATCATGATCTTCAAAGTGTTCTTGGTGTTCATCTTGACATTCATAGCATTCTTGCATGCATTCATTGTTTTGATCTAAAAATTTCATGCATTGAGTATTTTTGTTGTTTTTCTCTCTCATCATTAAAAATTCAAAAATAAAAAAAATTATCTTTTCCTTATTTTTCTCCAAATTTTTGAAAATTTGAGTTGACTTAGTCAAAAATTTTCAAAATTAGTTGTTTCTTACAAGTCAAGTCAAAATTTTCAATTTTAAAAATCTTATCTTTTCAAAATCTTTTTCAAAAATTATATCTTTTTCATTTTTTTTATTTTTTTGAAAATTTCAAAAAAAATATTTTTCAAAATATTTTCAAAATCTTTTTCTTATCTTTATATCATATTTTCGAAAATTAGCTAACAATTAATGTGATTGATTCAAAACTTTGAAGTTTGTTACTTTCTTGTTAAGAAAGGTTCAATCTTTAAGTTCTAGAATTTTATCTTGTAGTTTCTTGTTAGTGAAGTAAGTAATTTCAAATTTTTGAATTAAATCTTTTTATCTTTTATCTTATCTTTTTCAAAAATTTTATCTTTTTCAAAATTTGATTTCAAAATATCTTATCTAACTTCCTATCTTCTTATCTTTTTAAATTTTGATTTTAATATCTTTTTCAACTAACTATTTGACTTTTTGTTTGTTTCTTATCTTTTTCAAAACCACCTAACTACTTTTATAGTCGAGGCTACACTTCAAAGTTTTGTAGCTACTGTAATCGAATTGGTCATTTAGCAGAGACATGCTATAAGAAAAATGACTTTCTTACTCACCAAAAGCAGCGAGTAGCCAATCAACTTAGCACTGACGAGATAGTTGAGAATTCTAGTGCTGAGATTGCTGGTTTCTCCATTTTTATTTCTTGCGATGATACAGTACTTGTGTTGACTCCAGATCAGAAGGAAACCTTACTAGCACTCCTTCAACAACCACGCATGCCAACTTCAAATAGTGTAAACCACATTACTTCTTCGGCCACCCTTACTCAACCAAAAGGTAGGCATTGCTTGAGTGTATCATCAAATTTTACTAAAACTTCTTGGATACTTGACAGTGGAGCTACTGATCATGCATCCTATATTCAAGAGTCTTTCAAAACTTTTCATTATATGAGACCAGTTTTGGTAAATCTACCTGATGGTTCTACCACTACAACAAACATTTGTGGCACTGTGCAACTCTCTAAACATTTGATTCTTACCAATGTTTTATTCATACCTCACTTTAAATATAATTTGATTTCAGTGTCTAAACTCACAAAGTCATTACATTGTGAATTAAAATTTACTGATTCTTTTTGTGAGATACAGGTACTCCCATCATTGAAGATGATTGGGCAAGCTAAAGTCATTGGTGATCTTTATGTGATGGATGCTCAACCTTGAAAACTAACTACACCAGAAGTTAACACACATTCTGTAAATGTCACAGTGCAGCAAGATTTAGGAACTCTATGGCATGCTAGACTAGGTCATTTACCATCCAAAAGAATGTCAATCATGAAAAATACATTTCCATTTATTGAATGCATTTCATCATCTCATGTTTGTGATTCTTGCCACTTGGCTAGACAAAAGAAATTGTCTTTTCCCATTAGTAATACACAATCAGAATATATTTTTGATTTGTTACATATAGATATTTGGGGACCACTCTCACTTTTATCTACTGCTGGCCATAAATATTTTCTTACAATTGTAGAAGATAAAACGAGGTTTACTTGGATTTATTGCATGAAACTAAAATCCGAAACTAGAGTGAATTTGTTTTATTCATTCCAGCCACGCTCTCGCGTGACTCTCTGTTCACTTTTTGTTTCTCCCTAAAGCACCTGTGACGCGGACGCGTCAGCGACGCTATCGCGTTACGTGCGATTTTTTTTATAATGTAGTATGGAGAATGAAATGCTTAATATGAATGCTATGCAAGTATGTATGATTCCAGGTTCAATTAAAACTCAAAAACAAACAAACAGACTATAATTAAAACTGAAAAGGGAACGATCATACTATGGTGGATTGTCTCCCACCTAGCACTTTTAGTTAAAGTCCTTAAGTTGGACATTTGGCGAGCTCCTTGTCATGGTGGCTTATGCTTGAACTCATCTTGAAACTTCCATCAATGCTTGGTCTTCCAATAAGCTCTATCCATACTAAGTAAATTCCTCAAGCTTTGATGGAGTTCTTCACAAGCTTTGAGCTCCCAAAATTGATCCTCATATATTCCTGGATCCCAAATCTTGTTTCTACACCCATCTTCAAGTTGATTCTCATGATTCCATCCGGGTGGCAAGCAGTCTGAATTCTCACTAAAGCGGCTAAACAACTTCTTAGACCCATTCAGTTGAGCTGTACACCAACCTTTGCGTTTAAACTTAAAGCTTCCAACCATAATGAACCTTGCAGGACAATTCTTACCACTTACCATCTTCCGCTTACTCTTAATGCCAAAAAGAGTTCTAAGCTGACCATCCATCTCCAGTAGCCCATATTCAAGTGGAATAAGAAAGCTAAGGGATATGAATTTTACCCACTTGAATGTTGTGAAGGATGATGGCAACTTAGGGGGAGGTGTTTCTAATGAACGTGCAAGCTCCACTCCCTTGTGCTCTTCTTCGACATCTTCCACCTCTTTGCAATCTTCTTCAATATCAACCTCTTCCTCTTGGTGGATTTCTTCCAATTCAATCTCTGCTTCATTGTTCACCAACGGCATGGGAGGTTGTGCTTCTTCTTCTTTCATCTCCATGTCAAGTCCAATGGGAGAGGACACAAATGTAGATAAGAATTCATCAATGATCGAATCCATCTCTTGACCATCCCCTTCAAAGTCTTCAATCATGAGATGCCTTGGAGGTTGTACACCCTCCTCAACATCAATTTTAAACGTCTTTGAAGGAGGCTCTATAACTGGACTTTCCCATGGAGGTTCAGCATCTCCTAAGTCTTCAACCACTTTTTCCTCTTCAATGGCAGGCGTAGCTTCTTCCAATTGTTCCAATACAAAATTGCACTGCTCGCTATCCACCGGAGTGCCCAACTTCTCCTTCCTGCTACGTTCTTCAGTAGATTTTCCACATGAAGCCATGGGGGTTCTTTGAATGTCCGAACGTCGGAAAGGTAATCGATTTCTTGCTTGATCCAGGTATTCAAGTGAAATCGTATTCATCCTTGATGATTTCCTGTTCAACCATTTCTTCACCTTCAAGTACAAAATCCTCCTTGTTGTCTTTTTTCACTAGTTCTTTAATTGCGCTGTTAATTTCAAGGGTCTCTACTACCTTCACCTTTAGTGCCTCCTCTAGCTCCTTATGAAGTTTGGATTCATGAAGATGATCCTCTCTCTCTTGTTCCATGTCAATTGTATCAGTGGGATCATGTTGCTCTTGGATTAATGGATGTTGGCGCTCTTCCATGGATGGTGGTGATGGGATGGGTGGATCATTATGTGGTTGAGATTGAAGTGCAGTGGAGCTTGAGGGTTGAATATTGGGTGTAGAGGGTTGGCCTATGCGGGATATAAGTGCTTGAAGAGTAGAAGTGAGACTAGTGATAGAGGCAAGTTTGCTTTCCATGGAGGTTTGGGGTGGATAGGAGGGTTCATTTGTTGGGAGAAAAGGTTCATAACACGGAAGTGGTTCTTTTTGATAAGGATATGGAGATGATATATATTGAGGTGGTGGTTCTGGGTATGGTTCATATGGTGGTTGGTGTGGTGAATAAAGATTGGGGTCATGTGGAGGTGAATGGTGGAAAGGGGCTTGTGAGTGTGGTGGTTCAAAGCTATGTTGAGGGGGTGGTTCATTGGCATATGATGGGGCTTGTTGGTAACTACAAGGGGGTCCACCATATCTATCATCCTGGTATGCATTGCAGAGTGGTCTCTGTCCATGATATCTTAGAAGGTGTTGTTGCCTAAAGGGTTGATCAGATCCTCTTGGCTCTGTCCATCTTTGATTGCTTTGACCTTGATGCATATTCCTGTTATAGCTTCCTCTTCCTGCAACATAGTTGTAACCAGACTCATAGCCAAAGGGGTGAGAGTTCATCGTACTATGAGAAATTTAGAAACAAAAACTAACAAAAAGAAATTATTTTGAAAAAGATAAGATTTTGAAAAAGATATGATAGGATTTTGAAAAAGATATGATTTTTGAAAAAGGATAAGATAAGATTTTGAAAAAGATATAATTTTTTTTGAAAAATATTTACAATAACCAATAATAAGGCACACGTTTGCAATTCCCCAGCAACGGCGCCATTTTTGAAGAACTGAAGATTGATGGTTTAGAAGTTATAGTAAACTCTCGTTGTAAGTATAGTTATTAAACCAAGCAATCAACCTTTCTTACAAACGTTTTGGTTGTCACAAGTAACAAACCCTTTTAAAATTGATAACCGAGTATTCAAACCTCGGGTCGTCTTCTCAAGGAATTGCAGGGAGGTATGTTCTTATTATTGGTTATGGGTTTTGTAAATTGGGGTTTTGAAAGTGGGGAACAAGTAAATTAAAGGACAAATAAAATAAATAATTAACTATGAAATAAACTCTTGGCAAGATATGAAAATTCGGAAGCCCTATCCTAGTTACTCCTATAAGAATGGAAGTTAATCCCACTTAGTTAACCTTTGCGTAAGCAAGGGAAAGTCAAGTGAACTAATTGGTTAGATTTCCCAAGTCCTAGCCAAATCCTAAGGAAAGACTAGAGTTAGTGGAATTCCAGCTAATTAGCCGACATAACAATCAATCATGAATAGTTGATAACTCAAGAGCTTCCAGTTAATCAATTAAAGCCAATAATATAAAAAAAAGCTAAATAAGAATCTTAGATATGAAATACCTCAACTGCATTAATTAAGAAAATCCCAACATGAATGGCTCATAAGCCAAATAGGCAACATATGTAATACAAGCATTAAATTATCTGAGAGTAAAAGAGAAAATAAATAAAAATAGGAACATTGAACCTGATATGAAGATGAAATAATTCTGAAGTGAAAAGAAATCTTAATCCTAAAATAAATTCTAATCCTAATCCTAATCCTAAGAGAGAGGAGAGTGCCTCTCTCACTAAAAACTACATCTAAAACTAAAATTATGAATTATGAAAGCATGTTGTGTCTCTGCATGTTCCCTGACTTTAATCTGTGCTTCTGGGCCAAAAACTGGGTTGAAATGCGGCCCAGAATCTCTGCCAGTGACCTTTGTAATTCTACAGATCACGTCACTCAGCATTTTTCGTATCACGCGTGCGCGTCGTCCATGCATTCGCGTCGTTTGTGCAGCTTTCAATCCGCGCGGTTGCGTCAGGCACGCGATCACGTCACTTTGATTTCTTCCATTTCACGCGGTCATGTGAGCCATTCGACCGCGTGACTTCTCGCTGGTCATCTCCTTAACTCCTTGTGTTCCTTCCATTTTTTCACGCTTCCTCTTTATTCTCTAAGTCATTCCTGCCCTATGAAGCCTGAAACACTTAACACACAGATCAAGGCATCGAATGGTAATAGGAGAGGATTAAGATTAGCTAAATTAAGACCAAAGAAGCATGTTTTCAATTATAGAACTAAACTAGGAAGGAATTGTAAAATCATGTAAATCATATGAATAAGTGGGTGAAAAGCTTGATAAAACCACTCAATTAAATACAATAAAAACCATAAAATAGTGGTTTATCAACACATCTTCACCACAAGCATCTACTAGGATCTTGGCTCTTAGAGCTATTTGTTTCTTTCTCTCATCCTAGTAGTTGATGCTCAGAGCCTTGGGTCTTACTTACTATTTCTTGGTTCTATGTATATTCAAGGGTCATTCTTGGCATCTACTTGTTATGTCCTCTATGTCTAATTGTTCATTATGAATTACTCACTTCCAGATTTTTATCCATGATTCCATACTTGTTCCTCATCTTTTAATTTGAATTATCTCACTTGGGTCTTTGTCTCTTACTCTTGTTTTGCAACAACTCATCATTGAATTTTTGTGGAAATAAACTAAGTTTATTGATGCAATGAAAACTTAACAAAGACATTTTCTTTCTCAAGATAAAAGCTAAAATTTAAAGGACTTATAGCAAGACTCTAAGACTCATAAGGAAAAACAACAATTAGCATATCAAAATAAATTACTAAACAGCAAATTAGAGAATAGCTTTCAACCATGGGACTCAACAACCTTTTACTCATCAGTAGCTTCAATGCATAGGTCCCTTTCCCTTATCCTTCTTCTTTGAGGACTCATCACCATCCTTCTTCTTGGAGGCTACTTCTTGTGCTGGGGTGTCCTTTGGCTTCCAAAAGCCTAGCCTCTTCATGAAGGTCCTCTCATCTTCATTGTGCTTGGCTAGTATCTCCTCTTACCTAGTACTCAGCTCTTCCATTCCTTGTATGAATGTTGGATAGTTAGGGTTGAGAGTGGCTACCACATTACACAAGTGATTCATCTTCGCTTGTATGTTTATGTCATATTGCCTTCTTGATGTGGTCCTAGCCTCAAAAAGGGATCTAAATTTAGCAAGGTTCCTCTGTTGCACTTGTTGTTGCTCTATGACCTTGTTGAGACTACCTTGCATTTCTCTCCAATGGAATTGTCCCTGATACTTTTTCATATACTCCACACTTCCTTGGAGTTGATGGATACTTTCTTGCATTCGCTCCCATTGTTTTTGTTGTTACCTAAGTTGAGTGATGTCTTCTTGCATATGGTTGATGTTCCCTTGAATTTGGTAGATGTTCCCTTGCATTGCTTCCCAATTAAAGCTTTCCAGAAATTGTGCTTGAAACTGTGGAATTGGTGCTGGCAGCTGTGGATATGGTACTTGAACATATACTTCTTCTTGTTGTTGTGGCCCTTGTGATTCTTGCACATAAGCCCTATGTTCTCTGGTGCTTTGTAGTGGGTTGATGGCCACCACTTTCTCCATCTTCTTGGCAGTTATTGGCTTGTCTTGCTCAAGAAAAGTCTCATCTATCACCTTTTCCACTCCAACTTCATCACACAGTCGCTGGATGATGCTTGAGAAGGTAAGTCTTGTGCTATCTTTGGTGCTTTTCAGCACCCTATGGATGTTAGCTGCTATCATCTCTCCTACAGTTATGTTTTCCCCTTCATTATGCTGTAAATCAATACAGCTCTTTCCAAAGTTACCTCCAAAGTGTTGGAGGTGGGGTTGAGGGATCTCCTCACAAAATCAAGCCACCCTCTAGCTTGAGGGCACAAATCTCTTCTCCTCAATTAGTTTAGCTTTCCACCTTGTCATTGATCCACCGGGTGTTGAGGACACATATTTCATTCAAGATTTTATCAAAACCCAGATCAAGTTTCTTCATCCTTTCTTCATGGCTCTGGATGGAACTTGTGCTCCTCATTTCTAGCATACTCTCTAAATTCGCAGGGCTATAGTCAATGCTCTTCCCTCTCATATAGCTTTGGTAGTCCAATGCTTGACCCAGTTGTGGCATGACATTGGCATAGAACTCCCTTACTAAGCTTTTCACCACCTTCTTTGGTGGGTTGCATAGGATAGCCTAGCCCCTATTGTTGATCTCAATGGTTATCCCCCTTTGCTCATCTCTTCCTAGCTAGAAGCCAACTTCAGGGATTATCTGCCTCTCACTCACCCACCCATAAAATTGGTTTTGGTGGAAGAATGAGAGGAACTTGAATTTATTGTAACTTGAGGAACCACAGGAAGCTTCCTTAGTCTTTCTCTTCTTTGAACTGGTGGCCTTTGGTGGTGCCATTTGGGTGTGATGAGAGAGGTTAAAAGAGTGATGAAAATGGGTAAATAAAGAAAACAAATCAAGGGTTTGCTTCAACACCAAAAAGAAAGCAAGAAAGAAGCAAGGAAGGAAGAAAGAAAGAGGAGAAGGGGGTAAAGAGTTTCGGTAGTAAGGAGGGAAGTTTGTAGAGTGGAGAAGAGGGGTGGGTGAGTGCATTTACATAGAGGGGGAAAAGGAAAGATCAGGAAGGTGTGAATTGTGGCAAACTTGAAGTTTTCACACTTGGAAGTAGTGCCTAGCGTGGGGAGAAGCGTCAAACCCAAACTATTCAGCTTTCTTCAGATTTTTAAGTTCCAAAGTCTGAAGTACACTTTGACTCCTTGACTTGATGAGTGATTAATGTCATGTGGGTCCCACTTCTTCCTGAAAATTCAGTTACAACTCTTATTAGTGATGAAAAAAATTGCTTCAATTTCCATAATCAATTGGCATTCATTTTGTGTGTCTCTTGGACACCAAACTTAGGTTCCTTGCATCTAGTAATTGGCTCATGAATATACTTTATTGTATACATAATGAGTGGAATAAAGTTAATTCTTTCATACTCTTCCATTTCCACTCCATATGTACACAATTAAGTGATCTATTCAATTCTTTTGCCAAGTAAATAGGTGCATTAAAGTGCCAAATTAGTGGGTTTAATGTGAATGCACAGCCAAATTGCTCATGATGGTGACCACACCAAACTTAAATTTTTGGCTTATTCTTAAAATTAATCAAACTGTTGTAAGTCCAAAAATTAAGTGGGCTGGTGGCCACACCAAACTTAGTTTTCAGCCAGCTTCTCAATCCAATTATCATAATCACATAGTGTAGCATGCAAAGTTGCACTTCCAGCAAACTAGAAAAACTTTTGAAGTTCAAATCAAAGAAACCATTAACTAAATAACTAACAATTGAATCTGAAAAACCAATAACCTAAGTGATTAAACATAAGCTAATCTAAAAAAAACTTGAAATTGAAAGGATATGAGTGTTGTGGTGCCTCCCAACTAGCGCTTCTTTAACGTCATTAGCTTGACGATTCTTTCTCTTCAGTTGAGGTTATAGTTTACCCTCTACTCATCCAATGAGTCCCCCAAGTAATGCTTAAGTCTATGGCCATTGACAGTGAAAGTCCTCTGTTTTTTGTCATCCATGAGCTCCACATGACCATAAGGAGAAGCCTTGATGATTGTGAATGATCCAGACCATCTTGACTTCAGCTTCCCTGGGAAAAATTTGAGCCTTGAGTTGTATAGCAACACCTTTTGACCCTTTATAAACTCTCTTCTTGCCAGCTTTTGATCATGCCATTTCTTTTCTTTCTCCTTGTAAATCTTGGCATTTTCATAAGCTTAAGATCTGAATTCATCTAACTCATTGGGCTGCAACAACCATCTTTCTCCAGTAGCTTGATTATCAAAGTTCAACATCTTTAGAGCCCAAAACGCTCTATGTTCAAGCTCCATTGCTAGATGACAAGGCTTTCCAAACATCAATTGGTATGGAGACATGCTAATAGGTGTCTTAAAAGCTGTTCTATAAGTCCATAATGCATCATCTAGCTATGGCCTCTACCTATTTAGACACATAGTCCACACGCATTACACTTTGGCTGCAGTCCTTTGTCCACTAAAATGTCCTCCATAGATAGATCCATGGCAATGCCAAAGAACCTCTTGTCCTTCCTTATGAGAGATGCATCTTCTTAGAACACCATCAGCACACTTCTTGAAGAGGTAAGGTTCATCCCAAATGTAATGCTTGACATTATTGATGAGCTTCCTTCTCAAGTGCTTGTTGATGTTGGAAGGTAGCTCTCTAATGGCCTTGAAGTTGGCTATGTCTGCGAACCATGGAGCCTCTTGAATAATCATCAATTGCTCATCCGGGAAGCTTTCATTTATCCCAGGGCTATGTGTTTCATTCTCCTTATAGGGAATCCTTGATAGGTGGTCAGCCACCTTATTTTCTGCTCCACTTCTATCCTTGATTTCAATGTTGAACTCTTGGAATAACAAGATCCATATTATCAATCTAGGCTTGGATTCTTGCTTGGTTAACAGGTATTTAAGAGCTGCATGGTCAGTAAACACAATGACTTTAGAACCAATGAGGTAGGATCTGAATTTATCAAATGCAAAAACTATAGCAAGAAGTTCTTTTTCTGTGGTGGTGTAGTTCCTTTGGGCTTCATTAAGAACCTTGCTAGCATAATAGATAACATGCACTAGCTTGTCTCTCCTTTGCCCCAAGACAGCACCAATAGCAAAATATGTTGCATCACACATCAATTCAAAAGGTAAGTCCCAGCTAGGTGGTGCTATAATAGGTGCAGAGGAGAGCATGCTTTTAAGCTCAACAAAACTTGCATACATTCTCTATCAAACATAAATGGTACATTAGAGACAAGCAAGTTACTTATGGGTTTTCCAATCTTTGAAAAGTCTCTAATGAACCTTCTATAAAACCCAACATGTCCCAAGAAACTCCTAATTGCTTTGACATTGCAAGGTGGGGTAACTTTTTAATCAATTCCACCTTGGCTTTGTCTACCTCTATGCCTTTCTTAGAGATTTTGTGGCCAAGAACTACCCCTTCGGTAACCATAAAATGACACTTTTCCCAATTCAAAACTAGGTTAGTCTCTTGGTATCTCTTGAGCACCAAGGCAAGATGGTGTAAGTAATCAGGAAAGGAGTCACCAAACAATGAAAATTCACCCATGAAAACCTTAATAAACCTTTCAATCATATCAGAAAAAATGGACAACGTGCACCTTTGGAATGTGGTAGGTGCACTGCACAAACCAAAGGGCATATGTCTATATGCAAAAACACCATAAGGGCAAGTGAAAGAGGTCTTCTCTTGGTCTTTAGGATCCACTACAATCTGGTTGTAGCTTGAGTATCCATCCAAGAAACAATAGTACTCATGCTCAGTAAGCCTCTCCAACATTTTATCCAAGAATGGTAGTGTTCCTAGGGTTAACTGAAACTGTAGGTCAATCTCGAACGAGATCTGTGATGGTGGTCGGAGCCGACATGTCCGATTTGTTGGACTTTGTGGTGCGGCTGATCCCTTGTCACCGGAGGGTGGTGGTACCTGCAAGAGACTCCGATGCTTAAGTTAACACGGGCTTTAGGAAGGTTTTTAGTAGAATCAGAGTATGAGTTATACCTGAGTGCTCTAGTGTATTTATAATGGCGTGGAGTGACCTTTTCTGGAGATAAGATAGTTATCTTATCTTATCTTTGAGTGAAGCTATCTTATCTTTGAGGGGAACCGTCCATATCTTTCCAAGCTTTGTCTGCCTGTAGATTTGGGATGTGTCCCTTTGTCTGGGCCTGTTTGGGCCTTTTAGTCGATTTGGCCAACCTCTTTTTATGAAGAGGTCGGGGAGCCTGACTTGAAGAGGTCGGTCGTTTTGCCTTTGATCAACCTAGGTCACATAGCTCGACTCAGGGTATGAACAGTGCCCCTGCTTGAGTGCGGTCTTTCCTTTGAGGTCGTGTCTTTTTAGACTTTGATCCCTTTTGGAGAAGCTGAGCTCGAGCATTTTTGTCGACCCTGTTTGTAGAACTCCTATTAGGATTTTGAATGCGGAGTGTTTTCTTTTTTAATTGCAACTTGATTTTCTTTTGCTTTCTTTTTTCAAAGATGGTGAAGACCTCGAATTCCATGAAGGCCTTTAAACGGGCCAAAAAGGCTACTGCGACTCAAAATATCTCGGTGAAGGCTTCAAGGGAGGGATCCTCTCAGGTCCCTCCAAAGAAGTTGACCTTAAGCGCTGCTGGTCCGAGGAAGGTTATACCTACTCCCCAAGTTCATGCGATTTCTTCTGATCTCCCTTAGCCAACTTCTGGCACTTCCTCTTCTGCTACTTTCGGTCCTCCTCCCAAGAGGCAGAAGATGGTTGAATCCTATGACCTGGATTCTCCTAATTTTGATGCTGTGTGGTTTGTGCATAATCAAATTGCCCCTTACGGCCGACTTTCCATGAATGACGTGTCCATCCTTCACCATCTGAATTTTATCACCAGTAGTAATGTTCGGATGGCTCACATGAGTGCAGCCTTGTTCCGCACAATTCAAGATTCTCCTGTCCATGCAACGAAGGCCTTTATGGAGGAAGCTAAGTCAGAATTCGATAGGATCAAAGGGCTGAAGGATGAACTTATGCAAGGGTGGAAAAATTGGAACTGGACATAGAGAATGAGAAAGCCCGACCTACCGCTGCTGAGGCCACTGCAAATCTGGCCGAGGAAATGGCACAGAAGGACAAAGGGAGCTATGTTCGTACTTATGGCGAGATGCTGGAAACTCGGGAGAGGTTGGAGTCTGCTCATGCTGACTATGCTGAGCTCCAGGGCTATCTTGTAGGTAGTGTTACTGATGCCTATGAAAACTTGAAGGCCCAAGTCCGAGTCCTTGCCCCCGAGCTTGACCTCACTCTCTTCAGTCTGGATAACATTGTTGAGGATGGCAAGATTGTTCCTGCCCCCGATGATGACGAAGAGGAATGAGGAAGGTCTTCCTCCCAATCCATCAGTCAAAGGTTCTGCTGCTACTACTTCTTCTACTCCTACTTCTGAGGTCAGCCATCCCGAGTCTGATCCTGACGTTCAAGTCTTAAATCGTTAGGATAAGACTATGGATGTGACCCCTTTGAACATCATTCCCCCTTCTATTCAGGATGTTGTTACGAAGAAGTCTTCAGATCCTTTGTGATTTCATATGCTTTTTGTTATAGCCCGGCTTGTGGGCATTTAGACTCTGATATTTTGTAACTATGGTTTGGGTTCTTTGGACATTCGGTTGCTTTTCTTTAGCGACTTTATTTTGGAAAAAAAATTTGAACTTTTGAGGTCAACTTTTTGGGTGGCCCTTTGAGTTCTTGACGTTCTTTTTATGATTTTGGCATTTCTTTGATATGTTGATTGCTTTTTGTGGATCCCTGTAGAGTGCCGATGCTTTGTTGTCCGATCTCATAAGGTTGTCGAGGTAAGCCTTGGAGCTTAGCATGTTTGGCCATTTTGATAGCTTTCGCTGTTGAGTCGTGGCTTTTTTGGGAAAAACTGTGTCCCTTTTAGCGCACGCTTTTTGTTGATCCGACTTTTCTTGTTGATCCGACTTCTCTTGTCGGTTCTTCTTAAGTTATTTTAGTAATCCATTTTTAATCAGACCTCGTCGGGCTTCTTTCTATGGATTTACTTTTTATAACTTTGTTGCTTTGTTTGGTTTGGTCCGACTTTTTCTAGTCGGTCCTTCCTAAGTTATTTTTAGCAATGCATTTTTATTCATACCTCGTCAGGCCTCTTTCTATGGATTACTTTTTATAACTTTTGTTGCTTTGATTGGTTTGGTCTAACTTCTTCTGGTCGGTCCTTCCTAAGTTATTTTTAACAATCCATTTTTATTCAGACCTCGTCAGGCCTCTTTCTATGGATTACTTTTTATAACTTTTGTCGCTTTGATTGGTTTGGTCTGACTTCTTCTGGTCGGTCATTCCTAAGTTATTTTTAGCAATCCATTTTTATTCAGACCTCATCAGGCCTCTTTCTATGGATTACTTTTTATAACTTCTGGCATTAATCTGTTTTTGTCTCTTTCATCTTGCCGACTTTGTCGTGATCGGGTGACGAATTTGGTTTTCATCTTGCCGACCTTGTTTTGATCGGACGATGAGTTTGGTTCTCATCTTTGCCGACCTGTAGCTTTATAATCGGGCGATGAATTTTTGCTCTCAAATTAATGCATCTTGGTAAAAAGGAAAAGCTTTGTAGAGAATCTGAAAGACTTTATTCAAATAAAAAATAGGAATATTGACAAGAATATGTACATGCGGGTATTTACCCTTTGGGCAATATCTGTAGATCTTGGCTTGGCGCATCATTCAAAATCTTTTCAGAAAAAAGAGTGCACCTTGACCTAAGATCTTTATTACCTCCTAACAATAGTACCTTCTTAGGTTGCAGGCGTGCCATGACCTTGGTAGCTCTCGCTCCTCGAGGTCGGACACCTTGTGGTAGCCTTTTCCCAGTACCTCTATAACTCGGTAAGGTCCTTTCCAATTAACTGCTAGCTTTCCCTCTCCTGATCGACCTGTTCCGATGTCATTTCGGATTAGGATGAGATCATTGTTGGCGAAACTTTGCTGGACTACTTTCTGATTATATCTTAAGGACATTCATTGTTTTAAGGCTTCTTCTCTAATCTGAGCTCTTTCTCGGACTTTCGGAAGTAGATCGAGTTCTTCCCGTTGATTTTGGGAGTTGACCTCTTCATTGTAGAGGATCATCCTAGGAGCTCCTTCTTCGATCTCTACTGGGATCATTGCCTCCATTTCGTAAGCTAGTTGAAAAGGTGATTCTCCTGTGGTGGAGTGTGGAGTCGTCCGATATGCCCATAAGACTTGTAGGAGCTCTTCAGCCCAAAGTTCCCTTTGCATCCTGTAGTTTCCATTTTAATCCTGCTAGTATGACTTTGTTAGCGGCTTCTGCCAGTCCATTGGCTTGTGGGTGTTCTACGGATGTGAATTGGTGCTTTATTTTTAAGTCAGCTACCAATTTTCTGAAACCTGTGTTAGTGAATTGAGTACCATTATCTGTAGTGATGGAGTGAGGAATCCCAAACCTCGTAACAATGTTCCTGTATAAGAATTTCCAACTTCTTTGGGCAGTAGCATTAGCTAGGGATTCTGTCTCAACCCATTTTGTGAAATAGTCTACTCCTACAATGAGGAGTTTGACTTGTCCCGACCCCTGGGGGAAGGGTCCGAGAATGTCGAGCCCCCATTTTGCAAATGGCCAGGGTGACGTTACACCAATGAGTTCTTCGGGTGAAGCGATGTGGGAGTTAGCATGCTTTTGACATTGTGAGCATGTCTTAACGAATTCTTCTGCTTCTTTTTGCAGTGTTTGCCAGAAGAATCCAGCTCGGAGTACTTTTTTGGAGAGAGCTTGTGCCCCCAAGTGGTTCCCACACATGCCGTTGTGTACTTCTTTCAGGACTTCCCTTGTATTGGAAGTTGGTATACATTTTAGGAGGGGAGTTGAGATCCCTCTCCTATATAAGATATCACCCATTATGGTGTAGTATTGTGCTTCTCGCTTTAGCCTCTTTGCCTCCTTCTTATCCGTGGGGAGCATCTCTGACTGGAGGTAGTTGATTTTGGGGGTCATCCACCCTTGATCCTGACCTGATATGGCTAGGAACTTTTCTTCCTCTGTAATTGATGGGCTTTGCAGTATTTCCTGGATGAGGCTTCTATTATTGCCCCCTAGTTTGGTGTTGGCTAGTTTTGAGAGTGCATCAGCTCGAGCATTCTGTTCCCGAGGTATATGGTGGACCTCGTATTCCCTGAGTTGTTCGAGTTGTTCTCTGGTTTTGTCCCTGTACTTTTTCATGGTAGGGTCCTTAGCTTGGTAGCTCCCTCCTATTTGTGAGGTAACTACTTGTGAATCACTGAAGATGATAAGCTTTTGAACTCCAACCTCCTTAGCCAGCCTCAAACCAGCTAGTAATGCCTTATATTCAGCCTGATTATTTGAAGCCGGGAACTCAAATTTTAAGGAGAGTTCGATTTGGGTTCCCTGATCACTTTCTATTATTACCCCTGCGCCACTCCTGGTCTTGTTTGAAGAGCCATCTACGTAGAGATTCCATTTCGTAGGAGTTCCTGGGGTGTCAGTATACTCAGTAATGAAGTCAGCCAGATACTGTGACTTGATGGCTGTCTGAGCTTCATATTGAAGATCGAACTTGGATAACTCGACTGCCCACTGATGACATGTCATCATGTCATGTTTTTCTATGCTTTTTCATACAAGAAATTGATAATTAGTGCTTAAATATTGCATTCTTTTGTGCTTAAATGGTATATTTCTTTGAACTTTTGATTTTATAAACTTTATAGAAAATAATAGAAGAATAAGCAATAAAAGCACCGAAAAGAAGAATCATACTCCCGTGGTGGCAAAAGAGTTGGAAACAAACTCAAAGAGACTTTTGAGTTAAGCAAAGAGGATTTGCAACCCTGACCTCTTCACATTCCAACAAAAATAACTTGAGCTAAAAAACTCCAAATGAGGTGATTTTAGTGGCATTTGAAAGTAAACATCTAGAGGTTTCCAAGCATATATGGCACTGCATGGTGGACACTAAATCTGAGGGAGAAAACTTGCCTCAAAAGTGCATAGGTGAACATGGTATCAACCTGCAGTAAGGCCAGCTGACCTCTTCACCTTCCAAGGAGAATAACTTGAGATGTAGAGCTTGGAATGATGCGCTCTCAATTGTATTGGAAAGTAGACATCCAGAGCTTTCCAATGATATAATAGTATGGGGTGAACCTCAAGGATGGGTCTCAGAAGCTGGCGCTAAGTTTGGCCTCCAAATAGCGCCCATAGCGCTACATTTTGTTTGTAAACGCAACGCTCTTTCTATGAGCGCTACGCTCTCTTAATGAGCGCCACGCTTTGAGCGCCAGCTGCCTCCAAACAGCACGACCATGCCTTCTTCAAAGGACCATAACTTGAGCTACATATGTCCAATTAATGTGCTTCTAGTTGCGTTGGAAAGCTGACATTTAGAGCTTTATAGCAATCCATATTTGGCATGAAATTGAAGCACAAGTGAAAGGCATCTTTAAGGCCCAAAAGTTAAGCATAGCACTCACAAAAATGAAGCAACCAAGGATCGAAGAGGGAACCAAGGAATCATGTGTAGCGCTACGTTACTTCTTTTAACTTTTTCATGATTTCAAGCTTGGGGAGGAAGCATGTGCTGGCCATACACTAAGGAGCGCTCAACCAAACTAACGTAGCGCTCAACCAAAAGACCAAGATGCAGCGTTGGGTGAGTGAATGCTACGTTCACTAATGTAACACTACAAGCCAAATTGCAAGCACACAAGGGAAAGATGCAAAGCTAGTGAGCGCTTGATGAGCGGATAATTTATACGCTTTTTAGCATTGTTTTTAGGTAGTTATTAGTATGATTTAGTTTGTTTTTAGTATATAATTATCAGTTTTTATGCAAAAATCACATTTCTAGACTTTACTACCAGTTTGTGTGTTTTTCTGTGATTTCAGGTATTTTTTGGCTGAAATTGAGGGATCTGACCAAAAATCTGATTCAGAGGCTGAAAAAGGACTGCAGATGCTGTTGGATTCTGACCTCCGTGCACTCGAAATAGATTTTCTGGAGCTACAGAAGCCCAATTAGCACGCTCTCAAATCTGTTGGAAAGTAGACATCTTGGGCTTTCCAGAAATATATAATAGTCCATACTTTGCCCAAGTTTTGATAACGCAAACTGGCATTTAAACGCCAACTTTCTACCCTTTTCTATCGTTAAACGCCAGAACTGGCATAAAAGCTGGAGTTAAATGCCCAAACTGGCACCAGAGCTGGCATTTAACTCCAAGAAAAGCCTATGCATGTGAAAGTTTCAATGCTTAGCCCAAGCACACACCAAGTGGGCCCCGGAAGTGGATTTCTGCTTCATTTACTTATTTTTGTAAACCCTAGGTTACTAGTTCATTATAAATAGGACCTTTTACTATTGTATTTTCAGATCAAGAGATCTTTAGTTCATTTTTGAGACTATCTTTGTATCACTGTTGATCTCTTGATCACGTTTAGGGGGCTGGCCATTTGGCCATGCCTGGACCTTCATCACTTATGTATTTTCAACGGTGGAGTTTCTACACCTCATAGATTAAGGTGTGGAGCTCTATTGTTCCTCATGAATTAATGCAATTACTACTGTTTTCTATTCAATTCAAGCTTATTCTTGTTCTAAGATATTCATTCGCACTTCAACATGATGAATGTGATGATCAAGTGACACTCATCACCATTCTCACTTATGAACGCGTGCTTGACAACCACTTCCGTTCTACCTGAAAACAAGCTTGAATGCATATCTCTTGGCCTCCTGGTCCACGACGTATGGTTGAATCTCCTAACAACAGAGCCTTCCATTTCGTGAGATTAGAGTCTTCGTGGTATAAGCTACAATCAATTGGCAGCATTCTTGAGATCCAGAAACTCTAAACCTTGTCTGTGGTATTCAAAGTAGGACATAGGATGGGATGACTGTGACGAGCTTCAAACTCGCGAGTGCTGGGCGCAGTGACAGCATGCAAAAGGATCATTGGATCTTATTCCAACACAAGTGAGAACCGACAGATGATTAGCCCTACGTAACCCGTAGCTGGACCATTTTCACTGAGAGGATGAACGGTAGCCATTGACAATGTAATCCCCCAACATACAACTTGATAAACCCCTATTTTATGATTCATCTTATGCTTAAATTGAGTGCTTTTATCAAATCTTCACCCACTTATTCATGTAAATTGCATGGTTTTACTATTCCTTCATTATTTTATGATATATGAGAAAACATGTTTCCTATGCTTTAAAAATATTAAATTTAATTATCCTTTATTACCATTCGATGCCGTGATTTGTGTGTTAAGTATTTTTAGGTTTCATAGGGCAGGAATGGCTTAAAGGATGGAAAAGAAAAAATACAAAAAATGAAAGGAAAGCACAAAATGGAGTTTTTGAATAAATTGGCAGCGAAGCGAACGCGTGGACGACGTGAATGCGTGCTTTGCACAAATTGGCATCTGCGCGAACGCGTGCATGGCGCGAACACGTGGCTCATGCGAAACACAGATGACGCGGACGCGTGACTTACGCGACCGCATGGAAGAGCAAAACGCCAGATGACGCGACCGCGTGATCCATGCAGACGCGTGACTTGCACGATCTGCAGACATTACAGAATACGCTGAAGATGATTTTGGACCGCGTTTTGATCTAGATCCAAGCCCAGAGAACACAAATTAAAGGCTATAAATTAGGGAATCCATCCATTCATCGATATACTTGATACAACATACATTCATACATAGTTTTAGGATTAGATGTAGTTTTTAGAGAGGGAGGCTCTCTCCTCTCTCTTAGGATTTAGGATTAGGATTCCTCTTAAAGGATTTAGGATTTGTTCTTCTCAATTTCCAGGTTTAATATTCCTTTTATTTATTTTCTCAATTGGGTTTATGAACTCTTTATGTTTAGATTAATCTTCTATTTAATACAATTTGAGGTATTTCAGACTTATGACTGCTTTCTTTTATTTATTATATAAATAATTTGGATTTTTCCCTTTTGGCTTTGGTTGAGTAATTGGTAACTCTTGAGTTATCAAACTCAGCAGTTGATTAATATTTGAAGTTTGCTGGTTAATTTGGATCCCTCTAAAGCTAGTCTTTCCGTAGGAGTTGACTAGGACTTGAGGAATCAAATTAATTGGTCCACTTGACTTTCCTTTATTTAGTAAGGGTTAACTAAGTGGGAGCAATGGACAATACTCATCACACCTGATAAGGATAACTAGGATGGGATTTCCAATTCTCATACCTTGCCAAGAATTTTCTAGTTATTAATTTATTAATTCCTGCGATTTATTTCTCTTGTTCAAACCATTTCAAAAACCCAAAAATACTATTTTCCATAACCAATAATAAAACACACCTCCCTACAATTCCTTGAGAAGACGACCCGAGGTTTGAATACTTCGGTTTATAAATTTATTGGGTTTTGTTACTTGTGACAACCAAAAGTTTGTACGAAAGGATTTTCTGTTGGTTTAGAAGCTATACTTATAACGCGATTATATTTTTATATTTCTTTACCGATAGGAAATCTGATCGTCAAAATGGCACCGTTGCCAGGGAATTTCGAATGTGTGCCTTATTATTGGTTATTGTAAATATTTTTTCTTTCACTTGTTTATTTGTTTTTGTTTTCCCTTTTTATTTCTCTTAGCTACTATGAGTTCTCACCCTTCTCGCTTTGAGTTTGGTTCTAATTTTATTGAAAGGAATGGAAGCTATAACAGGAACATGCATCACGGTCTAAGCAATCAAAGATGGATGGAGCCGAGAAGATCTGATCAACCCTTTAGGCAACAACACCTTCCAAGATATCATGGACAAAGACCAATCCACAATGCATACCAGGCTGATAGATATGGTAAACCCCCTTGTAGTTACCAACAAGCCCCACCCTGTGCTTATGAACCATCCTCTCAACATAGCTTTGAACCACCACACTCACAAGCTTCCTTTTGCCATTCACCCCCGTATCACCCTTATCCGCCCCAATTCCAATCCAATTACTTCCAAGAACCACCACTTCCCTATGTACCATGTCCATATCCATCACCTCAAGAATCACAGGCTCGCTTTGAAGAATCAGTAGATCAATTTCATGCAACCCTTCATCAACTGGAGCAAGCAATAAATCAATTATCTTCCAGACGTTCAGACACTCAAGGAATCCCCATGACTTCATTTGGAGAATCTAATGAAGAATGCAGCATGAAGGAGACACTAGAAACTCCAGTAGACAGTAAGGAGCATGACTTTGTTCTGGAACAATTGGAGGAAGCCAAAATTATCCAAGAAAAAGAAGAGTTGATTGAAGACTTAGGAGATACTTAACCTCCATGGGAATCCAGAGTTATGGAAAATTCTGTCAAGGACGTTACAATTGATGCTAAGGAGGATAGTGTACAACCCCCAAAGCAGGTATACTATGAAGAACTGGACGAAATAACCCAAGACGCAAGTTTCCTTGATGATGATAATCACAAGTCAAGTTCTCCTAGTAATGAACTTGCATCCGCAAGTGAATTCTTTGAGATAGAAGAATCTTCAATAAGTGAATATGAAGATGATGCAGAGGTAGACTTTTCTCAACCTCCCCATTATGACTCAAGTGATGAGGAAGATATCGAAGACTTTGATCAAGACATGGTGGAAATTGAAGAAGTTTGCAAAGAAGAGGAGGAATTCACAGAGGAATACAAGGGAGTAGAGCTTGCAAAACCACTGGAAACACCTATCCTAAGGCCATTACCACCCAATACAAACTTCAAGTGGGTAAAATCCTTAGCTTTTATCTTTACTTTTCCACTTGAATATGGTTTACTTGAAACAGATGGCCAGCTTAGAGCTTTTTGCGGATTTAAGAGTAAAAGGGAATTGACTCGCACTCAGAGCTGGTATGCAAGATTTAATGAGGTTTCACACTTCAATTTGAGGCGCAAGGATTGGTGTCAAGCTCAATTGTATGGGTCTCGAAAGTTGTTTAGTCACTGTAGTGAGAATTCAGATTACTTATCACCCACCTGGAAAAATGCAGATCAAGGCAAAGATGGGTGTAAAAGCAAAGTTTGGGATCCTGGAGTCTATTCTGACATTCAGCACACTGGAAGCCTGAGAACCTGTTTAAAAATGCTCAAGGGCCTTATGTGCCTTGTTTGGGACCCCGGAGGCTATTGGCATTCCAAACATTGGTGGAGATTTCTGGATGAATTCAAGCAGAAGCCACCATAACAGGAAGCTCATCAAATGTCAACCTTAAGGACTTTAACTAAAAGTGCTAGGTGGGAGACAACCCACCATGTTATGATCGTTCCTTTTCCATTTTAGTCTATTTTTGAATTTTGATTGAACCTGGAATTGTGCACAACATTAATTGCATTATGCACACTGCATAAAAAAAAATCACCCCACGCGAGCGCTGATGCACGAAATGGTAATCACACTTTTGCAATCCGCACAACTAACCAGCAAGTGCACTGGGTCGTCCAAGTAATATCTTATGCGAGTAAGGGTCGATCCCACAGAGATTGTTGGCTTGAAGCAAGCTATGGTTATCTTATTAATCTTAGTCAGGATACCAGTAGGGTTGTTTAGCTTTAATTGTAAAAAGAGAAAGTGTTTGGAATAAGTAATTGTTACTCAATAATGGAGAATATGTTGGAGTTTTGAAGATGCTTTGTCTTCTGAATTCCTGTAACATAATGCTTCCTCACTTTCAAACATGCAAGGCTCCTTCCATGGCAAGCTGTATGTAGGGCGTCACCATTGTCAATGGTTACCTCCCATCCTCTAAGTGAAAATGGTCCAAATGCTCTGTCACAGCACGGCTAATCATCTGTTGGTTCTCGATCATGTCGGAATAGGATCCATTGATCCTTTTGCGTCTATCACTACGCCCAACACTCACGAGTTAAAGTTTGTCACAGTCATCCAATCCCAGATCCTACTCGGAATACCACAGACAAGGTTTAGACTTTCTAGATCCTCATGAATGCCGCCAACAATTCTAGCTTATACCACGAAGATTCTGATTAAGGAATCTAAGAGATACTCATTCAATCTAATGTAGAATGGAGGTGGTTGTCAGGCACACGTTCATGGGTTGAGGAAAGTGATGAATGTCACGAATCATCACCTTCTTCGTAGTGAAGCGCGAATGAACATCTTAGATAGGAACAAGCGTGTTTGAATGGAAAACAGAAATAATTGCATTAATTCATCGATACGCTGCGGAGCTCCTCACCCCCAACAATGGAGTTTAGAGACTCATGCCGTCAAAGAGTATAAAATTCAGATCTAAAAAATATCTTGAGATACAAAATAAGTCTCTAAAAGTTGTTTAAATACCAAACTAGTGACCTAGGTTTATAGAAAATGAGTAAACTAAGATGGATAGTGCCGAAATCCACTTCTGGGGCCCACTTGGTGTGTGCTGGGGCTGAGACTTAAGCTTCTCACGTGCCTGGGCTGTTTCTGGAGTTGAACGCCAGGTTGTAACCTGTTTTTGGCGTTGAACTCCAACTTGCAACCTGTTTCTGGCGCTGAACACCAGACTGCAGCATGGAACTGGCGTTGAACGCCAGTTTACGTTGTCTATCTTCGTGCAAAATATGGACTATTATATATTGATGGAAAGCCCAGGATGTCTACTTTCCAAACCAATTGAGAGCGCGCCAATGGACTCCTGTAGCTCCCAAAAATCCATTCCGAGTGCAGGAAGGTCAGAATCCAACAGCATCAGCAGTCCTTTTTCAGCCTCAATCAGATTTTTGCTCAGCTCCCTCAATTTCAGCTAGAAAATACCTGAAATTACAGAAAAGCACACGAACTCATAGTAAAGTCTAGAAATATGAATTTTTCCTAAAAACTAATAAAATTATACTAAAAACTAACTAAAACATACTAAAATCTACATGAAATTACCCCCAAAAAGCATATAAAATATCCGCTCATCAAGCGCACAGGCCACGTGTGGGCGTGGAATAGAAATTGGCGTAAAGATCCAACGCCCAGAAAGTTGGGCTGGAATCGTGCGGCTGGTGTGCGTTTAGCACAAAATGGCCCATGCGTTCGCGTCCCTGACGCGAACGCGTCACTTGCACAACTCTCATCCCACGCGAAAGCGCGAGCAACGCGTTCGCGTCGCGTGGATATTATGGCCCCCTAAATGGAAATAGAGAGTTGCGCCAAAATGACGCTGGAACTGTGCGTCTAGCATAATTGACAGCGACGCATTAGCGTGCCTCATGCGTCCGCGTCACTCATCTTTTACCCAACCTACACGATCGCGTCAATCACGCGACCGCGTAATACCCCCTTTTGCCCTAATCACGCGATCGCGTGCCCCACGCGTTTGCGTGGGTTTGAATATACTAAACCAACCCACGCAAAACCCTACCCATCGCGCCTCCCATTTCTCCCCTTTCCTTCCTTCTCTGCAACCCCCTCCCTCCTCTGCAACCACCACCGCCGTGCCCACCACCGCCACCACCCAAACCACCGCCACCACCCTCGCCCCCTTCTTCTCTTCCCTCACTTCCCTTCCTTCTCACCTACCTCCACCTCCGCCATTAAACACTACTTGAGCCCCCAACTACCGAACCGCCACCACAGTGCCGCCTCCCACCTCCAACCACCACCACAGCCCCATCCCCTCGCCCCCTTCTTCTCCTTCCCCTCCTTCACCATACACCAGCCCCACAAACACCATGATTGTAGTGGATTTTAGGTGGTTAGGTAGCTAGGATGTGGTCCGTAGATTTAGGTCTTATAATTGCGCCGTTCTTGCTACTTGTTTTATCTATTTCACGATTCTAATTTTGCTATGATGATCATCTTGTTCATATATTGTTCTTCCATGTTTCGTGCTGCTGCTACACGGTTCTTCATGTTCAAGTTATTTGTGTCTCTTTGCAGCTTTATTTCATTTTATATGAACTGATTTTTTCCCTACTGTTTACTTCCTGGGAACATCCAATTTTAGCCGGAATGCTGCCCAATTTTCTGCAAATTGTTTCATTTTCCCATTCATGTATTGATTTTGGCAATTTTGAATTTTGCACTACTTGGCTACAACCTAACCAATTCATGAATACACAGGCTAGCATTCTTATTCCTTTTGATTCCCTGGTTAATAAATTGCATTATTGATAATTTCATTTTAATTTTGCAACTCTTGTATCTATCTGGATTATCATCAATAAACTGATATCTTTGCTTGATTATGAGTTGATTATTCTTTAAATTTGTGGATTTATTGTTAACTAGGAAACCCATCATCATGCCACTTACTTTAACTTTCTTTTTACTAACTCACCTCCTTCACTTTCTAACTCCCTTTTTACCTATTCACCATTTGAACTTTCTAGCTTCTCTTTTTACCTGACTACTTTAACTTTCTAACTCAAGGCATGATAATTGTTTTTCCTATTTAACTTGAATTCCGCTTATCATATATTTTGGATTGTACTTTTTTTCTTTTCAGACTTTTTCACTCAAATACAATCCAAAATGCACATATATTTAACTCATTTCATGCTTCTCTTGCTCTTTTACCACTCTGTGCTTATATTGGTATTATTCTACTTGCCTACTTATTTTCTTACTTTTGTTCTTCAATTATATCCTAGAATTTCTGCTTTTCAGGATGTCTGACCCTCAAAGCAAAGGAAAAGGCAAAGCAACCACTGACAAAAGGAAAAGAGGCGAATCCTCTATGACCATCCTCGATATTTTGCATGATGATTCCTGGTGGGAAAAGAACTTTACCCCGCAGGAAAAGGCTGATCAGTTGGTACCTGCAGCTGACCTAGTAAATTTGCAAACAAATACTGTGAGTTGAAGTACCCAGTTTTTTCCACATCCAGGAACCTATACCTGAAAAGGACACTGAAAATTCCAGAAGAACTCAAGCAATACACTTCAGACCAAATTAAACAGAGAGGCTGGTTCTTCCTGGAGAGAAACATGACTGAGATAAACTCATCCTGGGTCAGAGAATTCAACTGTAACTACTTTAAAACATCCTTGGATATAGTACAGCTCAGAGGCAAACAAATTCTGGTTACTGAGGAAACAATTGAAGACATCCTCTAGCTCCCACCTAAATCAGATCAGCTTAACGGTTACCAAAGGGCTGAAGAGGATATGAGATTCATGAGATTTGACTGGGATGCAGTAAAACGGACTATAGCTCTTGATCCTACTGTTCCATGGGTCATGGGAAAGAGCACAGTGGTACCTAAGGGAATCAGACTGATATATCTGAATGATGAGGCTCGACTCTGGCAGCAGTTTCTGAGTAACTACGTAATGCCGAACACTCATGAGACAAAGGTGCCAGCTGCTATGATTACCCTCATCTGGTGTGTGATAGAGGGTAAGGACCTATATCTGCCCCACTTCATCCAGTATTACATGGCCAGGGTCCATGTCAGAGGCACCTTCCCTTATCCATTCTTGATTACTCAGTTGGGTCGCCGAGCTGAGGTGCCTTGGGAAATTGCTGATGAAAAGCCATCCGCCGTGGACTGCAGAAAGATCATCACTCATAGTAGGAAGTTTCAGGCTCTAGGCTACCGACTTCCTTTTGCCACTGACTCTGTTGAGGCAACTACGTCTTCAGCTGCCCCTTCAGCATCCACTGCCCCAACTCTATCCACTAAGCCCCCACCTGCTCCTGAGCCCATTTATCTTCTGGTGCACCGACTCTTTGACCGCTTAGACCAGATGGAGCGTCGCCACCAGCATCAATTTGAGAGGTCTAAACGTCATAACATGCGATGTTATGAGAGGTCTGAGCGTCGCTTGGCAACATCCCTTCCGAGCCCGGCACACCATCAGAGACATCTGAGGAGGAGGCAAGCGATCATGAGGAGGAGGTACATATCCAGGTTGCGCAGGCAGCACCTGAGCACACTGTACCACAACATGAGGAGCATCACCAGCTACAGACCACAGATCTAGAGATTTCTCTATAGACAGAGCCTCCGCTTCAGAATGCCGCTCCTCCTACACTCACAGAGACTGCAGACCGTCAGCTTACCACTGGGACACCGGCAGCCCACCCTTCTGGAGATGACACTTCTTCACACCTAGTTTGAGTGAGCATCGAGGATGATGCTATTATTTAAGTGTGGGGAGGTTGCCATCTCTGGCATATTTTTTGGTGAACCGCTATAAGACTCTTCTATCTTATTTTGTTCATTTTTTGTATCTTATTTACATATTTTTCTCTTTTTGCTTTTGCTGTATTTTTACATTCTGTACTTTGGGCTGTATATATCTTAGATATTTTAGCTTAATCTGCAATTTTAGACTACTAGTTATAATCATGTGGATTAATTAGTATAGTTTACCCTTTTAGCATACGATAGTTTAGTTTAATTGAAAATAAAAGGAGTAAACTAGAGACTTTGGCATAACAGAATAAAAATAATCCACACACCTTGTATATATATATAGCATTACATGTTAGTTAGTTAAGAATATTTCTTTAAGGAGGAACACTAAGATTTTAAGGGCTACCTTAAGATATACATTGAGTTGAATGGAAACTCTTGATTTCTACTTGCATGACATGTATAACTGATGTATGATTTCTGAGCTAGAAAACACACAACCTGTGAGTTTTGAGCTTAATTATATGGTTACATCAAACCATAAATTTCATTCCTGTGTGTTTCGCACTTCTTTTCTATGCTTGCAATTTTTACTTTGTTTTAATCTATATGTCCAATTATAGAATATAGATACATACTAAGAGATGATTGAGGCCATTATTTGTATTTGTGCTCACTTGTCCCAAATAAACCTACCTTTTATGCCATCCTTGTTTGCTCCCTTGAGCCTTTTAACCCCCTTATATTTTGTAACCACATTACTAGCCTTAAGTAGAAAAACAAAATAAAAATCCCAAGTTGAATCCTTGGTTAGCTTAAGATAGATATTGTGTATAAATTAAGTATGGGGAATTTTAGGGGAACATGGGATGATAGAAAAAAAAGAAGGGAATTAAATTGAATAAGTTATTTGAAAATTTGGGAAGCATGCTCATGTGAAATTAAAACAATTAAATTATCATGTGCAATGAAAATAAATAAATAAAGAAATAAATATTTTTAGTATTTAAATAAGGGGATACAAAAATTACCCCAATGCAATTATAAAGAATGAATACACATGGGACAAAAGTCAAAAATAAATTTGGTGTATGAGCATGTAATACAAAAGTGGGAAAATTTGGGTATGTAGGTAAAAGAACTTTGAAATTATATAAAGTATGTATGTTAAGTGAGATCTTAGACTAATCAAGGATTCACTTTGTTAGCTCACTTAGCCTTATATATATACATCCTTACCCTTACCTTAGCCCCATTACAACCTGGGAAAAAACCTCATGATTTTTGTATGTCTATATTCTATAATTGTTGATTGGTTAGATGAAGAACAAAGTTTTAGAAAGCATGACTAGAAAAGAAGAGAGTGATTAACCCCAAACACCGAGTGATTAGAGAGTAAACACAAAATCCATTGAGGGTTCAATAGCTCATTCTCATATATCCATATTTAATTATTAATTGTCTTGCAAGTTGTGAACTATCTTAACTCAACTCAATTAGGTAGCTTGCGTTTAGAATAGATTGCATTGCATAAGATTCCACCATTTTACCTTTACTCTTTTCTCTTGGATTTAGCATGACGACATGCTATTGTTTAAGTGTGGGGAGGTTGATAAACCCCTATTTGTGATTCATCTTGTGCTTAAATTGAGTGCTTTTATCAAATCTTCACCTACTTATTCATGTAAATTGCATGGTTTTACTATTCCTTCCTTGTTTTATGATATATGAGAAAACATGTTTCATATGCTTTAAAAATATTAAATTAAATTATCCTTTATTACCATTCGATGCTGTGATTTGTGTGTTAAGTATTTTCAGGTTTCATAGGGCAGGAATGGCTTAAAGATTGGAAAGAAAACATACAAAAAATGGAAGGAAAGCACAAAATGGAGTTTTTGAAGAAACTGGCAGCGACGCGAAAAGGTGGATGATGCGAATGCGTGACTTACGCGTGGCTCATGCGAAACAAAGATGACGCGGACGCGTGACTTACGCGACCGCGTGGAAGAGCAAAACTCCAGATGTTGTGACTGCGTGATTCACGCGGACGCGTGACTTGCGCGATCTGCAGAAATTACAGAATACGCTGAAGATGATTTTGGACCGCGTTTTGATCCAGATCCAAGCCCAGAGAACACAGATTAAAGGCTATAAATTGGGGAATCCATCCATTCATCGATATACTTGATACAACATACATTCATACAAAGTTTTAGGATTAGATGTAGTTTTTAGAGAGGGAGGCTCTCTCCTCTCTCTTAGGATTTAGGATTAGGATTCCTGTTAAAGGATTTAGGATTTGCTCTTCTCAATTTCCAGGTTTAATATTCCTTTTATTTATTTTCTTAATTTGGTTTATGAACTCTTTATGTTTAGATTAATCTTCTATTTAATACAATTTGAAGTATTTCAGACTTATGATTGCTTTCTTTTATTTATTATATAAATAATTTGGATTTTTCCCTTTTGGCTTTGGTTGAGTAATTGGTAACTCTTGAGTTATCAAACTCAGCAGTTGATTAATATTTGAAGTTTGCTGGTTGATTTGGATCCCTCTAAAGCTAGTCTTTCCTTAGGAGTTGACTAGGACTTGAGGAATCAAATTAATTGGTCCACTTGACTTTCCTTTATTTAGTAAGGGTTAACTAAGTAGGAGCAATGGACAATACTCATCACACTTGATAAGGATAACTAGGATGGGATTTCTAATTTTCATACCTTGCCAAGAATTTCCTCTTTATTAATTTATTAATTCCTGTGATTTATTTCTCTTGTTCAAACCATTTCAAAAACCCAAAAATACTATTTTCCATAACCAATAATAAAACACACCTCCCTGCAATTCCTTGAGAAGACAACCTGAGGTTTGAATACTTTGGTTTATAAATTTATTAGGTTTTGTTACTTGTGACAACCAAACGTTTGTACGAAAGGATTTTCTGTTGGTTTAGAAGCTATACTTACAACGCGATTATATTTTTATATTTCTTTACTGATAGGAAATCCAATCGTCACAGCTTGCCATGGAAAGGAGTACGCATGAATGGATGAAAACAGTAGGAAAGCAGGGATTTAAAAGGAACAAAGCATATCCATACACTTATATGAAATTCCCACCAATGAATTGCATAAGTATCTCTATCCTATTCTATGTTTTATTTCTCTTTTAATTATCAAAACCTCATAATCATTTGAATCCGCTTGACTGAGATTTACAAGATGCCCATAGCTTGCTTCAAGCCGACAATCTCTGTGGGATCGACCCTTACTCACGTAAGGTATTACTTGGACGACCCAGCGCACTTGCTAGTAAGCTGCGCAAAGTTGTGAGAAAAGTGTGAACTCACGATTTCGCGTACCAAGTTTTTGGCCCCGTTGCTGGGGATTATTCGAGTTTGGACAACTGAAGGTTCATCTTGTTGCTTAGATTAGGTATTTTTCTTTTTTATTTTTTCTTCAGAATTTTTAAGAATGAATTCTAGAGTTTCAGATGATGTTTTTATCATCACAGGAGCCTTGTTGATTTCCATCAATTTGGCTGTTGTATGTAATGTCTTGCTGAAGCTTGGTTAGCCATGTCTAATCCTTTTAGACTGAAGCTTTAGACTAACATTGCACGATTACTGGAGTTCTTATTAAAAATTTTGAGTTTCTTATTTTCTTTTTCAAAATAATTTTTGAAAAATACAAAAAAAATTATAAAATCATAAAATCAAAATTTTTTTGTGTTTTCTGTTTGAGTCTAGTGTCAATTTTTAAGTTTGGTGTCAATTGCATGTTTTTAATAATCATTGCATTTTTTGAAAACTCATGCATTGTGTTCTTCATTGATCTTCAAGTTGTTCTTGATGAATTTCTTTGTCTGATCTTTAAATTCTCTTGTTTTGTGTCTTTTGTTGTTTCTCATGTGCATTCTCAAATTGTTAGTGTCTTTAGTATGAAAATTTCTAAGTTTGGTATCTTGCATGTCTTACTTTTCTTAAAAATTTTTCAAAAATATGTTGTTGATGTTCATTATGATCTTCATAGTGTTCTCGGTATTCATCTTGACATTCAAAGTGTTCTTGCATGCATTCCTTGTTTTGATCTTAGTTTTTCATGTTTAATTTCATTCTGTTGTTTTTCTCTCTCAACATTAAAAATTCAAAAAATTCAAAATTATGTCTTTTCAGGTCAATAATACAGAGAATTGAAGATTTAGAATATACAGCAGAGGAATCACAGAGAAAAAGCTGGGTGTTCAAAATGCCCAGTAAGGAAGGATTTCTGGCGTTTAAACGCCAGCCAGGCTACCTGGCTGGGCATTTAATGCCCAAGGAGGTAGCCAAGTGGGCGTTAAATGCCAGAATGGATACCATTCTGGGCGTTTAACGCCAGGATAACACCAAGGAGGTAATTTTGTTTTCAATTCAAATCTTTTTCAAATTTTCAAGTTTTAAAACTAATTTTTCAAAATCTTATCTTTTTCATATCCTCTCTTATCAATCATATCTTTTTCAGAATCAAATCTTTTTCATTTTTCTTTTAATATTTTCAAAAATCCTTGCTAATAATTAATGTTGTGATTCAAAAATTTCAAGTTTGTTACTTTCTTGTTAAGAAAGGTTCAATATTTGAATTTTAGAATCATACCTTTTAATTTCTTGTTAGTCAAGTCATCAATTTTAAAAATAAAATCTTTTTTTTAAATCTTCTTCAATGATATCTTTTCCATCATATCTTTTTAAAATCATATCTTTTTAAAAATCAAATTTTTTCAATCATATCTCTTTTAATTTGATTTCAACCTTTTTTCTAACTTCTTATCTTTTCAAATCATTTTCAACTAATCACTATTTCTTATCTTTTTCAAAACCACCTAACCACTTTTTCACTCCCAATTTTCAAAAATCACTAACCACTTTTTCAAAAAAAATCTTTTTAATTTTCCAAAACTCTCTCTCTCATCTCTTTCTATTTAATCACTAACACTTATCCTCCTTTAATAATTCGGACCCCCTCCCTCTCTATAAGTTTGAATTCTTCTCTCTACCTCATCTTTCTATTCTTCTTCTCCTCTGACACATAAAGGAATCTCTATACTGTGACATAGAGGATTCCACACTTTCTTTGTTTTCTTCTCTTTCATATGAGAAGGAACAAAGATAAAGGCAATCTTGTTGAAGCTGATCCTGAACCTAAAAGGACTCTGAAGAGGAAGCTAAGAGCAGCTAAAGCACAACTCTCTAAAAAGGACCTGACAGAAATTTTCGAAAAAGAAGAAGACATGGCAGCCGAAAATAACAACAATGCCAACAATGCAAGGAAGGTGATTGGTGACTTTACTGCACCAACTCCCGACTTCTATGGGAGAAGCATCTCTATTCCTGCCATTGGAGCAAACAACTTTGAGCTTAAGCCTCAATTAGTTTCTTTGATGCAACAGAATTGCAAGTTTCATGGACTTTCATTGGAAGATCCTCATCAGTTCTTGGCTGAATTTTTGTAAATCTGTGACACTGTTAAGACCAATGGAGTTGATCCCGAGGTCTACAGACTTATGCTTTTCCCTTTTGTTATAAGAGACAAAGCTAGTATATGGTTGAACTCACAACCTAGAGACAACATGAACACTTGGAAAAAGCTGGTCAATGCCTTCTTGGCTAAATTCTTTCCACCTCAAAAGATGAAAAAGAAACGTCTTATGAAGAAGAAGCTTATGATCCTGAGAACCCTGCAATGGAAGAGGTGAATTACATGGGAGAACCCTATGGAAATACCTACAATCCTTCATGGAGAAATCATCCGAATCTCTCATGGAAGGACCAACAGAAGCCTCAACAAGGCTTCAATAATAATAATGGTGGGAGAAATATGTTTAGCAATAGCAAGCCTTTTCCATTATCTTCTCAGCAACAGACAGAGAATTCTGAGCAGAGTCTCTCTAGCTTAGCAACCATAGTCTCTGAGCTATCCAAGACCACTCTTAGTTTCATGAATGAGGCACGGTCCTCTATCAGAAATCTGGAGGCACAAGTGGGTCAGCTGAGTAAAAGAGTTACAGAAACTCTTCCTAGTACTCTCCCAAGCAATACAGAAGAGAACCCAAAAAGAGAGTGCAAGGCCATCAACATACCCAAAGTGGCCAAATGCACAGAGGAGGAGGAGGACGTGAATCCCAGTGAAGAATACCTCATGGGACGTCCTCTGGACAAAAAGGAGTTCCCCATTGAGGAACCAAAGGAATCTGAGGCTAATAATGAGACCATAGAGATTCCATTCATTTTACTATGTCTGTGACTCTTCCTTTGGCAGCAGCTCCATTTTCCCTCGCAGAAAGGGCTTGTAGACGGCGCGATGGGTTGAGAGTGACTGAGTGTGAGGATTCGAGTGAGGTGGGGAATGGGGGAAACTTAGGGTTTTTTACCGTTTTACATTCACTAGCTACTAGCCCTTGGGTTTTTACATCTGATTTTAGTTTTTTAAATTTTTTGGAATATTTTTAATTATTGTTATTTATATTATACATTAATAACAAAATTTTAAATTTCACAAATTAGTTTTAAGTCATCATAAAATTTTGATTATTAAAAATTATATACTAATTTTTTAAAGGCATATAAATTAATATTTACATCATTTAAAAATTAATGAATATGTAAATTATATAAACAATTTTTTTAATTTCTGAAACAAAATAAAATTATTTTAAAAAATTATATAGACAAATCTTTTAATTCTTAAAGTTTTTAATTTTGAAAAAAAAATTATAAATTATACATATATTTTGTGACACAAAAAAAAAACTTATTACAAACAATGTTAAATTTGGTGACAAATTAATTTTTTGTTACAAAACATTTGGATTTATTGAAACAAAAAACTATTTTGTTACAAAATACTACGAATTTTTGCAACTACTTTACTTTTTGTTACAAAATATTACAATATTTTGTAACAACACACCAGCGCATTACAAAACCTACCATCATTTGTAACAAAATAAAATGGATTGTTACAAAATATCTGGATGTTTTGTAACAACTTGTAATGTTGTTACAAAACATAGTTTTTTTTGTAACAATCAGCAAATACTAATACAAAAAAATAGTTTTTTGTAACAATTTTAAATTTGATACAAATTTTTTGTTACAAATGTTCCATTTTCTTGTAATGTCATGAGCTCTGATGAGTATTCTTCCTCTGAAGAGGATGAAGATATTACTGAAGAACAAGTTGCTAAATATCTAGGAGAAATCATGAAGCTAAATGCCAAGTTATTTGGTAATGAGACTTAGGAGGATGAACCTCCCTTGCTCATCAATGAATTGAATACCTTGGTTAGGCAAAAATTACCTCAGAAGAAACCGGATCCCGGAAAGTTCTTAATACCATACACCATAGGCACCATGACCTTTGAGAAAGCTCTGTGTGACTTGGGGTCAGGTATAAACCTCATGCCACTCTCTGTAATGGAAAAACTAGGGATTTTTGAGGTGCAAGCTGCAAGAATCTCACTAGAGATGGCAGACGAATCCATGAAACAAGCTTATGGACTTGTAGAGGATGTCTTAGTGAAGGATAAAGGCCTTTACATCCCTGCTGACTTCATAATCCTAGATACTGGGAAGGAGGAGGATGAATCCATCATCCTTGGAAGACCCTTCCAAGCCACAGCAAGAGCTGTAATTGATGTGGACATAGGAGAGTTAGTCCTTCAATTGAATGAAGACTACCTTGTGTTTAAGGCTCAAGGATCTCCCTCTACAACCATGGAGAGGAAGCATGAAAAGCTTCTCTCAATACAGAGTCAACCAAAGCCTCCACATTCAAACTCTATGTTTGGTGTTGGGAGGCCTCAACCATGCTCTGAATATCTATGAAGCTCCACGAGAGCTCACTGTCAAGCTATTGACATTAAAGAAGCGCTTATTGGGAGGCAACCCAATTTTTATTTATCTATGTTAAATTTTGTTCCGAGGGTTACCTGAAACTGTAGGTCGATCTCGGATGAGCTCTTCTGTACTGGTCGGAGCTGTTGTGTCCGACTTGTTTGGACTTGGTGGTGGTGCTGATCCTTCGTCCCTGGTGGGTGGGGGGTACTTGCAAGGGACTCCGATGCTTAAGTTAGCAAGGGTATTAAGCAGGTATTGAATAGAATCAGAGTATGAGTTATACCTGTGTGCTCCAGTGTATTTATAATGGTGAGATGTGGCCTTCTGTGGATAAGATAAGTTAGTTATCTTATCTTATCTTATCTTTTAAGTGAGGTCATCTTTATCTTTAAAGGGAACCGCCCTTCTCTCTGTAGGCTTTGGGCCGTCTTAGGATTTGGGGAGTGTTCCTCTATTTGGGCCCTTTGTTTGGGCTTTTCTGTGACCTGGCCGAGCTCTTTGAAAAGAGGTCAGGTTGTCCTGACCTGAAGAGGTCGGTCGCTTTGCCTGCAGAACATCCCGGGTCGGACAGCTCGACCCAGGGTATGAACAGTGCCCCTGTTTGAGCTCGGTCTTCTCTTTTTGAGGTCGAGTCCTTGACTTCGGTCCTTCTTTGGTGAAGCCGAACTCAAGCATTTTGTCGATTCCTTTGCAGCAGCTTTTGAATGTAGAACGTTTCCTCTAAAGGCGCGCGCTTTTATATCGACATTTTTGGGAACGTGCGAGGGTTTAATGCTTTCCTTAATTTTAGCATTAATTGCCCCGTTTCCTTTTGGCTCTTTATTTTAAATCTTTTAATAAAAAAAAACGGTTCTCTTCTTCAGTTCTTCTCCGTAACTCCTCCCTTTACTTTCTCGCTTTTCTGTTTCTCTCATCTGCTCTCTGTCTTTCGCTTGCTTCTTCTACTTTTCTCGTGTTTGTGGCGTCGCTTGGCGTTCTTCTGGGCAGCCTTTATCCCTGCGCTTCCACTCTTCCTCGAAGCTTCTTTCGCTTCCAGGTTAGTCTCATTTTGCATTTTGTTTTTGGCTTTTGCAATGAAGTTTTCCTTTTGATTTTCTTTTTGGAGAAAGTTTGGATTTTTCTGTTTTTATCGTGCTTGACTTTGTTGCATGCTCCAGAATTTTCTTTGTTTTTGGTGTATACATTTCGCTGCTTGGATCTTTTTCTGTTGCATGTTGCCGCCGTTTCTGTTTGTGCCTTGGCTTGATGATTTTTGCTTGATTTTGAAAAGTTTGTACCTTTGCCTTTTTTCCATTGGCCTTTTTGGTGTTCTGATAAACTGTAGCAGTAGTGTTGGTAAACTGTAGGAGCATTGCTTTTCCTGAGAAACTGTAAAAGGGTGGATTTTTTGCGTTTTTCTCTTCTTTTGCTTTCTTTTCTGGACTTTATTCTGATGAGTGCCGAGATGTAGATTGTAGAAACGATTTTGAGTACCCTTCTTGTTTACTGCCTCCAAGGGATGCTCCAAGACTTCTTCTCTTGAGTCTTGGGGTTTTTCCCTTTTTTGGTTAATTCGTCCGTTTGAGATGTTTTGACCCATGTCTGGGATGTTTTTAAGTAATCCACTATTCTTTTTCTTTTTGTAGGATTTAGTTGGCCTCATGTCTTCCCGAAATAATGTTGTAGAGATGCCTTCCCAGGTTCCTGCGGGTATGGCCGATTGGGTGGACTCCATGGTTCTCCTGTGTGTCTCACTGGCTGATTCTGAGTTGTGTGCTCAGCTTAGACAGTTTCATAGTGTTTGTAGCAATTCTGGTGATGAGAAGAACTATGAACTTGTCCCTCCTTCTTCTGACGAGAGAGTCTGTTTTTCAACTCGGGTTGTTGATGGTCGCCCTTTCTTTTATGTCTATGACTTTTTCTTTGGTCCGCTGGGTATTACCCTTCCTTTTACTCAATTTGAAACCGACCTGTTATGGTCTTGTAATATTGCCCCCTCTCAACTTCACCCTAATTCCTGGGGTTTTATAAAGATTTTTCAATTGCTGTGCAATGGTTTTGGTATCCCTGCTTCCCAATCTCTCTTTTTCTATCTGTTTGTTTTGACTAAACCCGGAGTGGTAAAAAAGAAAGCAGCTTGGGTCTCCTTTCGCTCCACCCAGGGAAAGAAGGTCTTTTCCATGTTTGACGAGTCATTTCGTGATTTTAAAAACTATTTTTTCAAGGTCCGAGCTGTTGAAGGAGCTCGGCCCTTTTTTCTGGACGAAAATGATGAGCCTGCCTTTCCCCTGGAATGGCAAAAAGATGTGAAGGTCTCCAGGTATTCTTGGGACATGCTAGATGAGGCTGAGCGGGCCTTTGTGACTATTTTGGAAGAGCGCTGGGGTCAGCCTCCCCATCTTGATACAAAGAAATTTCTAACTAATCCTTCTCTTCTTCAAACTGAACTGGGTATCTTGTGTTTTCTTTGCTATCTGTTTATGATTACTTGTAGCTATATTTCCGGCTTGTTCGATTTGTGGCTTGATTTTTGTTTTATTTGCAGAGGCAATGAAGAATATCGAATCCATGAAAGCTTTTAAGAGGGCGCAGAAGGCGACTGCTGCCAGGAATTTTGCTGCCAAGGCGGCTGGGGAGGGGTCCTCCCAAGTGCGCGACAAGCCATCGGTGCCGAGTTCCCCCATAGTGAAGAAAGCGATTCCGACACCTCGGGTTCGCTTGGTGGATCCTCATCCTGCTTCTGCCATTCCATCTGCTGCCCCTCCAAGTAAAAAGCAAAAGACGGTTGAGCCCTTCGACCTTAATGCCCCTGACTTCAATGCCATCGAGTTCATAGATCAACAAATCGGGCCCTATGGTACCCTTTCGATGGACGATGTGTCCATCCTCCATCATTTGGAATTTATGGCCCGGAATCACGTGCAAATGGCGTTTATGGCGGCCGCTATACACCGGACTGCTCAAAGTCTCCCTCTTCATGCCACCAAGGCATTTAGCGAGGAGGCAAAGCAAGAGTTTGACCGGATGAAGGGGCTAAAGGAGGAGCTCAAATTAAAGGTGACCAAGTTAGAGAAGGATCTAGAGAATGAGAAGGCGAGTTCCCTTTCATTGGCAGCTTCTTTGAGGTTAGCCGAGGACACAGCCCTGATGCATAAAGATAGTTATGTTACAACTTATCGGGAGGTGACGCGTCTGAGGGGGGAGTTGGACAGTGCTCGGGAGGATTATTCTGAGCTCCAAGGTCATCTTGTCGGCAGCGTGACTGCTGCTTACGAGAACTTGAAGGAGCAAGTTCGTGTCATTGCTCCCGAGGCCAATCTCACCCTTTTCAGTTTAGACAATGTTGTCAGAGATGGCAAGATTGTCCCTGATGACGAGGACGATGATGATGCTGATCCTTCTCCTGTGTCCTCTGCCAAAGTGTCGACTACCTCTACTCCTCCGGTTGTACCTGATTCAGATTGCCAAGTTCTGAACCGGGAGGATGGAACTATAGATGCCGTGCCTATTCAGACTCGTCCTCCTTCTCCCTGTCCTGATACTGCCAAAGATGCTCCTGATGCTTGCTGATCTTTTTCTGGGTTCTTATGTTTAGTCAGCCCGGCTTGTGGGCTCTTAAAACTTTTTATTTCTTTGTTGACATTTTTCTGGTTGTTTTGTCTGGCAACCTTATTTAAAAAAACAAAAAGTAGCTCGTTATCCCTTTTTGATGGCCTTCGAGGCTTTAAAACTTTTGTAGATCATATCAAGGTTTTTTCTTCTGTTTTCTGAGAATGTTGGATCTTGCAGTTTTGACCTTTTGGATTGTCCCATGCTTTATTGTTTGGATCCTTTGTATTTGAGTGGATCCGGCTTGTTTTCTTGTTTTTGTAGGTATTTTTGGACTTGTATAACTTTTCAGTAGCAGGAGTCCGACTTCGTTATGTCAGTCTCCTTTTAAGTTATTTCTGTAATCCTCTTTTTCGGACCTTTGTCAGGTCTCTTCCAGGGATTACTTTGATAACTTTTTAATGGTAGGAGTCCGACTTGGTTACATCGGTCTCCTTTTAAGTTATTTTTCGTAGTCCTCTTTCTTGGATCTTTTGTCAGATCTCTTTCAGGGACTACTTGTATAACTTTTTTAATGGTAGGAGTCCGACTTGGTTATATCGGTCTCATTTTAAGTTATTTCTGTAATTCTCTTTTTTGGACCTTTATCAGGTCTCTTCCAGGGATTACTTTGATAACTTTTTAATGGTAGGAGTCCGACTTGGTTATATCGGTCTCCTTTAAGTTATTTTTCATAGTCCTCTTTCTTGGATCTTTTGTCAGATCTCTTTCAGGGACTACTTGTATAACTTTTCGTTTTGGGCTGACTTTATTATGTCGGGCCCTTCTAAGTTAAAGTAATCCTCTTTAATAGGGTTGGCCAGACCTCTTTCCAGGGTTTACTTATAACTTGGGTTGACTTGGTCCGACTTCTGAACGTCGGCCAGTCTTTTAAGTTAGTATATTAGCTATCCGTAAGACCTCGTCAGGTTCTTTTTTTGGATTGCTTTCGATAACTTCTTACATTATTCTGTGTTCATCTTTGCCGATTTGTAGAAAATGGTTGACATCTTTAGATCGTCCTTTGGGTGAATCGCGTTTTCACCTTTATCGGACGATCTTTATGGTGGTCAGGCAGTGAATTTGTTTTTCACTTTCTGCCGACCTGTTGCTTTATAATCGGACGATGAATACTTCAGATTAATGCGTCCTGGATTCTTGTAGAATATCTAAAATATATTTTATTTAAAGGAAAATGCGAATATATACATGTGGGATTTTTCTGGTCTAGGTCTCGACCTAGTGCCTCATTAAAAAACCTTTTCAGGAAAAAGAGTGCATCCATTTAGTGAGACCTTTTACCTTTTCTAACTGTAGTACCTTCGTAGGTTGCAGGCGTGCCATGATCAGGGAAGCTCTCGTCCATCAAGCTCAGAAAGTCTGTGGTAGCCCTTCCCAAGTACTTCTATGACTCGATAGGGTCCTTTCCAGTTTGCTGCCAGCTTCCCTTCTCTGGGTCGAGTTGTTCCAATGTCATTCCGAATTAGGATGAGATCATTTTCTGCAAAACTTCTCGGTACTACCTTTTGATTATATTTGGAAGCCATTCGGTGTTTTAGAGCTTCTTCTCTGATCCGAGCTCTTTCTTGGATTTCGGGTAACAAGTCGAGTTCTTCTCTCTGAAGTTGGGAGTTTACTTGTTCATTGTAGTGGACTACTCGGAGATTTTCTTCCTCAATTTCTATTGGAATCATTGCCTCCGCTCCGTATGCTAGTCGGAATGGTGATTCGTTTGTAGTAGAATGGGGGGTTGTTCGATACGCCCATAGGACTTGTGGAAGTTCCTCGGCCCAAGCTCCCTTTGCTTCTTGTAGCCTCCGCTTTAGTCCGGCCAATATGACTTTGTTGGCCGCTTCGGCTTGTCCATTTGCTTGGGATGTTCAACGGAGGTGAACTGGTGTTTTATGTTCAAGTCGGCCACTAGTTTTCTGAAACCTGCATCTGTAAATTGGGTACCGTTGTCCGTGGTGATGGAGTATGGTATTCCGAACCTCGTAATAATGTTCCTATATAGGAATTTTCGACTTCTTTGAGCAGTGGCATTGGCTAGGGGTTCTGCCTCGATCCATTTTGTGAAATAGTTTACTCCTACTATGAGGAATTTTACTTGTCCCGATCCCTGTGGGAAGGGTCCGAGAAGGTCGAGTCCCTATTTCGCAAATGGCCAGGGTGAGGTCACGCTGATGAGTTTTTCTGGTGGGGCAATATGAAAGTTGGCATGCTTCTGGCATGGTGGGCATGTCCTCACAAATTCTGTAGCTTCCTTTTGTAGAGTTGGCCAATAGAATCCCGCACGGAGTATCTTTTTGGTGAGAGCTTGTGCTTCGAGATGATTACCACAAATGCCGCTGTGTACTTCCTCCAAGATTTCCTTTGTGCTAGAAGTCGGTACGCATTTTAGTAAAGGTGTTGATATCCCTCTTTTGTACAGTGTGTTGTTTATGATGGTGTAGTACTGTGCCTCCCTTTTCAGCCTCTTTGCCTCATTTTCATCCGTAGGGAGTTCTTCTATTTTGAGGTAGTTTATTATGGGGGTCATCCATCCTTGATCCCGACCTATTATGGCTGGGATTCTTTCTTCTTCCACTATTGACGGGTTTTGTAATACCTCCTGGATGAGGCTTCTGTTGTTGCTTCCTGGTTTGGTGCTGGCTAATTTTGAAAGGGCATCAGCTCGGGCATTTTGCTCACGAGGTATGTAGTGGATCCTATATTCCCCGAGTTGTCCGAGCTGTTCTTTGGTTTTATCCAAATATTTTTTCATGGTTGGATCTTTGGCTTGGTAGCTTCCTGTTATTTGTGAGGTGATGACTTGTGAGTCACTGTAGATGTTGAGTTTTTGAGCTCCAACCTCCCTAGCTAGCTTCAGACCAGCTAGTAGTGCTTCGTATTCTACCTGGTTGTTTGAGGCCGGAAATCCGAATTTAAGGGAGAGCTCGAGTTGAGTTCCTTGATTGCTTTCAATTATCACACCCGCACCGCTTCCTGTTTTATTCGAGGATCTGTCCACATATATGTTCCATTCTATGGGGATTTCCGGGATGTTTGTGAATTCCGCGATGAAGTCGGCCAAGTGTTGCGATTTGATTGCCGTACGTGCCTCGTATTGGAGGTCGAATTCGGACAACTCGATTGCCCATTGCAGGATTCTTCCCGCTAGATCTGTTTTCTGCAATATCCCTTTTATGGGTTGGTTGGTTCGAACTTTATTGGTATGCGCTTGGAAATATGGGCGAAGCCGCCGGGACGTGAGGATCAGAGCGTAGGCAAACTTTTCTATTTTCTGGTAGTTCAGCTCGGATCCCTGTAGTGCTTTACTAATGAAGTAGATGATGACAAGTCATCATATACCCATTTTTCAAGCTAATTTCACTTGTGTTGTTAGCATTTATGCACTTTCTTGCATCCTAAGTAAGTGATTTGGAGTGAAAATGCATAACTTCTTTAAATCAAGCAACCACCATGAAATTAATGTTAAATCATGAGGTTTGAACTAATTTTAATTGAATTTTAATTGATTTATAAGCCTCTTGAATTTAGTGATACTTTGAGTGTTGTCTTGGTTTAATATAGGTGAAGAAAAGAAAAGAAAAGGAAAAGCGTGGCCTAAGAAGTGTAGCCAAGAAAAGGAAAGCGTGCCGCATTGCAAGGGGAGGCAAACATTGCCCTCCACAAGGGCAGACTGCCCTCTAGGAGGGCAACATAGAGGAACCAACCAAGAAAGGCAACTCTGCCCTGCCCACTACAAGGGCAGAGCACAAAATGGTGCCTTGGAACCAAGAGGAAGAGAACATTGCCCTGCCCTTGTGGAGGGCAGGATCGGGCTCTCTAAGGAAGAAATTCAAAAAGAAAATATCAACCATGCATGCCACAAGGATCGAACAAGGGACCATGAGCAAGCTAAGCACTAAGGTTCACTACCGTGCCAAGAAACCAAGAAAATAATTGTAGCGCATGCGTCCGCCCAGTTTCGAACACGGACCGTGAAGGAAGGGATTTTGCCCTGCCCTTGGTGCGGGCAGGGCAGCATCGTGTGTGGCGCACCAAGAAGCACCAACGTGCGCACCAATTTTCTCCCCTGGCAGCACCACGCCCGCATCTGGCAGCACCAACCTTTCCTGCCCTGCCCTTGGCGCGGGCAGGGCAGCATCTGGCGCACCAAAATCAATTCTGGCACACCAATCTTCAACCCTGGCAGCACCAACGTGCGCACTCCTCAACCCTGGCAGCACCAACTTTTCTGCCCTGCCCTTGGCGCGGGCAGGGCAGCATCTGGCGCACCAAGGGCGCACCAAACTCGCACCATGCCGCACCATGCCGCGCCAAGCTCCCACACCAAGCATCAATTTTCTGCCCTGCCCTCCACAAGGGCAGGGCAGCCTCCTGGGAGTGATTTTCATGGGCTAAAAATTCAAATTAAATTCCCATTTTAATTCATTTCTTCACCAAACCAAAAGCCCATCCAAATCCTAAAATCCAAGAATAGAAAGTGTATAAATAGAAGCTAGTTTGATGTAATTAGGACTTTTGCTTTCCATTTTAACTTTTTACCTTTACTTTCTGTTCATACCCTGACCGAGCTCCTCCAACTCGGCAAGATCCATGAAAGGTCCGACCTCGTCCCAAAGCCCACACCTGAGGTCGGACCTCGGACAATAAAAGCTAAGAAGGCCCATCAAAAGGATTGCAGCCCAAAACCTAAAGGCCGAAAAGGCCTGGGAAAGGCGGTTCCACAAAGATAGAGATAAAACTCCCAAAAGATAAGATCGGAACATTGGCGCCGTTGCCGGGGACCCTGGAAGTCATCCCTTTACCATGGCGGACGACCCTCTTGACAATGACCACGCTGCATCAGAGCAAGAGGATGAAGTTGACACCGGAGAACGACCGGACAGCCCTCTATCACCACGCACTCCAGGGGGAAACAAACAGAATCGCCCAAAGACATCAATCCCAAACAAAGATCCACAACATCCCGAAAAAGAAAAGAGCTCGGAAATTCTAGAAGCAGTCCGGGCACAACAAAACCAACTAAAACAACTCGAAGAGGACGTAAAGAAGCAAAAAGAAACCGAACAAGATCTGAGAAGGGAGGCTCGCAAGCGCAGGGAATTAGAAGAAAAACTGCGCAAAATAGAGGCCAACCTGAAAGATCGGACAGAACGCGGCCCCACCCCCGAAGGCAATCATGATCCCTTCACGCAAGAGATCATGAAGGAGAAGGTACAGCGAAACTTCAAACCACCCGATATGGATCTCTACGACGGCACCACCGATCCAAGTCACCACCTCAGCAACTTCAGAAGCAGAATGTACCTAGTCGACGCCTCCGACGCGATTCGGTGCAAAGCCTTCCCCACCACTCTCACCAAGTCAGCCATGAAGTGGTTCGACAACCTGCCACCAAGATCAATCACTAGCTTCGAAGACCTAACCAAAAAATTCCT
>NC_029781.3:46109631-46110672 GCF_000817695.3 Arachis duranensis
AACACCCACAGTAGTCTTCTGCGGAGAAGATCGGGCAGAAGCCTCCCCGGCCTCGATATTCTGAGCAGCCACAGACTTCTTCGTCCGATGAAGGAACTTCATGGAATCCGCCTGAGAAGCCATCTCTGCAAGAAATAAAGAAAAGGATTACCACAACAGAAATTCCACCAAAACAAGCAAAGCCAAAATACTAAAAAAAGATGAATCTCGGAGAGGTTGGGAACTACCTAACTCGGAACGGAGAAGGCTTGGATCTCCCAACATTTTCTTCGTGTCCAAGTGAGGTGCCCGACCCCATAAACTGCTCACCACACCCACAAAAGCCTGCTCCACCTCATCTAGACTCTCAAAGGTATACTTAGCAGACACTACATTCTCCTGCCAACAAAGAGGAAAGGAAGGCTCCCCACTCTCATCTAGAAAGAAAGGTCGGACGTCTCCAGTAGCCTGGACCTTGAAATAAAAGTTCTTAAAATCGTGAAAGGACTCATCATACAGGGTACAAAACTTTCTTCCCTGGTTAGCCCTAAAAGAGACCCAAGATACCTTCCCTCCACCTGACCCCGGCTTCGTCAACACAAACAAGTAGGAAAAAAGAGAAATAGAGGGAGAAACGCCCAAAAACTGACACAAAAGTTGAAACAGCTTTTAAAATGCCTAAGAATTTGGATGGAGCTGCGTAGGGGCAAGGTTACAAGACCATAACACCTCGGACTCCAGGTCGGTAAAAGGAAGTCGGACACTCAGCTTAGAGAAAAAACAATCATAAGCGTAAAAGAAGAGCTTCTCGGAACTATCTAAAGGCGGGAAGCAAACTCTCTCCTCGGAATCAGGGGCCACTAGTTCATAATCTCTCTCAGACTCTCTATCTTCACATATGCTACGTTGCCTACGAAACCTAGCTAAATACTCAGAATCTACCACAGAAGGGACTCTTAGAGGAACAGGATCTACCCAACCAAGACCACTTGGAATCTTGGTCGACATCGCTTGAAGAACCTTTCGAGACATAAAAATTCTTGCCTACAAAGAAGAATACAA
>NC_029781.3:46110974-46117762 GCF_000817695.3 Arachis duranensis
TTTCTGCCCTGCCCTTGGCGCGGGCAGGGCAGCGTTTGACGTTCCTGGCAGCACCAAGTCGCGCCAGACTCGCACCAGGCCGCACCAACTTGCACCAAGGCCGCACCAATCTCATGCACCAAGCACCAATTTTCTGCCCTGCCCTCCACAAGGGCAGGGCAGCCTCCTGGGAGTGATTTTTAATGGGCCAAAAATTCAATTAAAAATCCAATTGAATTCAATTCTTCACCAATTTAAAAGCCCATCCAAATCCCAAAATCCAAGAATAGAAAGTGTATAAATAGAAGCTAGTTTGATGTAATTAGGACTTTTGCTTTCCATTTTAACTTTTTACCTTTACTTTCAATTCTTACTTTGCATTTTGCACTTCCTTTGAGCTTTCTTGAGAGACTTGTCCGAGCACTAAGAGGATCAAGGGAGAATTGACTGATCTCCTTCCTCATTCTCACTTGGGCAATTCTACTCTTCTGTTTTTGAGATTTGGGTGTGTGAAATTGAGGAAATTCTGTCTCAATTCCCATTCAAACTCTTTTCAAATTGTTTTCTGCATAATTGAATCTAAATTCTGTTCTTCTACTGCTTTCTCTTCTAATTCTTGTCAATTGCTTTGCAAACTTGGATCTAGGAAGGCAAATAGAGATCTAGGCTCTGCTACCTAGTCTCTTGAGACCTGAGACCCAATTTTACTTTTGGTTCTTCTGTGAACCTTTGCTGCACTTTATTTTCTTTCTGTTTGAATGCTTATTGTTCTTGATTCAATTTTTGCTCTCTTAATTGTTGCAATTTACTTCTTCTTTGTTTAGATTCTGCAATCCCAGTCCTCAATTCCCTTTTATATTCAAGCCATTTATCTTTCTCGCCATTTAAGTTACTGCAATTTAAGTTTCTTGCACTTTAAGTTTCAGTCATTTACTTTCTTGCACTTTAAGATTCTGCAGATTTACAATTCTGTTCTTTAATTTACTGCACTTCTCCCTTCCCCCTTTACATTTACTGTCATTTACTTCCTGTTAAACACAAGACATGGAAGGAGATATCAATCAACCAGGAGAAGGAGCCAACAATAATCAACAACAGAGAAGAGTCTTGGCTTTATACACATTTGCAAATGCTAGGCATTGTGGGAGTAGCATTCTTCCTCCCAATGTCAATGCAAACAATTTTGAACTCAAGCCACAACTCATCACTCTGGTTCAAAACAATTGTTCTTTTGGAGGAGGGCCTTTACGGGTTGCTGTCCTCTTTCGTCTTCTCGAATCAGCGCTGAGGCTATTGCCCGACTTCCTACTGCGAGGTATAGTATGAGTGATTCTCCCTTTTGTGGTCGAGATAGGATAGGTGGTTGCCCTAAAAATCTTTTGAAGTCCTTGAAGGCTTATTCACATTCCGCTATCCATTTGAAGTTCTTTCCCTTCTTTAAGGTAGCGTAGAAAGGGAGGGATCTTATCACTGATCCTGCTAGGAATCTGGACAAGGCTGCCAACCTTCCATTGAGCTGTTGTACCTCTTTGACGCAGGTTGGGCTCTTCATGTTGAGTATGGCCTGGCATTTATCTGGATTTGCCTCGATTCTCCTTTGTGTGAGCATAAATCCTAAAAATTTACCTGCTTCTACTGCGAAGGTGCATTTAGCCGGGTTGAGTCATATGTCGTGCTTCCTTATGGTATATTTAGCCGGGTTGAGCCGCATGCCGTGCTTCCTTATGGTATCGAATACTTGAATCAAATCGGTTAGCAATGTCTCTTCGCTTTGTGTCTTTATCAACATATCATCCACGTAGACCTCCATGATTTTTTCGATGTGGTCTGAGAAGACTTTATTTATTAGCCTTTGATAAGTGGCTCCTGCGTTTTTCAGGCCAAAAGGCATCACAATGTAGCAATAATTTGTCTTAGGTGTAAGAAATGAGGTTTTTTCTTGATCTAGCGGATACATTGGTATCTGGTTGTACCCTGAGTATGCGTCCATGAATGAGAGATACTTGTATCCCGATGAAGCATCTACTAGAGCGTCGATGCTTGGGAGTGGATAGGGGTCTTTCGGGCAGGCTTTGTTGAGGTCGGTGTAGTCGGTGCACATTCGCCACTTCCCATTTGACTTTTTTACCAAGACGACGTTTGCTAACCATAGTGGATATTTGACTTCCCTTATGAACCCGGCCTCAAGTAGTGCTTGTACTTGTTCTTCTACAGCCTGAGCTCGTTTTGGTCTAAGTTTTCTCCGTCTTAGTTGTACCGGCCGGGATCCCGGATAGACTGCCAATTTGTGGCTCATTAGTTCGGGATCAATACCTGGCATGTCGGCGGCTTTCCATGCGAGGAGATCAATATTATCTCGTAGGAACCGTATTAGTGATTCCTTTATGTCTCCTTTTAGGATCGTGCCAATATTAGTTGTTTTATCTGAGGTACCTCCGATCTGGATTCTTTCTACTTCTCCTTCGGGTTGTGGTCGGAGTTCTTCTCGCCTCTGAACTCCACCGAGCTCGATTGTGTGGAACTCCCCTCCTTCACCTCGGAGGTTTTGGCTTTCGTGCCATCTTCTGATCTGCCTTTATCGTAGCTATCCCTTCCGCAGTTGGGAATTTCATACATAGATGTGGAGTTGAAACTATTGCACCGAGTTGATTTAACGTTGTCCGACCTATTAAGGCATTGTAGGCTGAGCTTACATCGACCACGATGTAGTCTATCTTGAGTGTTCTGGATTGGTTCCCCTTTTCGAAGGTTGTATGTAGCGATACGTATCCCAGTGGTTGAACTGGGACATCTCCCAGTCCGAACAAACTATTTGGGTATGCTCTTAGCTCTTTTTCTTCTAGGCCAAGTTTGTCGAAGGCAGTTTTGAATAAGATATCGGCAGAGCTTCCCTGGTCGATTAGTGTGCGGTGAAGGTTGGCGTTTGCCAATATGATCGTGATGACCATGGGGTCGTCATGTCCCGAGATGATTCCGGACGCATCTTCTTTAGTAAACGTGATTGCCGGGATGTCTGGCGTCTCCTTCTGTCCTTCGACATGGTATACCTCTTTGAGGTGTCGCTTGCGGGATGATTTAGAGATTCCTCCCCCAGCAAATCTGCCATGTATCACATGGACATGCCTTTCTGGTGTGCGAGGCGATCATTCAGGTCGTCCGACGTCCTCATCTCTCCTTCTTTTCCTTGGTTCTTCGTCCCGGTTGGCCAAGAACCGATCTAACTTTCCTTCTCGAACTAATTTTTCTATGACGTTTTTCAGGTCGAAACATTCGTTGGTGGAATGCCCTCGGAGTCGGTGATATTCATAGTACTCATTCCGATTTCCCCCTCCTCTTTTGCCTTTAAGTGGCCGAGCTGGGGGGATTTTCTCTGTATGGCAGATTTCTTTATAAACATCTACCAAGGATACCCTAAGAGGGGTATAGTTATGATATTTTTTGATTTTTTCTCCGGAGCGATCTTCGTTTTTCTTGGATTCTTTATCTCGGTGGGCAGAACCGATCCTTGAGATTTCCCTAAGTCGAGACTTCTCTTTCCATGTTGATGTATTTTTGTGCCCGCTCTTGTACTTCGTCTAAGGAGGTCGGGTATCTCTTCGATATAGATTGGCTAAATGGTCCTGTGTCGGGTATCTTTTTGATATAGATTGGCTGAATGGTCCTTCTCGCAGGCCATTTATGAGGCCCATGATGGCAGCCTCTGTTGGCAAATTTTGTATGTCCATGCATGTTTTGTTGAATCTCTCCATGTAGTTGCGAAGACTTTCTCGATCTCCTTGCTTGATCCCTAGTAAGCTGGGTGCGTGTTTGGCTTTGTCCTTTTGTATGGAGAATCGAGCCAGGAACTTTTTGGCCAGGTCATCAAAACTCGAGATGGATTTTGGAGGTAGGTTGTCGAACCATTTAATGGCTGTCTTGGTGAGAGTTGTTGGAAAGGCTTTGCAGCGAACTGCATCTGAGGCATCAGTGAGGTACATTCTGCTTCTGAAGTTGCTGAGATGATGGTTGGGGTCGGGTTCGAGGTACCGTCATATGGAGTCATATCCGAGAGCTTGAAATCTTTTGGAATTTTGGTTTTCATAATTTCTCTGGTAAATGGATCTTGATCTTTCTGAGAATTATCCTCCGTGGATGGTCGAGTGGCTTTAGTTTTGAGATCAGCTTCAAGTTTTGTGAGCTTATCTTCTAATTCTCGGCGTCGCCTTATTTCCCGGTGTAGATCTTCTTTTTTTTCACGTTGATGTTGGGCTTCTTTCTCAAGTTGCTCCAATCGATTTTGAAGTGCTTTTATTACTCCTGGATTTGATAGATTTTTGTCTCGGTTGGTTTCTGGAGTATTTTTGAGTATTGTGTTCGCATTTTTATGCGGCGTTCTGTCTTCCAAACCTGAATCGTGGTCGTTGTCATGGTCATTCGCCATGTTAATGGGATGACTTCCAGGTTCCCCGGCAACGGCGCCAATGTTCCGAGGGTTACCTGAAACTGTAGGTCGATATCGGATGAACTCTTCTGTACTGGTCAGAGCTGTTGTGTCCGACTTGTTTGGACTTGGTGGTGGTGCTGATCCTTCGTCCCCGGTGGGTGGTGGGTACCTGCAAGGGACTCCGATGCTTAAGTTAGCAAGGGTATTAAGCAGGTATTGAGTAGAATCAGAGTATAAGTTATACCTGGGTGCTCCAGTGTATTTATAATGGTGAGATGTGGCCTTCTGTGGATAAGATAAGTTAGTTATCTTATCTTATCTTATCTTTTAAGTGAGGTCATCTTTATCTTTAAGGGAACCACCCTTCTCTCTGTAGGCTTTGGGCCGTCTTAGGATTTGGGGAGTGTTCCTCTATTTGGGCCCTTTGTTTGGGCTTTTCTGTGACCTGGCCGAGCTCTTTGAAAAGAGGTCGGATTGTCCTGACCTGAAGAGGTCGGTCGCTTTGCCTGTAGAACATCCCGGGTCGGACAGCTCGACCCAGGGTATGAACAAATTTCCATTTTCCATTATTATTTTATGTTTTCTTTATGTTGATGATCATGTGGAGTCACAAAAATAACTGTAAAAATCAATGTAAATTCAAAAACAGCATTAAAAACAGCACACCTTGGAGGAGGAGCTTATTGGCGTTTAAACGCCAGTAAGGGTAGCAGAATGGGCGTGAAACGCCCAGTCTGGCACCATTCTGGGTGTTTAATGCCAGAAATGGGCACCAGACTGGCGTTTAAATGCAAGAAAGGAAAGAAAAACTGGTGTTTAATGCCAGAAATGTGTAGCAGCCTAGCGTTTAAACGCTAGAAATGGGCAGCAACCTTGCGTTTAACGCCAGGAATGGGCAGCAACCTCGCGTTTAACGCCAGGATTAGCTCTCAGAGGGTGTTTACACGCCAGAATGGTGCAGGGATAAGAAATCGTTGACACCTCAGGATCTGTAGACCCCACAGGATCCCCACCTACCTCAACTCACTCTCTCTCTTCTTCATACATTCCAATAACACCCTTCCCCAAATACCCTTCACCAATCACCTCCATCTCTCTTCCCCATCACCTCTTTACCACTCACATCCACCTACTCTTCCCCAAAAACCCCACCTACCTCAACATTCAAATTTACATCCTTTCCCTCCCAAACCTAACCCCTAATACACGAACCCTACCCCTCTCTCCACTCCTATATAAACCCCTCATCCCTCCTTCATTTTCACACATCATAAACACTTCTTTCCCCCCATTGGCCAAACCACTCACACCTCTCCATCTCCTCCCTTCTTTCTTCTTTTGCTCGAGGACGAGCAAACTTTTTAAGTTTGGTGTGGTAAAAGCGTTGCTTTTTGTTTTTCCATAACTATTTATGGCACCTAAGGCCGGAGAAACCTCTAAAAAGAGGAAAGGGAAGGCAAAAGCTTCCACCTCCGAGTCATGGGAGATGGAAAGATTCATCTCAAAGGTCTATCAAGACCACTTCTATAAAGTTGTGGCCAAGAAGAAGGTGATCCCTGAGGTCCCTTTCATGCTCAAAAGGAATGAGTATCCGGAGATCCGACATGAGATTCGAAAAAGAGGTTGGGAAGTTCATGAGCGGATAATTTATACGCTTTTTGGCATTGTTTTTAGGTAGTTTTTAGTAAGTTCAAGCTACTTTTAGGGATGTTTTCATTAGTTTTTATGTTAAATTCACATTTCTAGACTTTACTATGAGTTTGTGTGTTTTTCTGTGATTTCAGGTAATTTCTGGCTGAAATTGAGGGACTTGAGCAAAACTCTGAAAAAGGCTGACAAAAGGACTGCTGATGCTGTTGGAATCTGACCTCTCTGCACTCGAAATAGATTTTCTGGAGCTACAGAACTCCAATTGGCGCGCTCTCAACGACGTTGGAAAGTAGACATCCAGAGCTTTCCAGCAATATATAATAGTCCATACTTTATTCGGAAATTGACGACGTAACTTGGCGTTGAACGCCAAGTACATGCTGCTGTCTGGAGTTAAACGCCAGAAAAACGTCATGATCCGGAGTTGAACGCCCAAAACACGTCATAACTCAGAGTTCAACTCCAAGAGAAGCCTCAGCTCGTGGATAGATCAAGCTCAGCCCAAACATACACCAAGTGGGCCCCGAAAGTGAATTTATGCATCAAATACTTACTCATGTAAACCATAGTAGCTAGTCTAGTATAAATAGGATAATTTACTATTGTATTAGACATCTTTGGTCTCAGTTTTGTTTTATTCTTCATCTGCGGAGACTATTGATCACTTTGTGGGGGGCTGGCCATTCGGCCATGCCTGAACCTCTTTTGCTTATGTATTTTCAACGGTGGAGTTTCT
>NC_029781.3:46121665-46121904 GCF_000817695.3 Arachis duranensis
AGACTTTACTATGAGTTTGTGTGTTTTTCTGTGATTTCAGGTAATTTCTGGCTGAAATTGAGGGACTTGAGCAAAACTCTGAAAAAGGCTGACAAAAGGACTGCTGATGCTGTTGGAATCTGACCTCCCTGCACTCGAAATAGATTTTCTGGAGCTAGAGAACTCCAATTGGCGCGCTCTCAACGACGTTGGAAAGTAGACATCCAGAGCTTTCCAGCAATATATAATAGTCCATACTT
>NC_029781.3:46122558-46138514 GCF_000817695.3 Arachis duranensis
GGATGTAGCCATTGACAACGGTGATGCCCTACATACCTCTTGCCATGGAAAGGAGTAAGAAGGATAGGATGAATGTAATAAGAAAGTAGAGATTCAAGAGGAGCACAACATCTCCATACGCCTATCTGAAATTTCCACTATTGATTTACATAAGTATCTCTATCCATTTTATTTTCTGTTTATTTTTATTAATCATATTTGATTTTCTAAATTCCATAATTTTATCCTCCTGACTGGGATTTACAAGATGACCATAGCTTGCTTCATACCAACAATCTCTGTGGGATCGACCCTTACTCACGTAAGGTATTACTTGGACGACCCAGTACACTTGCTGGTTAGTTGAACGGAGTTGTGTCCACACATAAGTGCCATAATAAGGATTCCATACAACAACAAAGAATACTACATTGATGTGATCACAATTTCGTCCACCAGAAGTTCTCACCAACCTCATTCAACAAGTCGAAATCTTAATGGTTCAAGAGTTCTATGCTAATGCATGAATCACCAAGAACCATGATCAAAATGTGAATCCGAACCCAAAGAATTGGTTTACAATGGTTCGGGGGAAATACTTAGATTTCAGTCTGAAAAATGTAAGGTTGGCATTCAACTTGCCAATGATGCAAGGAGATGCATGCCCCTATACTAGATGGGTTAACTTTGATCAAAGGTTGGACCAAGTCCTCATGGACATATGTGTGGAAGGAGCTTAGTGGAAAAGAGACTCCAAAGGCAAGCCGGTTCAATTGAGAAGGCATGACCTTAAACCCATGGCTAGAGGATGGTTGGAATTCATCCAATGCTCCATCATTCCTACTAGCAACCGATCCGAAGTAATGGTGGATCGGGCTATCATGATCCATAGCATCATGATTTTAAAGGAAGTAGAAGTTCATGAGGTCATATCTCTAGAACTCTACAAGGTGGCTGACAAGACCTCCACTTTGGTAAGGTTAGCCTTCCCTCATCTCATCTATCACCTATGCAATTTAGCTGGAATTGTCATAGAGGGAGACACCCTCATTGAAGAGGACAAGCCCATCACTAAAAAGAGGATGGAGCAAACAAGAGAGCCCACTTATGGAATTTAACAAGAGCATGAGGAAGTCCTTTATCAGGAAATCCCTGAGATGCCTCAAGGGATGCATTTTTTTCCACACAACTATTGGGAGAAACTCAACACCTATTTGGAAGATTTGAGTTCCAATATGGAGCAACTAAGGATGGAGCACCAAGAGCACTCCATTATTCTCCATGAAATTAGGAAGGATCAAATAACCATGAGGGAAGAGCAACAAAGGCAAGGAAGAGACATTGAGGAGCTCAAGCACTCCATAGGATCTTCAAGAAGAAGAACTAGCCACCATCACTAAGGTGGACCCGTTCTTTAATCTCCTTGTTCTTATTTTTCTGTTTTTTTTTATTTTTATGCTTTATGTTTTGTCTATGTTTGTGTCTTTATTACATGATCATTAGTGTCTAGTGTCTGTGTCTTGAAGCTATGCATAATTCCATGAATCCTTCACCTTTCTTATATGAAAAATGTTTCTAATTATAAAAGAACAAGAAGTACATGAATTTCAAATTTTATCTTGAAATTAGTTTAATTATTTTGATGTGGTGGCAATACTTTTTGTTTTCTGAATGAATGCTTGAACAGTGCATATTTTTTATAGTGAAGTTTATGAATGTTAAATTTGTTGGCTCTTGAAAGAATAATGAAAAAAGAGAAATGTTATAGATAATCTGAAAAATCATAAAATGGATTCTTGAAGCAAGAAAAAGTAGTGAATAGCAAAGCTTGCAAAAAAAAATGGCGAAAAAGAAAAAGAAAGAAAAAGAAAAAGCAAGCAAAAAAGCCAATAGTCCTTTAAACCAAAAGGCAAGGGTAAAAAGGATCCAAGGCTTTGAGCATCAATGGATAGGAGGGCCCAAAGGAATAAAATCCTGGCCTAAGCGGCTAAATCAAGTTGTCCCTAACCATGTGCTTGTGTCATGAAGGTCCAAGTGAAAAGCTTGAGACTGAGTGCTTAAAGTCGTGATCCAAAGAAGAAAGGTTATGTGTCTGTGGCATTTATGTATCCGGTGGTAATACTGGAAAACAAAGTGCTTAGGGTCACGGCCAAGACTCATAAAGTAGCTGTGTTCAAGAATCAACATACTAAACTAGGAGAATCAATAACACTATCTAAATTATGAGTTCCTATAGATGCCAATCATTCTGAATTTCAAAGGATAAAGTGAGATGCCAAAACTGTTCAGAAGTAAAAAGCTACTAGTCCCGCTCATCTAATTGGGACTAAGTTTCATTGATATTATAAGACTTATTGGAGACAAGCAACAATTTAAGTTTGGTGTTGTGATGAGCGGATAATTTATACGCTTTTTAGCATTGTTTTTAGGTAGTTTTTAGTATGATTTAGTTAGTTTTTTGTATATAATTATCAATTTTTATGCAAAAATCACATTTCTAGACTTTACTATGAGTTTATGTGTTTTTTTGTGATTTCAGATATTTTCTGGCTGAAATTGAGGGACCTGAGCAAAATTCTGATTCAGAGGCTAAAAAAGGACTGCAGATGCTATCAGAAAGTAGACATCTTGGGCTTTCCAGCAATATATAATAGTCCATACTTTGCCCGAGTTTTGATAATGCAAACTGGCGTTTAAACACCAACTTTCTACCTTTTTCTAGTGTTAAACGCCAGAACTGGCATAAAAGCTAGAGTTAAACGCCCAAACTGGCACCAGAGCTGGTGTTTAACTCCAAGAAAAGCCTATGCACGTGAAAGCTTCAATGCTCAGCCCAAGCACACACCAAGTGGGCCCCAAAAGTGGATTTCTGCATCATTTACTTATTTCTGTAAACCCTAGGTTACTAGTTCATTATAAATAGGACCTTTTACTATTGTATTTTCAGATTGAGAGATCTCGAGAGATCTTTAGATCATTTTTAAGACTATCATTATATCACTGTTGATCTCTTGATCACGTTTAGGGGGCTGGCCATTCGGCCATGCCTGGACCTTCATCACTTATGTATTTTGAACAGTGGAGTTTCTACACCTTATAGATTAAGGTGTGGAGCTCTACTGTTCCTCATGAATTAATGCAATTACTACTGTTTTCTATTCAATTCAAGCTTATTCTTGTTCTAAGATATTCATTTGCACTTTAACATGATGAATGTGATGATCAAATGACACTAATTACCATTCTCAATTATGAACACGTGCCTGACAACCACTTCTGTTCTACCTAAAAACAAGCTTGAATGCATATCTCTTGGCCTCCTGGTCTACGATGCATGGTTGCTTCTCCTGACAACAGAGCCTTCTATTACGTGAGATCAAAGTCTTCGTGGTATACGCTAGAATCAATTGGCAGTATTCTTGAGATTCAGAAAGTGTAAACCTTGTCTGTGGTCTTCCGAGTAGGATCTGGGATGGGATGACTGTGATGAGCTTCAAACTCGCAAGTGCTTGGCACAGTGACAGTGCGCAAAAGGATCATTGGATTTTATTCCAACACAAGTGAGAACCGACAGATGATTAGCCCTACGTAACCTGTAGCTGGACCATTTTCACTGAGAGGACGGACGGTAGCCATTGACAATGGTGATCCCCCAACATACAGCTTGCCATGGAAACGAGTACGCATGACTGGATGAAAGCAGTAAGAAAGCAAGGATTCAAAAGGAACAAAGCATCTCCATACGCTTATCTGAAATTCTCACCAATGAATTGCATAAGTATATCTATTCTATTCTATGTTTTATTTCTCTTTTAATTATCAAAACCTCATAATCATTTGAATCCGCCTGACTGAGATTTACAAGATGCCCATAGCTTGCTTCAAGCCGACAATCTCCATGGGATCGATCCTTACTCACGTAAGGTATTACTTGGACGACCCAGTGCACTTGCTGGTCAGCTGCGCGGAGTTATGAGAAAAGTGTGAACTCACGATTTTACGTACCAGTGCTCGGTTCACTAACTAAACGGAACGCCCCACTGGAGCATGCCTCCAACCAAAATTCAACCAAATGCACCCTGACCCATGCCACTTACACCAAGCCATCCGAATCCACTCTTCTTCAAATCCATAGTAAGCAAAGCCCATTATCATCACTCAAAGGCACAAGAGATAGTTAGAATTGGAATTTCATTTAATTGTAATTTGTTTTTAATTTCAATTTCATTTCAACTTTTGTAAAAGCCTATATAAAGGCATCAGTTTCATTTCACTAAGGAGGGCTGGCCCCATTAGAGAGCAATATGAGTAAAAGTAGAATAGAGAGCTTTCTTTTAATTTTCCTTTTTGAGTTTGAAAGAATTGGAGATCAGATTTGAGTTTTGCTTTCTGTTTCATTTTCTCTCTTCTGCCATTGTCAATTTCTCTTCTGAAATTTCATGAATGATCTAAGTTCTTGCTGTTTTGATTCTTCTGCACTTCTACATTTCTGTTTTGGTACTAAATCAATCTATTTTTGAATTTTATAATCTGAAAGCTCTTTAGTTTACTGCACTTCTTCTCTTTCAGTCCTGTTTTAATTCCCAACACCCAACTTCCTTTATTCTTCCTACAATTTAAATTTCCAGTTGCTTGTTCTTAAGTTCTTTTCAATTGCTTGATCTATTGCTTTCTTTAAATTTTCCTGCACCCAATTCCCTTTACATTTGATGCAATTTACATTCCTTGCTCTTTAAGTTTCTGTCTAATTTATTTTCTGCACTTTATAATTCTTTGAGCCAAGGTACGGGGCCTTCCGAACAGTCGCTCAATTCTTAAGCTGAGTTATACATCGTCCGGGAGCAGCGTCACAAATACACCTCAGCGCTTTGAAACACGGCGGCAGGAGCACCTGCAAAAAGGACTCCGACGCTCAAGTAAGTATACGAGTTATGAGAGATGAAAGTAATAAAACTAGAGTGAGTACTGTGACCTGAGAGTTTATGGACTATTTGGTTTGGCTTTATAGGCGAGTGGTGTGTTAGTTTTGGTCTGTTTGTTCCGATATTCTTGGTGAGTGCCGTTGCTGGCATATTTGACTTGTGCAGAATTATGATCAAGTTTGGAAGGGAGTCTGTGCCGTTAAGTCCGGATTATTAGGTCGGTTATGGTGATGGCATGGTTACCGAGTTTGTTGGGGTACACGTCATAGCCCCCAAGCTTGTCTGGCTCTGTGCTTTAAGTGGTAGGCAAGCTTTATGTAACCGGGTTTTTCTTTGGTTTTTCATTTTGGGTTGGTTTTTGGTTATTGGGCCTGGTTTGTTTCAGGTGTCAAAGGAAGTCAAGGGGTTTTCTGTCTTGCTTGGCGCGCTGTGATTAATGCGTCTCCTCTGCATTTGGGTTTTCGGGGATTTTAACAGTTATCATTTGGTTTACCCACTAAGTTAGTGGGCTTGGTAATAACATTTGATCTGTGGTTTTGGAACTGACGCTCTGTTTCTTCATCTTCTGCCAACTTTAACTTTGACTTATGACTTCTCAAGGTTAGTTCTTTCTTTCACATTTACTGTTCATTTTTTGTTTTCATCATGGCAAAAGAGAAAGAGAAGAAGACATCTGTTGAGGAAAAGAAAGATAACCCATATCATTGGATTCATGATGATGTGAAGACTCACTCGTCTTCGTATGTCGATTCTGCCTCCATGCGTGAACTCGAGGGTTTGAAGGTTGTGAAAGAAGGTTCTGGTATAGGTGTTGAATTGCTTCACTATTCGAGTGATGATAGGGTATTTGAGAGAAGGGGGATTGGGAATATTGTTACATGTACACCCCCTGTCTAATGGAGTTAGGTGTTAAATTTCCTTTTTCTGCCTTTGAGTGTGACTTACTGACTTAACTAAATTGTGCACCTTCTCAGCTACACCCAAATTCTTGGGCATTCCTTTGTGCTTTCCAGAGTTTAATGGAATACTTGTCTTTTCCCTGTTCCATTTCTTTATTTTTCTCACTGTTTCAATCTAAGGGGGTTAGGAGGGGACAATGGGTATGTTTGAGTAGTTTTCCTGGTCATTCCCTCTTCTTGCTTTATAAATCTTCTTTCAAAAATTTTAAATCTCTGTTTGTTAAGGTCCGGTCATTGGAGGCCGTGTACCCCTTCTATCTTGATGACGAACTTATAGAAAGGTTTCCATTGTTTTGGTGTTCGGAGCCGTGTCAAATCCTTGAAGCTACTGAGCGAAGTGAGGAAGAGGAGTGTTTGCTAGAGTTTCTGATAGAGTGTTTTGCTGACGGGGTGTGTTTGTCCATTCCCGAACTCCTTCGTTTGCACGATGGTGGTGACAGTGAAGGTTTGAAGTCTTATATAGGTAATGATGGTTTTTGCCTTTTTGCAGGTGGGCGGGTTCCTCTTTTTGTCCCCCTCCCAATTTCAATCCTTTTTAAAGAATAAAAAGGAAAAGGATGCTGGTGTCTCTGGAATTGTTAAGGAGGGTGGCCGGGGAGGGGGGGCGGGGCTGCGCAGTCCACTGCCCAGCCTGCGTCATTGATGAGTGAATTGTTGTGTCGGTCTAGAATTCCCCAAATGAATTCTCGTTGCAAGTATAGTTTCTAAACCAACAAACAAGAATCCTCAATCAAAAATTTAGTTGTCACAAATAACAAACCCCAAATAAGAATTAACCAGAGTATTTGAACTCCGGGTCGTCTCACAAGGAATTGCAATGAAGTGCTCAATTATTGGCTATGAAGATGCAAGGGGGTTTGAATTTATATTTTTGCAAGAAAGTAAATGGCAAGAAAAGTAAATGAACAATTAACTAATAAGAGAAAGGAAAAGTACTCTTGGCAAGACATAGGTAATTGAGATCACCATCCTTGTCTACAAACCATATATTGACAATTATGAGGAACTAAGCTCATTAAGTCTACCTCCAAGAGCTTTAAGTACGTAATATCTACTCCTAAGCTTGAGGTACATCAAATGGCTTGATCAACATCGACCCATAAGTCCCAACCTATCTACTAATTAGATTAGTAGTGGGTTAGTTTCAATGGGTGTCAAATTGATCACCAAGGGTTCTCAAATCACCAATTCAATGAAACCCAATCACTCAAGGTCACTCAATTCCCTTAGCCTAGGCCAAGAACAAAGAGAACTACTCAAAAACTAGTGTAAACATTTTATCAAACACCTAGAGTACAACAAAAATAAACATCACAAAATGCAAGAATTACCAAAATCTATAGCTATCATAAGCAAGAAATCAACAATAACAAGTGAAGTAAACATCAAAAGACAAAGAAATATAAAATTGCTTGAGAAGAAATTGAGATCCAACAATTGTTCATCAACATAAAAGAGAGCAAAATAAGAAATTAACAAGTAAAACTAAGAAGATTAAGACAATAGAACACTAAAATGTAGAGAGAATTGAATTCAAAACAAGAATTGAAAGGGAAATTTGAGAGAAAATTTGACCTAAACTACCCTAAATTCTAGAGAGAATGGAGAGCTTCTCTCTCTAGAATTCTAACCTAAAACATGATGAAAACTAAACTATGACTACTTGGTTCATTCCCCCTTCAATCCTTGGGTTCAATAGCATTAGAAATGAGTTGTATTGGACCCAAAATGAGCTAGAAATTGCTGGCCACGAGTTGCTTAAAGTGGACCCATGCTGATCCATCAACGCATCCACGTCATGTGCATGTAGGCATCCCTAAACATCAGGAAACTATGGCAAATTTTAAATCATTTTGAAGTCCCGGATGTTAGCTTTCCAACGTAACTAAAACCGCCTCATTTGGATATCTATAGCTCAAGTTATGATCGATTGATTGCGAAGAGGTCAGGATTGATAGCTTTGCAGTTCCTTCATTTCTTCATGAGTTCTCCTGCTTTGCATGCTTTTCTTTCATTCCTTCAATCCAATATTTGCCTTCTAAACCTGAAATCACTTAACAAACATATCAAGGCATCAAATGGAATTAAAGTGAATTAAATTTAGCTATTATAAGGCCTAAAAAGCATGTTTTCACACTTAAGCACAAATTTAGGGAGAATTACAAAACCATGCTATTTCATTGAATAAATGTGAGAAAAGTTGATAAAATCCCCTAAATTAAGCACAAGATAAACCATAAAATTGGGATTTTTCAAACCTCTCCACACTTAAACCAAGCATGTCCTCATTCTAAGAATAAAGAAGGACAAGAAAAGGGGTATGAACATTTATTCAATGCAAATGAACTATATGCACCTATCTATATGAATGAAACTAAATGCAAAATGATTCTACCTACTTGGTTAAAAGTAAATCAATCCCCAATAAAATATATGCACATGTAGGGCTAAGTAGTATGATGATTCATGAATCCTACCAATTTGAATTTCAAAATAAAGTACAAATAGACTTGCAAGAAGAAAAGCTCATGAAAGCCGAGAGTAAGGAATTGAACCCTCACCGGAAGTGTATCCGCTCTAATCGCTCAAGTGTATAGGGTCAATCACTCAATTCTCTTCTACTCATGCTTTCTAAGATTTGTCTTTCATCTAACAATTAACAATTATTTAATGGATGCATACATTCATCATGAGGACTTATTCATATGTTTTAATGGGGCTAGGGTAAAGGTAGGGATGCATATGGTCAAGTGAGCTTGAAATTTGGATCTTTGATCAACTTAAACTTCCCACCTAACCTATGACCACCTATACAATTTGAGTAGTAACCTAACTACCCATTCTTCACTTTTTCACATACTCATGCATTCCCTTTAATTCACATTCCATATGCATTGATTTTTATTATACTTTGGGGTATTTTGTCCCCTTTTTATTTTTTTTTCTTTTTCTTTATCATTTTTTCTAAGGTATATACAAACGTATCAATGCATATGGTTTTACATATTTAATACATGAGTATGTACCCAATTCCCAAAATTTTGATAAAAATATAAAAACACCCTTTTATCCCAACCCAATGTTTCCAACTCTCCCAAACTTGAATGATAAGCACTCTCACTAGCCTAAGCTAATCAAAGATCCAAACAAAGGACATTTATTGTTTTTCACTTAAGGCTTATAATGTGCTAAAATTAAGAACAAATGGGTTAAGCGTAGGCTCAAAGTTGGCTAACAATGGGAGAAAAAAAGGTAAGGCTATTTGGGTAAGTGAGCTATTTGAAATGATGGCCTCAATCATATAAATGCATGTATACATGGAATAATGGACATATAGACTCAAAAAAATTAAAGATTACACTCATAGAAAGAGAATAATGCACACAATAATGGAAAATACGTGGTTATATGATGTAACCACACAATTGGGCTAAAAACTCACATGCTTGTGTTCTTATCTCAAAAATCATGTTCCAAAATACATTCTTCAAGAAAGTTTATCACAAAAAATTTTTTCAAATTGGTAGGGTGCCCTAAAAATAATTTTTCTTGGAAAAGAAATCATTACCATAACCAAGTAGTTCTAACATAAAAAGAAGTGGTAAAATATGTACAAATTCTAACTAACATGCAACCTATCATGCAATGCAACAACTAGCTAACATGGAAAATAAAAATTTGGTGTTGAAAAAGGAAGTTGTTACCCATGGAGATCGGTCGGACAACCTCTCCACACTTAAAAATTTGCACCGTCCTCGGTGCATGCAAAGAAGAGCAAAGTGGACGGGTTGCTACAACTTGTTGAGTTTCTTCAAAAGGTTATGCGGATGACTTGTTTGTTGCCCTATTTAGAAGCTTTTTCTTTCCTTCTTTTGGTGTCCAACCTCAAAGGAGAGAAAAAGAAAGAAAATTAAGCCTACAACAAAGATATTAAAGCAAATAGAACATAGGCGGCGGTTAATGCCAAATAAAAGTAGGGTTCTCACTACGTGGTAGCTACAACATGTGAGTGAGAAAGCAATGTGAGCAAAGGTATATCAACTAATACTTGATGCAAGTACAAAGTTAAAGCATGAAGAGCATGTTGAGCATAAAGTTCAAATGAAAATTGACACAAACAAGATTAGGGATAAGCATGAGAGTATTTGGCCCTATCCTAACACAATGACAATAATGTACAAAAATAAGGGATAATGAGTTAGGAAGGACTAAAGAACTAATCTTGTGTGTATATCAAGTATCACAATTAATGCAACAAGTCACAGAGCACCAAAATAATACAAGAGATTCTTAACAATTGAGTGTAAGAGTTCAACACCATTATTAAAATAAGAACATAGAAAAGAAAATAATAACAAGCTATAAAAATAAAATTAAAATGCAATGAATGATAATATGCAAATGCAACATATGAAAGAAAATGAAAATTAAGAAAAAATAAAAAGTAGAATTTTGAAAAGAAAAGAAGAAGGGAAAGAAATTAAGAAAGGAAGAAAGAAGAAAGAAGGAGAAAGAAAGAGGAAGAAAGAAGAAAGAAGGAGAAAGAGAGAGAGGAAGAAACAAGAAGGGAAAGAAGAGAAGAAGGGAGAAAGGAAATAGGGCAGAACAGGGGAAAACAGGGCGCGGAAGGCGACGCGTAAGCGTCATGCACGCGTATGTGTACATGGAGAGAGTGCGAACCGACGCGTCCGAATGACGCACGCGTACGCGTGGGATTCTGGCACTAAGTTGGCACAACTCTCGGGAAAAAGTATGGGTGCTGTACTGACGCATCAACGCGTACGCGTACGCGCGCCTGCCCCCCTTTTTTTAAGAAGCTTAGAACAAAAACAGGGCACTCTCCTAACCTACAAGTATTCTAAAACAATAAAACATCAAATTTAACAACAATCTTTTTGGTTTTTGAAAAAATTTCAAATACAAAACAAACAAAACTTACACTTCAAGCAAATACAATCTAACAACAACTACTCTAATCAAAACATGAATTTAACAAACAACCTATCAATAAAAGCAAAATTTATAAGAGTATAGAAAATAAGAAAAACTACGTACAATGGAAACTCAATTCATTTATTGGTTATATTTACAAGAGAATGGAAAGAGTTTACCATGGTGGGGTGTCTCCCACCTAGCACTTTTGGTTTAAGTCCTTAAGTTGGACATTTGAGAGGCTCCTTGTCATGGTGGCTTATGCTTGAACTCATCCTTGAACTTCCACCAATGCTTGGATTTCGAGTAAGCTCCAAATCTCAAAATTGATGGAACCAAGCTTCGGTGAAGTTCCGCATAAGCTAAGGGCTCCCAAGTTTGACCTTCATGTATACCTGGATCCCAAATCTAGTTACTACACCCTTCATCAAGTTGATCAAGACAATTCCAATTAGGTGGCAAGTGATCCAAATTCTCAAGTAGACACCAAAACATCTTCTTAGACCCGTTCAATTTAGAACTATACTAACCATTGTGCTTAGACTCCAAGTTTCCAACTATAAGGAACCTGGATTGGCATTTTCACCCACTAATCAATTTCCTTTTGCTCTTAACCCCACAAAAAGCTCTAAGTTGCCCATCCGTCTCAAGCAAACCATATTCAAGTGAGAAATTAAAGCTTAGGGATAAGAATTTTACCCACTTGAATGTTGTGTTGGATGGTGACTTAGGAAGGGATGGTCCTAATAATTTTGCAAGTTCCACTCCCTTGTGCTCTTCTTTGACAACTTCTACCTCTTTACAAGCTTCAATGTTCACCTTTTGAAAATGCTCTACACATTCAATCACTTCCTCACTAACCTTTCCTAGCTCTTCTCCATTCTTTATATCGCAACTTGGAGGTAATGTGGAACTTATCTCAACATCTACCTCAATATCAATAGGATAAAAATCCTCAAACACCAAAGGATCATGTGTTGGTGTGGGATCATCTTCAAGAGGAAGATTTGTTGTTTGCTCACTGGTGGACGAAATTGTGATTCATATTTAAATTGTTATTCGATATTGATTGTCCCAGGTAATGGCCCCAAAAACTTGGTGCTCAATACCATGGTCTAAACATAATTTCACAACTTCGCTCAACTAACCAGCAAGTGTACTGGGTCGTCCAAGCAATAAACCTTACGTGAGTAAGGGTCGATCCCACAAAGATTGTTGGTATGAAGCAAGCTATGGTCATCTTGTAAATCTCAGTCAGGCGGATAATAAATGGTGATAGAGTTTTCGAATAATAATAGTAAATAAATAGAAAATAAAGATAAAAATACTTATGTAGATCATCGATGGGAATTTCAGATAGGCGTATGAAGATGCTGTGCTCCTTCTGAATCTCTGCTTTCCTACTGCCTTAATCCAATCCTTCTTACTCCTTTCCATGGCAAGCTGTATGTAGGGCACCACTGTTGTCAATGGCTACATCCCATCCTCTCAGTGAAATATGTCTAAATGCTCTGTCACGGTACGGCTAATCATCTGTCTGTTCTCGATCATGTTGGAATAGAATCCCTTGATTCTTTTGTGTTTGTCATCACGCCCAACAATCGTGAGTTTGAAGCTCGTCACATTCATTCAATCCCTGAATCCTACTCGGAATACCACAGACAAGGTTTAGACTTTCCAGATTCTATGAATGCCGCCATCAATTCTAGCTTATACCACGAAGACTCTGATCTCACGGAATGGAAGGCTCGGTTGTCAGGCGAGGGCAACCATGCGTCGTGCATCAGGAATCCAAGAGATACACACTCTAGCTTTCGCTTGTAGAACGGAAGTGGTTGTCAGGCACGCGTTCATAGGGACGGATGATAATGAGTGTCACGGATCATCACATCCATCAGGTTGAAGTATGAATGGTATCTTAGAACAGGAATAAATCGAATTGAATAGAAAATAGTAGTAATTGCATTAAAACTTGAGGTAAAGCAGAGCTCCACACCCTTAATCTATGATGTGTAAAAACTCCACCGTTGAAAATACATAAGTGATAAAGGTTCAGGCATGGCCGAATGGCCAGCTGATCGGGTAAAACTTGTCTCTCAACAAATTCCCATTCGGCAAGTGTACCGAATTTGTCGTCAAGTAAAAACTCACAATAGAGTGAGGTCGAATCCCACAGGGATTGATTGATCAAGCAACTTTAATTAGAGGAATGATCTAGTTGAGCGAATCCATGAATAGAGTTGATAATTGCAGAAATTAAAATTGCGGGAAAGTAAATAACTGAAAGTAAATAGCAGAATTGTAAATGGGAATGGGGAAATTACTCATAAAAGTAAATTGTAGAAAATAAAGAGAATGGGTAAGATCAGAAATGGGAAGTTCATTGGGCTTAGGAGATGTTGCATTCTCCGGATCAAATTCATTTTCATCACTTCCTCAATCAATGCACTCATTGATCTCCTTGGCAATCTTAAGTGATTGAACCACAATTTCTTGCAATTCAATCTCTCAAAACTTGATCAATAGCCAATTCCTTGGTCAATTGCTCATGAGAAGAGATGAAGTGTGGTCACTGATTATACCACATGCACTTCCCAAATCAAATGCTTAGAGGGTTATAGCCACATACCCATCCACACTCAATTTGGTCTAGCATGAGAAAGCATTTCTAGCTAATATCTTCATTCCTCTTTCAAGGATCCGAAGAGATCCATGTTTGAATAGCTTCTTTTCCAAGATAACTATCCAATTGGATGAAGATCGAAAGCTTTCAAGTAAAATCAAAAGGAAAGATAGAAGAAGAACAAGAAAATTAGTATTGATCCATCAAATTACAACAGAGCTCACTCACCCAATGAAAGGGGTTTAGTTGGTCATAGCTCTAGAAATCAAAATCAAAGATGGAGAATACATCTTTCAGCTAGAAGTGCAGAGAAAGTAAAAATACAAAGGGTAGTTTTCTTTCCTAGCTCCCCCAAAAAGCCCCCCTCTATTTCAAAACTACTCCTATATATACTACTCTTCTCAGCTTCTAGTTAGTTCTTCAAGTCTTGGGCCTCTGGATCTTTGAACTTGAAGCAGTTCCTTTCTTCAATTGGGCTTGGCTTACTTGCAGAGAGAAAGTGTGAAGTGGGCAGAGACTTTAGCTCAAGACGTTAGGGGTGTTTAACATTTAGTGAAAATACAAGTTCGAGAACGTTAGTGACACTTAACATTGTCACTAACGTTGCCATGCACCCCTTTGCCTCACGTTAAAGCCCACGTTAACTGGGTAAACGTGGCTTTTAACTTTGCCTTGCTAGCCTTCGAGAACGTTAGTGACACTCAACATTGTCACTAACGTTCAAGTGTGCCCCTTCTTGCTTCACATTAAAGCTCACGTTAACTAGGTTAACGTGGCTTCTAACGTGGCTTTTGCCAACCTTCAAGAACGTTAGTGACACTCAACATTGTCACTAACGTTCAAGTGTGCCCCTAGGTCTCACGTTAGAGTCCACGTTAATTGGGTTAACGTGGCTTCTAACGTGGCCATTCTTAGCCATCCCAACGTTAGTGACAATGTTGAGTGTCAATAACGAATTTGTAATCCGCACAACTAACCAGCAAGTGCACTGGGTCGTCCAAGTAATACCTTACATGAGTAAGGGTCGAATCCCACGGAGATTGTTGGATTGAAGCAAGCTATGTTTATTTTATTTGTCTTAGTCAGGATACCAATAGGATTCTTTGGCCTCGTATTTTAACAAAGAAAAGGGCATAAAATAAATAGTTATTACTTTAATAATGGAGAATAAAAGCGTTACTTGTTGTGCAGTAATGAGAAATATGTTGGAGTTTTGGAGATGCTTTGTCCTCTGAACTTCAACTCTTCCTTGAAATCCTTTCCCACACGCAAGGTTTCTTCCATGGCAAGCTCTATGTAGGGTGTCACCGTTGTCAATGGCTACTTCCCATCCTTTCAGTGAAAACGTTCCTATGCTCTGTCACAGCACGGCTAATCATCTGTCGGTTCTCAATCAGGTTGGAATAGAATCCATTGATTCTTTTGCGTCTGTCACTAACGCCCAGCCTTCAGGAGTTTGAAGCTCGTCACAGCCATTCAATCCCAGAATCCTACTCGGAATACCACAGACAAGGTTTAGACTTTCCGGATCCTCATGAATGCCGCCATCAATCCGGCTTATACCACGAAGATTCTGAGTAATGAATCTAAGAGATACTCATTCAATCTGATGTAGAACGGAGGTAGTTGTCAGGCACACGTTCATGGATTAAGGAAGGTGATGAGTGTCACGGATCATCACCTTCTCCATAATTAAGCGCGAATGAACATCTTACAAGGAATCTAAGAGATACTCATTCAATCTGATGTAGAACGGAGGTGGTTGTCAGGCACACGTTCATGGATTGAGGAAGGTGATGATTGTCACGGATCATCAGCTTCTCCATAATTAAGCGCGAATGAACATCTTAGATAAGAACAAGCGTGTTTGAATGGAAAACAAAGGAATTGTATTAATTCATCGAGACGCCGCAGAGCTCCTCACCCCCAACAATGGAGTTTAGAGACTCATGCCATCAAAAAGTATGTAATTCAGATCTGAAAATATCATAAGGTACAAGATAAGTCTCTAAAAGTTGTTTAAATAGTAAACTAGTAACCTAGGTTTACAGAATATGAGTAAACTAAGATAATTGGTGCAGAAATCCACTTCTGGGGCCCACTTAGTGTGTGCTGGGACTGAGACTAAAGCTATCCACAAGTAGAGGCCTTTCTTGGAGTTAAACTCCAAGTTATGACGTGTTTTGGGCGTTCAACTCTGGGTCATGAACTCCAAGTTGTAACGTGTTTTGGGCGTTCAACTCCGGATCATGACGTTTTTCTGGCGTTTAACTCCAGACAGCAGCATGTACTTGGCGTTCAACGCCAAGTTACGTCGTCTATCTTCGCACAAAGTATGGACATTATATTTTTCTGGAAAGCCCTGGATGTCTACTTTCCAACGCCGTTGAGAGCGCGCCAATTGGACACCTGTAGCTCCAGAAAATCCATTTCGAGTGCAGGGAGGTCAGGATCTAACAGCATCAGCAGTCTTTTTTCAGCCTAACTCAGATTTTTGCTCAGCTCCCTCAATTTCAGCCAGAAATTACCTGAAATCACAGA
>NC_029781.3:46139934-46143983 GCF_000817695.3 Arachis duranensis
CCAGCTGATGCATCTTTCTGGCGTTGAACGCCAGGAAGTCCTTTGTCACTGGGCGTTTTTCTGAACGCCCAGGACGCTGTCAATCTGGCGTTAAACGCCCAGAAGGTGCTTCTTTCTGGCGTTCAAAGCCCAGAAGAAGCTTCTTTGTAGCGTTTAACACCCAGATGGCTATCCTTACTGGCGTTGAACGCCCATTAGATGCTTCTTTTGGGCGTTCAACGCCCAAAATGTTTCTTACTGGCTTTTTCACGCCAGTGAGCTTCCAAATTCCCTTGTAACTCTGTGAATCCAATCAATTGCTATTTTACCTTTTGAAGATACTTTGACATATACCTGTAAAAATTAGCAAAAACAAATAAAATTAAATTTTGTGATTGGCTGGGTTGCCTCCCAGCAAGCGCTTCTTTATTGTCCTTAGCTGGACAGTGAGCTCTCATGGAGTCTCACAGATAATCAGAGCAAGGTAGGGACCTCCCAACATCAAATTTAGAGTTTGAATGTGGGGGTTCAATGCCAAACTGAGAGTTTGGTTGTGGCCTCCCAACACCAAACTTAGAGTTGGACTGTGGGGGCTTTGGTTGACTCTGCAGTGAGAGAAGCTTTTCATGCTTCCTCTCCATGGTTACAGAAGGAGAACCTTATTTCTTATAGTTTGCAATGTCTACAAACCACAGAGCTTCCTGAATAGCAAACAATTGTTCATCCGGAAAGGTTTCAGAGATCTCAGTAGGAGGGAGGGATGCTCCTGCTATTGGTTCTATCCGGGACAGGTGATCAGCTACTTGATTTTCTGTTCCTTTTCTGTCTCTTATTTCTATATTAAACTCTTGCAGAAGCAACACCCATCTTATAAGCCTGGGCTTTGAATCCTGCTTTGTGAGTAGATATTTAAGAGCAGCATGGTCAGTGTACACAATCACTTTTGATCCTATTAAATAGGATCTGAATTTGTCAATGGCATAAACCACTGCAAGTAATTCTTTTTCTGTGGTTGTGTAATTTTTCTGGGCATCATTTAAAACACTGCTAGCATAATAAATGACATGCAGAAGCTTGTTATGCCTCTTTCCCAATACTGCACCGATGGTATGGTCACTAGCATCACACATTAGTTCAAAGGGTAATGTCCAGTCTGGTGCAGAAATAACTGGTGCTGTGACCAGCTTAGCTTTCAGGGTCTCAAACGCCTGCAAACACTTTGTGTCAAACACAAGTGGCGTGTCTGCAGCTAGCAGATTGCTCAGAGGTTTGGCGATTTTTGAAAAATCCTTTATAAACCTCCTATAGAATCCTGCATGCCCCAGAAAGCTTCTGATTGCCTTAACATTGGCAGGTAGTGGTAGTTTTTCAATTACCTCTACCTTAGCTTGATCCACCTCTATTTCCTTGTTTGAAATTTTGTGCCCAAGGACAATCCCTTCAGTCACCATAAAGTGACATTTTTCCCAGTTTAAAACTAGGTTGGTCTCTTGGCATCTTTTCAAAACAAGTGCTAAATGGTTAAGGCAGGAGCTGAATGAGTCTCCAAATACTGAAAAGTCATCCATGAAGACTTCCAGAAACTTCTCCACCATATCAGAGAAGATGGAGAGCATGCACCTTTGAAAGGTTGCAGGTGCATTGCACAAGCCAAATGGCATCCTTCTGTATGCAAATACTGTATTCATGACCTGCTAGTCTTTCTAGCATCTGGTCTATGAATGGTAAAGGAAAATGATCCTTTCGGGTGGCTGTATTGAGCCTTCTATAATCAATACACATACGCCACCCTGTAACTGTTCTTGTAGGAACCAGTTCATTTTTTTCATTATGAACCACTGTCATGCCACCTTTCTTAGGGACGACTTGGACAGGGCTTACCCAGGGGCTATCAGAAATAGGATAAATAATCCCAGCCTCTAGTAATTTAGTGACCTCCTTCTGCACAACTTCCTTCATGGATGGATTCAGCCGCCTTTGTGGTTGAACCACTGGCTTGGCGTCACCCTCCAGTAAGATCTTGTGCATGCATCTGGCTGGGCTAATGCCCTTGAGATCACTAATGGACCACCCAAGAGCTGTCTTCTGTGTCCTTAGCACTTGAATTAATGCTTTCTCTTCCTGTGGCCCTAAAGCAAAGCTTATGATTACAGGAAAAGTGTCACCTTCACCCAGAAATGCATATTTCAGGGACGGTGGTAGTGGTTTGAGCTCGGGTTTAGGAGGTTTCTCCTCTTCCTGAGGAGTTTTCAGAGGTTCTTTTATTTCCTCTGGTCCTTCTAGATCAAGCTGAACATCTTTAAATATGTCCTCTAGCTCTGATTCAAGCCTAAGTGTCAACAAGATCCACTTTCATACAGTCTTTTGGTGTGTCTGGATACTGCATAGCTTTGACAGCATTCAACTTAAACTCATCCTCATTGACTCTCAGGGTTATCTCCCCTTTTTGGACGTCAATGAGGGTTCGTCCAGTTGCTAGGAATGGTCTTCCTAAAATGAGAGTTGCACTCTTGTGCTCCTCCATTTCCAGCACTACAAAGTCAGTAGGGAAGGCAAATGGCCCAACCTTGATAATCATGTCCTCAATTATGCCTTATGGGTATTTAATGGAGCCATCAGCAAGTTGAAGACAGATCCGGGTTGGTTTGACCTCTTCAGTCAAGCCAAGCTTTCTGATAGTGGATGCAGGGATTAGGTTGATGCTTGCCCCAAGATCGTATAGAGCTGTCTTGGTGCAGTTACCCTCTAATGTGCATGGTATCATAAAGCTCCCGGGATCTTTAAGCTTCTCAGGTAAGCTTTTCAGAATGACTGCACTGCATTCTTCAGTGAGGTAAACTTTTTCAGTCTCCCTCCAATCCATCTTATGACTTAAGATCTCTTTCATGAACTTAGCATAAGAGGGTATTTGCTCAAGTGCTTCTGCAAACGGAATCTTTATTTCAAGAGTCCTGAGATAGTCTGCAAAGCGGGCAAATTGTTTATCCTGTTCCGCTTGGCGGAGTTTTTGAGGATAAGACATTTTGGCTTTGTATTCCTCAACCTTAGTTGCTGCAGGTTGATTGCCTGTAGAAGTGGGTTGGGAAGCCTTTTTAGAAGGGTTGCTATCAGCACTTGTATGTGACTGATTTCCCACTGGCGTTTGAATGCCAGGGGTGGAAGCTGGAGTGGCATTAAATGCCAACTCCTTATTTGTTACTGGCGTCTGAACGTCAGAACTATGCTTCCCTTGGGCGTTCAACGCCGAATTCATGCCTGTTTCTGGCGTTGAACGCCAGGAATGAGCATGGTCTGGGCGTTCAGCGCCAGCATTATTCCTCTCTGGGCTTTGATTGTCCTCAGAGGGATTTTGAGTAGCCATCTGTTCATTTCTTGGCTTCCTGCTGTTTTGAAGTGAGGTATTTAATGTTTTCCCACTTCTTAATTGAACTGCTTGGCATTCTTCTGCTATTTGTTTTGACAGTTGCTTTTCTGTTTGCCTTAACTGTACTTCCATATTCCTGTTAGCCATTCTTGTTTCCTGTAGTATTTCCTTGAATTCGTCTAGCTGCTGAGTTAGAAAGTCTAATTGCTGATTGAATTCATTAGCCTGATCTACAGGACTGAGTTCAGCAGTTACTGTTTTAGCTTCTTCTTTCATGGAAGATTCACTGCTTAGGTACAGATGCTGGTTTCTGGCAACTGTATCAATAAGCTCTTGAGCTTCTTCAATTGTTTTTCTCATATGTATAGATCCACTAGCTGAGTGGTCTAGAGAAATCTGAGCTTTTTCTGTAAGCCCATAGTAGAAGATGTCTAATTGCACCCACTCTGAAAACATTTCAGAGGGGCATTTTCTTAGCATCTCTCTGTATATCTCCCAGGCATCATAAAGGGATTTATTATCTCCTTGTTTGAAGCCTTGGATGCTTAGCCTTAGCTGTGTCATCTGTTTTGGAGGGAAATAGTGATTCAGGAATTTTTCTGACAGCTGTTTCCATGTTTTTATGCTGTTCTTAGGCTGGTTATTTAACCACCTCTTAGCTTGATCTGTTACAGCAAATGGAAATAGTAATAATCTGTAGACATCT
>NC_029781.3:46145961-46148739 GCF_000817695.3 Arachis duranensis
ACGTGTTTTGGGCGTTCAACTCCGGATCATGACGTTTTTCTGGCGTTTAACTCCAGACAGCAGCATGTACTTGGCGTTCAACGCCAAGTTACGTCGTCTATCTTCGCACAAAGTATGGACTATTATATATTGCTGGAAAGCCCAGGATGTCTACTTTCCAGCGCAATTGAGAGCGTGCCAATTGGACTTCTGTTGTTCCAGAAAATCCATTCGAGTGCAGGGAGATCAGAATCCAACAGCATGTGCAGTCTTTTTTCAGCCTCTGAATCAGATTTTTGCTCAGGTCTTTCAATTTCAGCCAGAAAATACCTGAAATCACAGAAAAACACACAAACTCATAGTAAAGTCCAGAAATATGATTTTTGCCTAAAAACTAATGAAAACATCCCTAAAAGTAGCTCAAACTTACTAAAAACTATCTAAAAACAATGCCAAAAAACGTATAAATTATCCGCTCATCAGTGACTCTTTAACGTGGGCATTGATGGCTTTTGAGAGTGTTTTTGGCAATCACTTTTCTCCTTAACTTTGCAAGTTACCTCCCATTCCTTGCATCCTTTGGTCCTGAAATCAAGCAATAGAGTGCATCAAAGTTCTAGTCCAAGTCATGGGTAATGCAATATACAATTTTGTCATTAAAATCATGCAAAATCCTCATGAAATAATGTAAAATGCACAATGTATGCTTGAATCAAGGTCTGAGTGAATATCTGCCCAAAACTAACTTATTTCCTAAGAAAATGTATGAAAATACCTAAGAACAGTAAAGAAAAGGTCAGTGAAACTGGCCAAAATGTCCTGGCATCACAACACCAAACCAAAATGCCCTGGCATCACAACACCAAACTTAAAGCTTGCTTGTCCCTAAGCAAGTACTGGAACAAGAGAATGATGAATGGAATCTCCAGAGAAATGAGTCATTCTTGTGGAAGTCATATTACTGATTTTATGGTGGTTTCATGCATAGCAACTTATGTTCATTCCACTACTGGCTTTTTCAGACCTTTATCATCTCCTAAAATACTCACTTTGTTATATCCCATGAGACATTTATTTATTGATCCTTTTGTTGTTATTTCAAGGGCTTATTTGTGTTTTCAGGCTAAGTATTTTGTAAGGGGGCAACTCTTTAGGATAAGCTTTCAGCCAACACTCCCGAACCAGTTGGTTCAAGGTGCTAGGTGTTGAAGCACCCCTAAGGACTTACTTACTCAAGTCTCTCCCCCATACATACACACCACAGGCATATAGTTTATTTATTTTCTTTCCTTGAGACCTTGGTGTCCAGCACCTCTTTGGGTTACTAAATGCTCTGTGGTGAGGGTTACTCTTGATAGTGGATTTTCAGCTGATAATCCCGGGTTAGTTAACCCAAGTTACCAGGTGATGAAGCACCGCAAAGAGCTTATTCATCCAAGTAGATCCCTCACACAGGAGCACCACAGACACATGTCTTAGGGTAATCCATTGGTGCCTAGCCTTCTTGCTTACTCTTTTTCTTTTGTTTTTCACTTCCCTTGTTCTTTCCCTTTTCTCTTATTAGGATCTTGTTGTTATCTTAGTCTCATGGGTATATCAAAAGTGTAGTATTCAGGATAGATAGTTGTCATCCTAACCTTGTGGTTGAACCAACTTAGCTAACTTATGACTACCCCCAAAGATTCATGAATGCACTTCCACATTATGAATTCCTTTCTGGTCTTTTGTAAACATAGACATTCTCTTCTTCATACAAATAGACAAGCTTACAAGTAAATAAGGGAAAGAAGCAGTGACACTTAAACCAGAGTTCATGGACCTAAGCGATAAGAGCATTAAGATGTAGAATTGAAAATGTTCAAACTAACATGGAAGCATGTTCTATTCCATACAAGATCTTCCTTATTTAAAAGCATAGAAAAAGAAATGGAGTAACGAAGGAACTCCACCACCTTTTACTTTTGTGGCCGTCCTTGCTCTTTTCCTTGCTGGTCCTCCTTGTGTCCTCTTGCACTTCCTTGCAGCCATGCCAATCTTGCTTGCTTCCAATTCGCAAGTGCCTTCCTCACTGATTCATGGCTCTCTTCCAACCTTTGTCTCTCTTCTTGTGCTAATTCATCCCTCACTTCTTCATACCTTGCGATTCCTGGATGTAATATAGGCAGCTGTCCTACTAGGTACCCGAGCCTGGCTTGAGTGTTTATGTTATGTCCTGTCTCGCTCATGTAAACACCTTCTGCAAATGCCCTTTGCTCGTCCAGTAGTTCTGTGTGTTCTATCTGCCTTCGATGCATCTCATGTATGTGTGCCCCTCGATGTGCTTGGATGTTGATTAGCCTCTGGATGGACTCTTGTTGCTCATTTTGCCTTTGCTCCATCCTGTTGAATGTTTCTCCCCATTGTTGTCCTTGACTTTGTTGCTGTTCTATCATCTGCCTTTGCCACTCACCTTGTTGAGTTATCCATCTTGATAGTGCTTCCTCTTGCTGCCTCATCATCTGTAGTTGCAGCTCTTTCTGTGCTTTTTGGCCTTCCAAATACTGTCTAGATAAGCCATCTATGGCTTCCTGTAGTTGGTGCATGTCCAAGGTCTGTGGTGCTTGACCCTCTGGGGCTTGTCCTTCCACTACTTGAAAGCCTGTACTCTTTCTTTGCTTCTTTTGAGGTATGGGGGATGCTGCAGCATTCATCCTTTGAACTGTTATTGGAATGCCCTTCTTTATCCATACAGGATCCTCATCCTCAAACTCCACCCCAGCTTTCTTGCATAGTCGGTAAATAGTGCTGGGGTAACCTAAC
>NC_029781.3:46148791-46149878 GCF_000817695.3 Arachis duranensis
TTGAGTGATAACTTTCTTCTTCAAATGGTATAGACCGTAGCTTCAATGCCCTCATTACACTCATGGGACCAAAATCCACCATCTTTCCTCTCACAAAGCTTATATACGACTCATCTTTCTTATCATACCGGACTGCATTTGCATAAAATTCTCTTATGAGGTTTGCATTCACCTTAGTGACCGGGTCAGTGAGGAGCTCCCATCTTCTCCTTTCTACCTTCTCTGAGATTTTCGGGCATTCACTCTTCCTAACTTGAAATACCAACTCATAGATGATTTCCTTACCAACCATCCACCCGTATTCCAATGCATGATGCAAGCTTCTAAACCTCTTCTCATCATACGGGTGTTCCTCCATGGGTTCCTTTCCCTTCCTTCTCTTGGCACTTGAGGATGCCATGAATGATAGTTCTTATGTGAAGGTGGTAAGGTTATGGAGACTTCTGGTTGTTTAAGGTTTTATGGCAATGAAGAGAGTGAGGAGGAGGGACCGTTTGTAATGAGGTAAGAAGTGCTGAGTTTCTAAATGAATATCTATGAAGAGTGTGTGATAAAAGTTAAGAATGGGTACAGATCAAGGGCTACTTATACAGGGAGATTGTAAGTGAATGGATGGTGTGGATTGATGAACTTGTTGCTCGATGGATGGTTGGGGTTATGCATGCTAAAGGACAAGGATCACCACTTTATTGTTGTTATTGGTTCGGTCATCAAGGTTCCTCTTTCTTCCATGTTGCCTGGCAACATTTTCCAATGCATTCTTCCTTGAGTCACGTGTGTGTATCTCTTCATAAAGTGCTGAACCTATCCTATCAATCTCCTCAATGCTCCTTTCTTTTCCCTATAAAGATGAAATAAGAATAGTAAGAACTACTTTTATAAAAAAAAACAAAAATGCTTTAACATCTACAGCTTGAATAATAAACGAATTTGTTTATTCCTGAATTCCACCAACTGACTAACTGTGTAATCTTCAAATGCAGATTGGTGGCACCATAGGGTGACACCAAACATAGTTTGGAGCACTGTGATGAAAAGTTGTGTTCAAAGCTTTAAGAATAATGCTTTGAACACCAAACTTGTTCTT
>NC_029781.3:46149921-46153983 GCF_000817695.3 Arachis duranensis
GCAGTGGACTTGTATCCATTGGTTGTATCAATGATCTCTACATGCTCCAAGGAGAGAACTCTATTGATGGTGAAGACCTTAGGTAACTGAGATGGTACAGTAGGGAGATTAGGGGGGATATCTATGAAATAGGCTGAGATTACTTTATACCCTGGAGAGAAATCTTCCGTAGGGATCTTCTTGTTCCGCCACCCCCTTGGTACCTTCTTCTTTGTCCCTGGTGCTGTTTTCTTACTCTTGGTGGCTTTTTTTTTGATGAGCCTTTGGTGGTGCCTTCACTTGCTTCTGGTGGCTTAGGTTCCTCCAATTTTTCCTTGACCTGTGGCACTTGCTGTTCGCCTTGTCCATCAACCCAGTGAATCTCAGGATGGGCTGGTTGTGCTCCAATGCTTGCTTCTTCCTTTAGTATCTCATGATGATCTTTGCTCGGTTCTTTGTCCTCTTCATCTTTTTCTAGTGAGAGTTCGAAAACACTGAAGCTCAGTTGTTCATCATGGATCCTTAATATTAGCTCCCCTTTTTCCACATCTATGAGTGCTCTAGTAGTAGCTAGAAATGGTCTCCCCAATATGATTGGGTGCAGGTGACTCTCTTCCATGTCCAGGATGACAAAGTGTGTTGGGAGAAAGTATTTTCCAACTTTGAGCAACACATTTTCCACCACTCCTACTGCTTGCTTTTGAGTCTTGTCAGCCAGCCTTATGACTACATCTGTAGGTAGTATCTCATTAATCTACAGCCTTTTTACCAGGGATAGGGGTATTAAGTTGATGCTTGCTCCCAAATCACAAAGTGCTCTATCAAAATTTGTTTCCCCTATAGCACAAGGGACATGAAAACTCCCTGGGTCTTTTCTTTTTGCAGGCAATTGTGTTTGAATGAGGGTGCTGTAATCCTTGTTCATAACTATAGTCTGGCCCCCCTTGAGTGAGCTCTTCCTGGGAAGTATTTCCTTCATGTACTTGATGAATGCTGGCATTTGCTGAATGACCTTAATGAATGGTATGTTCACATTCAAAGATGCAAACGAGTCTAAGAACCTTGAGTACATTCTCTTTCCCACAGCACCCTTTAGCAGTTGAGGAAATGGTGTGTATAGTCTCAGCAGCTCCTGTTGTGAGATTTCTGGTTCTTGTTGGTCTTTCTTCTCCTTCTCTACTAAGGTATTTTCAGGTTGTTCTGACAGCTTGCTTGGCTTGTCTTCAGTCTCCTTGTCATTTGTAGTGGCCATATTGCAATCCTCCCATCTTACTTTCTTCGTTTCACCTCTCGGATTCTTCTCCGTGTCACTTGGAAAGCCATCAGTGGGTCTGGGAATCTTCTCAGACAAATATCGCACTTGGAATTCCAGCTTCTTGATTGCTTCCCACCGATTCTTCATACTGGCTCTCACCGTCTCTTTGAACACCTTATTGTCTTGAATGTCTTTGCATATGCTTTCAAGTAAGGTTTCAATCTTAGAGATTCTGTCATCAAATGATGGTATGTTGGGGGTAGAGGTAGAAGGGTGAGATATATTGATGTGGTTTTGTTGGTATGTCCTCTGTGTGAATTGTTGGGGAGCTGTGTTGTTGTTGGAGTTGTGACATCTCTAATCTTGGCCTTGGTCTTGTTGATTACCCCACCCAAAGTTTGGGTGATTCCTCCATCTAGGGTTGTAGGTCTTGGAGTATGGATCATGGTTGTGTCTATGTGAATTCCCAATGTAGTTGGCTTGCTCCTGAGTGCCTTCTTCCTCTTCACTTGCTTCCTTTTGAGTTGAAGTGGTGATCGCTGCTACTTGACTTCTCTCCATCTTCTTGGTGAGGTCAGCTAGCTGCTTGGTGATGAGCTTATTTTGAGCCAGCAGAGCATCTACATTGTTCAGCTCCATTACCCCTCTAGTGTTCCCTCTTTCGAAAGCATAGAAGTAGTCATTCTCAGTTATAGTTTCAATGACATCTATGGCTTCCTCAATGGTCTTCTTCTTGTTCAAAGAACCTCCGGATGAATGGTCTACAACCTTCTTTGATTCATATGACAGTCCTTCATAGAAGATGTGCAGCTGCACCCATTCATTGAACATATCAGATGGACATCTCCTTGTTAGGTCTTTAAACTTCTCCCATGCTTTATATAGAGTCTCACCATCTTGTTGCCTGAAAGTTTGGACCTCAGCTCTCAGCCGATTGACTCGTTGAGGGGGGTAATATCTTGCTAAAAATTTGTTCATAACATCATCCCAAGTTGTCAAGCTCTCCTTTGGAAAAGACTCTAACCACTTGGTTGCCTTGTCTCTGAGAGAGAATGGGAACAACAACAGTCTATAGGCGTTAGGTTGAACGCCATTGGACTTCACTGTTTCACATATTCTCAGGAAGGTGTTTAAGTATTGGTTGAGATCTTCTTGAACACCTCATCTGAACGAGCAATTGTTCTGAACAAGGGTGATGAGCTGTGGCTTTAGTTCAAAGTTGTTGGCATGGATGGTTGGTTTTTGGATGCTACTTCTGCAGTTTCCTGGGTTTGGGTTAATGTAAGAGCCCAAGACTCTTCTATCTTCCCCACCAGGATTTGCTCTACCTCCTCCACCATGGTTGTGCACCTCTTCCTCACGATGGTCTTCCATGGTTATTTCAATGTATTCTTCACAGTGTTCCTCCTCTTCTTCAGCACCCACTACACGTTTTTCTTTTACCTCCCTTCTTAATCTTAAGAAGGTTCTCTCAGGTTCAGAATCAAAGGAAGTTGAAGCTCCGCTTCTTTTCAAAGGAAGTTGAAGCTCCACTTCTTCTCCCTGTCATACAAACCCACAGAGTACAAGCAAAGAAAAGCAATGCAGATAAGTATCTTGTTAGAATTACTTGTTAGTGTCAGTGATGCAATATATCAAACAGTTAGTGGGTTAGTGAACTGAATTGTTAAATAGCAAAGAAAAACTAAGAAACAGGGGAGGGGAAGAATTAAACTAAGACGGAAAGCAAATTAACCAAACAGAAATACAAATGCTCAATCTAGTGATCCTCTAATGTAATCATTGTCGATGCACAATCAATCCCCGGCAATGGCGCCATAAACTTGATCGAGGTAAAACTTGTCTCTCAACAAATTCCCATTCGGCAAGTGTACCGAATTTGTCGTCAAGTAAAAACTCACAATAGAGTGAGGTCGAATCCCACAGGGATTGATTGATCAAGCAACTTTAATTAGAGGAATGATCTAGTTGAGCGAATCCATGAATAGAGTTGATAATTGCAGAAATTAAAATTGCGGGAAAGTAAATGACTGAAAGTAAATAGCAGAATTGTAAATGGGAATGGGGGAATTGCTCATAAAAGTAAATTGTAGAAAATAAAGAGAATGAGTAAGATCAGAAATGGGGAGTTCATTGGGCTTAGGAGATGTTGCATTCTCCGGTCAAGTTCATTCTCATCTCTTCCTCAATCAATGCATTCATTGATCTCTTGGCAATCTGAGGTGATTGAATCCTAATTCCTTGGATCTCCTTGGCAATCTTAAGTGATTGAACCACAATTTCTTGCAATTCAATCTCTCAAATCTTGATCAATAGCCAATTCCTTGGTCAATTGCTCATGAGAAGAGATGAAGTGTGGTCACTGATTATACCACATGCACTTCCCAAATCAAGTGTTTAGAGGGTTATAGCCACATACCCATCCACACTCAATTTGGTCCAGCATGAGAAATCATTTCTAGCTAATCTCTTCATTCCTCTTTCAAGGATCCGAAGAGATCCATGTTTTAATAGCTTCTTTTCCAAGATAACTATCCAATTGGATGAAGATCGAAAGCTTTCAAGTAAAATCAAAAGGAAAGATAGAAGAAGAACAAGAAAATTAGTATTTATCCATCAAATTACAACAGAGCTTCCTCACCCAATGAAAGGGGTTTAGTTGGTCATAGCTCTAGATATCAAAATCAAAGATGGAGAATACATCTTTCAGCTAGAAGTACAGAGAAAGTAAAAATAAAAAGGGTAGTTCTCTTTCCTAGCTCCCCCAAAAAGCCCCCCTCTATTTCAAAACTACTCCTATATATACTACTCTTCTCAGCTTCTAGTTA
>NC_029781.3:46154174-46154480 GCF_000817695.3 Arachis duranensis
GTGTGCCCCTTCTTGCTTCACGTTAAAGCTCACGTTAACTAGGTTAACGTGGCTTCTAACGTGGCTTTTGCCAACCTTCGACAATGTTAGTGACACTCAACATTGTCACTAACGTTCAAGTGTGCCCCTAGGTCTCACGTTAGAGTCCACGTTAATTGGGTTAACGTGGCTTCTAACGTGGCCATTCTTAGCCATCCCAACGTTAGTGACAATGTTGAGTGTCACTAACGTTGGCTCATTCTTCATTCCTCATCGTTAGCTTCCACGTTAACCAAGTTAACGTGGAGGTTAACGTGGCTCTTGGGA
>NC_029781.3:46155001-46160074 GCF_000817695.3 Arachis duranensis
GCAAGTACTGGAACAAGAGAATGATGAATGGAATGTCCAGAGAAATGAGTCATTCTTGTGGAAGTTATATTACTGATTTTATGGTGGTTTCATGCATAGCAACTTAGGTTCATTCCGCTACTGGCTTTTAGACCTTTATCATCTCCTAAAATACTCACTTTGTTATATCCCATGAGACCTTTATTTATTGATCCTTTTATTGTTATTTCAAGGGCTTATTTGTGTTTTTAGGCTAAGTGTTTTGTAAGGGGGCAACTCTTTAGGATAAGCTTTCAGCCAACACTCCCGAACCAGTTGGTTCAAGGTGCTGGGTGTTGAAGCACCCCTAAGGACTTACTTACTCAAGTCTCTCCCCCATACATACACACCACAGGCATATAGTTTGTTTATTTTCTTTCCTTGAGACCTTGGTGTCCAGCACCTCTTTGGGTTACTAAATGCTCTGTGGTGAGGGTTACTCTTGATAGTGGATTTTCAGCTGATAATCCCGGGTTAGTTAACCCAAGTTACCAGGTGATGAAGCACCCCAAAGAGCTTATTCATCCAAGTGGATCCCTCACACAGGAGCACCACAGACACATGTCTTAGGGTAATCCATTGGTGCCTAGCCTTATTGCTTACTCTTTTTCTTTTGTTTTTCACTTCCTTTGTTCTTTCCCTTTTCTCTTATTAGGATCTTGTTGTTATCTTAGTCTCATGGGTATATCAAAAGTGCAGTATTCAGGATAGATAGTTGTCATCCTAACCTTGTGGTTGAACCAACTTAGCTAACTTATGACTACCCCCAAAGATTCATGAATGCACTTCCACATTATGAATTCCTTTCTGGTCTTTTGTAAACATAGACATTTTCTTCTTCATACAAATAGACAAGCTTACAAGTAAATAAGGGAAAGAAGCAGTGACACTTAAACCAGAGTTCATGGACCTAAGCGATAAGAGCATTAAGATGCAGAATTGAAAATGTTCAAACTAACATGGAAGCATGTTCTATTCCATACAAGATCTTCCTTATTTAAAAGCATAGAAAAAGAAATGGAGTAACGAAGGAACTCCACCACCTTTTACGTTTGTGGCCGTCCTTGCTCTTTTCCTTGCTGGTCCTCCTTGTGTCCTCTTGCACTTCCTTGCAACCATACCAATCTTGCTTGCTTCCAATCCGCAAGTGCCTTCCTCACTGATTCATGGCTCTCTTCCACCCTTTGTCTCTCTTCTCGTGCTAATTCATCCCTCACTTCTTCATACCTTGCGATTCCTGGATGTAATATAGGCAGCTGTCCTACTAGGTACCCGAGCCTGACTTGAGTGTTTATGTGATGTCCTGTCTCGCTCATGTAAACACCTTCTGCAAATGCCCTTTGCTTGTCCAGTAGTTCTGTGTGTTCTATATGCCTTCGATGCATCTCATGTATGTGTGCCCCTCGATGTGCTTGGATGTTGATTAGCCTCTGGATGGACTCTTGTTGCTCATTTTGCCTTTGCTCCATCCTGTTGAATGTTTCTCCCCATTGTTGCCCTTGACTTTGTTGTTGTTCTATCATCTGCCTTTGCCACTCACCTTGTTGAGTTATCCATCTTGATAGTGCTTCCTCTTGCTGCCTCATCATTTGTAGTTGCAGCTCTTTCTGTGCTTTTTGGCCTTCCAAATACTGTCTAGATAAGCCATCTATGGCTTCCTGTAGTTGGTGCATGTCCAAGGTCTGTGGTGCTTGCCCCTCTGGGGCTTGTCCTTCCACTACTTGAAAGCCTATACTCTTTCTTTGCTTCTTTTGAGGTATGGGGGATGCTGCAGCATTCATCCTTCGAATAGTTATTGGAATGCCTTCCTTTTATCCATACAGGATCCTCATCTTCAAACTCCACCCCAGCTTTCTTGCATAGTCGGTAAATAGTGCTGGGGTAACCTAACGTCCCTCTTGCGTCACTTTTCTCTGCCATCTTTCTAATGCCTTGAGCTATGATTTCATGAACCTTGATTTCTCCTCCCTTGAGTATGCAATGCACCATTGTTGCCCTTTCCAAATTCACCTCTGAGTTGTTTACAGCTGGGAGGATAGACCTCCTCACTAGCTCAAACCACCCTTTGGCTTCAGGAGTGAGATCTGTTCTCTTGATGAATTTTGGCTTATTTCCCGCACCCATTTCCCAGTCAGCTCCGGGTACACAAAGGTCTCGCAGGATCTGGTCATAATTGGGGTTGTTTTCCATCCTTGAGTGATAACTTTCTTCTTCAAATGGTATAGACCGTAGCTTCAATGCCCTCATTACACTCATGGGACCAAAATCCACCATCTTTCCTCTCACAAAGCTTATATACGACTCATCTTTCTTATCATACCGGAATGCATTTGCATAAAATTCTCTTATGAGGTTTACATTCACCTTAGTGACCGGGTCAGTGAGGAGCTCCCATCTTCTCCTTTCTACCTTCTCTGAGATTTTCAGGCATTCACTATTCCTAACTTGAAATACCAACTCATAGATGATTTCCTTACCAACCATCCACCCGTATTCCAATGCATGATGCAAGCTTCTAAACCTCTTCTCATCATACGGGTGTTCCACCATGGGTTCCTTTCCCTTCCTTCTCTTGGCACTTGAGGATGCCATGAATGATAGTTCTTATGTGAAGGTGGTAAGGTTATGGAGACTTCTGGTTGTTTAAGGTTTTATGGCAATGAAGAGAGTGAGGAGGAGGGACCGTTTGTAATGAGGTAAGAAGTGCTGAGTTTCTAAATGAATATCTATGAAGAGGGTGTGATAAAAGTTAACAATGGGTACGGATCAAGGGCTACTTATACAGGGAAGTTGTAAGTGAATGGATGGTGTGGATTGATGAACTTGTTGCTCGATGGACGGTTGGGGTTATGCATGCTAAAGGACAAGGATCACCACTTTATTGTTGTTATTGGTTCGGTCATCAAGGTTCCTCTTTCTTCCATGTTTCCTGGCAACATTTTCCAATGCATTCTTCCTTGAGTCACGTGTGTGTATCTCTTCAGAAAGTGCTGAACTTGTCCTATCAATCTCCTCAATGCTCCTTTCTTTTCCCTATAAAGATGAAATAAGAACACGAATGCTTGAACACCAAACTTATTCTTCACTATATTCTGCATAAAAATTTTACACGTGTTCGTCAAGTTTTGGTTGGAATTCATGAATATTGATTTATTCGCTAACTTCTGAAAGCATGTAAAACATGGGTTGCCTCCCATGAAGCGCTTCCTTAGCGTCACTAGCTTGACGTTACCCCCTTATTATGGTGGTTGGTAATGCTTGAAGTCTTCTCCTCTGACAGTGGACTTGTATCCATTGGTTGTATCAATGATCTCTACATGCTCCAAGGAGAGAACTCTATTGATGGTGAAGACCTTAGGTAACTGAGATGGTATAGTAGGGAGATTAGGGGGGATATCTGTGAAATAGGCTGAGATTACTTTATCCCCTGGAGAGAAATCTTCCGTAGGGATCTTCTTGTTCCGCCACCCCCTTGGTATCTTCTTCTTTGTCCCTGGTGCTGTTTTCTTACTCTTGGTGGCTTTATTTTTTATGAGCCTTTGGTGCTGCCTTCACTTGCTTCTGGTGGCTTAGGTTCCTCCAATTTTTCCTTGACCGGTGGCACTTGCTGTTCGCCTTGTCCATCAACCCAGTGAATCTCAGGATGGGCTGGTTGTGCTCAATGCTTGCTTCTTCCTTTAGTATCTCATGATGATCTTTGCTCGGTTCTTTGTCCTCTTCATCTTTTTCTAGTGAGAGTTCGAAAACACTGAAGCTCAGTTGTTCATCATGGATCCTTAATATTAGCTCCCCTTTCTCCACATCTATGAGTTCTCTAGTAGTAACTAGAAATGGTCTCCCCAATATGATTGGGTGTAGGTGACTCTCTTCCATGTCTAGGATGACAAAGTGTGTTGGGAGAAAGTATTTTCCAACTTTGAGCAACACATTTTCCACCACTCCTACTGCTTGCTTTTGAGTCTTGTCAGCCAGCCTTATGACTACATCTGTAGGTAGTATCTCATTAATCTACAGCCTTTTTACCAGGGATAGGGGTATTAAGTTGATGCTTGCTCCCAAATCGCAAAGTGCTCTATCAAAATTTGTTTCCCCTATAGCACAAGGGACATGAAAACTCCCTGGGTCTTTTCTTTTCGCAGGCAATTGTGTTTGAATGAGGGTGCTACAATCCTTGTTCATAACTATAGTCTGGCCCCCCTTGAGTGAGCTCTTCCTGGGAAGTATTTCCTTCATATACTTGATGAATGCTGGCATTTGCTGAATGACCTTGATGAATGGCATGTTCACATTCAAAGATGCAAACGAGTCTAAGAACCTTGAGTACATTCACTTTCCCACAGCACCCTTTAGCAGTTGAGGAAATGGTGCATATAGTCTTAGCAGCCCCTGTTGTGAGATTTCTGGTTCTTGTTGGTCTTTCTTTTCCTTCTCTACTAAGGTATTTTCAGGTTGTTCTGACAGCTTGCTTGGCTTGTCTTCAGTCTCCTTGTCATTTGTAGTGACCATATTGCAATCCTCCCATCTTACTTTCTTCGTTTCACCTCTCGGATTCTTCTCTGTGTCACTTGGAAAGCCATCAGTGGGTCTGGGAATCTTCTCAGACAAATATCCCACTTGGAATTCCAGCTTCTTGATTGCTTCCCACCGATTCTTCATACTGGCTCTCACCTTCTCTTTGAACACCTTATTATCTTGAATGTCTTTGCATATGCTTTCAAGTAAGGTTTCAATCTTAGAGATTCTGTCATCAAATGATGGTATGTTAGGGGTAGAGGTAGAAGGGTGAGATGTATTGATGTGGTTTTGTTGGTATGTCCTCTATGTGAATTGTTAGGGGGCTGTGTTGTTGTTGGAGTTGTGGCGTCTCTGATCTTGGCCTTGGTCTTGTTGATTACCCCACCCAAAGTTTGGGTGATTCCTCCATCCAGGGTTGTAGGTCTTGGAGTATGGATCATGGTTGTGTCTACGTGAATTCCCAATGTAGTTGGCTTGCTCCTGAGTGCCTTCTTCCTCTTCACTTGCTTCCTCTTGAGTTGAAGTGGTGATCGCTGCTAC
>NC_029781.3:46160167-46178580 GCF_000817695.3 Arachis duranensis
CCAGCAGAGCATCTACATTGTTCAGCTCCATTACCCCTCTAGTGTTCCCTCTTTCGGAAGCATAGAAGTAGTCATTCTCAGTTATAGTTTCAATGACATCTATGGCTTCCTCAATGGTCTTCTTCTTGTTCAAAGAACCTCCGGATGAATGGTCTACGGCCTTCTTTGATTCATATGACAGTCCTTCATAGAAGATGTGCAGCTACACCCATTCATTGAACATATCAGATGGACATCTCCTTGTTAGGTCTTTAAACCTCTCCCATGCTTTATATAGAGTCTCACCATCTTGTTGCCTGAAAGTTTGGACCTCAGCTCTCAGCCGATTGACTCGTTGAGGGGGGTAATATCTTGCTTAAAATTTGTTCATAACATCATCCCAAGTTGTCAAGCTCTCCTTTGGAAAAGACTCTAACCACTTGGTTGCCTTGTCTCTGAGAGAGAATGGGAACAACAACAGTCTATAGGCGTTAGGTTGAACGCCATTGGACTTCACTGTGTCACATATTCTCAGGAAGGTGTTTAAGTGTTGGTTGGGGTCTTCTTGGACACCTCCTCCGAACGAGCAATTGTTCTGAACAAGGGTTATGAGCTGTGGCTTTAGTTCAAAGTTGTTGGCATGGATGGTTGGTTTTTGGATGCTACTTCCGCAATTTCCTGGGTTTGGGTTGATGTAAGAGCCCAAGACTCTTCTATCTTCCCCACCAGGATTTGCTCTACCTCCTCCACCATGGTTGTGCACCTCTTCCTCACGATGGTCTTCCATGGTTGTTTCAAAGTATTCTTCACAGTGTTCCTCCTCTTCTTCAGCACCCACTACACGTTTTTCTTTTGCCTTCCTTCTTAATCTTAAGAAGGTTCTCTCAGGTTCAGAATCAAAGGAAGTTGAAGCTCCGCTTCTTTTCCCTGTCATACAACCAACAAAGTACAAGCAAGAAAAGCAATGCAGAAAGTATCTTGTAAGAATTACTTGTTAGTTTCAGTGATGCAATATATCAAACAGTTAGTGGGTTAGTGAACTGAATTGTAAATAGCAAAGAAAAACTAAGAAACAGGGGAGGGGAAGAATTAAACTAAGACGGAAAGCAAATTAACCAAACAGAAAATTGAATCAAACAAAATACAAATGCTCAATCTAGTGATCCTCTAATGTAATCATTGTCGATGCACAATCAATCCCCGGCAACGTCGCCATAAACTTGATCCACGTGGAAATTGTCTCTCAACAAATCTCCCTTCGGCAAGTGTACCGAATTTGTCGTCAAGTAAAAACTCACAATAGAGTGAGGTCGAATCCCACAGGGATTGATTGATCAAGCAACTTTAATTAGAGGAATGATCTAGTTGAGTGAATCCATGAATAGAGTTGATATTTGCAAAAATTAAAATTGCGGGAAAGTAAATGACTGAAAGTAAATAGCAGAATTGTAAATGGGAATGGGGGAATTGCTCATAAAAGTATATTGCAGAAAATAAAGAGAATGGGTAAGATCAGAAATGGGGAGTTCATTGGGCTTAGGAGATGTTGCATTCTCCGGTTCAAATTCATTTTCATCTCTTCCTCAATCAATGCACTCATTGGTCTCCTTGGCAATCTTAAGTGATTGAACCACAATTTCTTGCAATTCAATCTCTCAAATCTTGATCAATAGCCAATTCCTTGGTCAATTGCTCATGAGAAGAGATGAAGTGTGGTCACTGATTATACCACATGCACTTCCCAAATCAAGTGTTTAGAGGGTTATAGCCACCCCAAATCAAATGCTTAGAGGTTTATAGCCACATACCCATCCACACTCAATTTGGTCCAGCATGAGAAAGCATTTCTAGCTAATCTCTTCATTCCTCTTTCAAGGATCCGAAGAGATCCATGTTTGAATAGCTCATTTTCCAAGATAACTATCCAATTGGATGAAGATCGAAAGCTTTCAAGTAAAATCAAAAGGAAAGATAGAAGAAGAACAAGAAAATTAGTATTGATCCATCAAATTACAACAGAGCTCCCTCACCCAATGAAAGGGGTTTAGTTGGTCATAGCTCTAGAAATCAAAATCAAAGATGGAGAATACATCTTTCAGCTAGAAGTACAGAGAAAGTAAAAATACAAAGGGTAGTTCTCTTTCCTAGTTTCCCCAAAAAGCCCCCCTCTATTTCAAAACTACTCCTATATATATAACTCTTCTCAGCTTCTAGTTAGTTCTTCAAGTCTTGGGCCTCTAGATCTTTGAGCTTGAAGCAGTTCCTTTCTTCAATTGGGCTTGGCTTACTTGCAGAGAGAAAGTGTGAAGTGGGCAGAGACTTTAGCTCAAGACGTTAGGGGTGTTTAACATTTAGTGAAAATACAAGTTCGAGAACGATAGTGACACTTAACATTGTCACTAACATTGCCATGCACCCCTTTGCCTCACGTTAAAGCCCACGTTAACTGGGTTAACGTGGCTTTTAACTTTGCCTTGCTAGCCTTCGAGAACGTTAGTGACACTCAACATTGTCACTAACGTTCAAGTGTGCCCCTAGGTCTCACGTTAGAGTCCACGTTAATTGGGTTAATGTGGCTTCTAACGTGGCCATTCTTAGCCATCCCAACGTTAGTGACAATGTTGAGTGTCACTAACGTTGGCTCATTCTTCATTCCTCATCGTTAGCGTCCACGTTAACCAAGTTAATGTGGAGGTTAACGTGGCTCTTGGGAGTTGTGTAGTTGCTCCAACGTTAGTGACAATGTTGAGTGTCACTAACGTTGGCTTCTCTTCCCCCTTTAACGTTAGAGGCCACGTTAACTAGGTTAAGGTGGCTTCTAACGTGGCCATTTGTGAGCAATTGCCAACGTTAGTGACAATGTTAAGTGTCACTAACGTTGGCTCAACTTCTCTTCTCCACGTTAGAGTTCACGTTAACTTAGTTAACTTGACTCTTTAACGTGGGCATTGATGGCTTTTGAGAGTGTTTTTGGCAATCACTTTTCTCCTTAACTTTGCAAGTTACCTCCCATTCCTTGCTTCCTTTGGTCCTGAAATCAAGCAATAGAGTGCATCAAAGTTCTAGTCCAAGTCATGGGTAATGAAATATACAATTTTGTCATTAAAATCATGGAAAATCCTCATGAAATAATGTAAAATGCACAATGTATGCTTGAATCAAGGTCTGAGTGAATATCTGCCTAAAACTAACTTATTTCCTAAGAAAATGCATGAAATTACCTAAAAACAGTAAAGAAAAGGTCAGTGAAACTGGCCAAAATGCCCTGGCATCACCAGCCCCCAAAACGTGATCACAGGATCAAAATTACAATCCAGGATCCAAGATCCAGCCCCTAATACAATAGTAAAAGGTCCTATTATTACTAGACTAGCTACTAGGATTTACAGAAATAAGTAATTGATGCAAAAATCCACTTTCGAGGCCCACTTGGTGTGTGCTTGGGCTGAGCTTGAGATTTACACGAGCTGAGGATTCTATTGGAGTTGAACACCAAGTTGTAAGATGTTTTTGGCGTTCAACTCTGGTTCGTGACGTGTTTCTGGCGTTTGACTCCAGAATGCAGCATGGAACTGGCGTTGAGTGCCAGTTTACGTTGTATAATCACGAGTAAAGTATAGACTATTATCTATTGCTGGAAAGCTCTGGATGTATACTTTTTAACGCCATTGAGAGCGCACCATTTGGAGTTCTGTAGCTCCAGAAAATCAATTTCGAGTGTAGAGAGGTCAGAATCCAACAGCATCAGCAGTCCTTTGTCAGCCTTTTATCATAGTTTTGCTCAGGTCCCTCAATTTCAGCCAGAAATTACCTGATGATGTGTGGAAAACGATCCAACACAAACTCACCGGCAAGTGTACCGGGTCGCATCAAGTAATAATAACTCACATGAGTGAGGTCGATCCCACAGGGATTGAAGGATTGAGCAATTTTAGTTTAGTGGTTGATTTAGTCAAGCGAATCAAGTATTGGTTGAGTGGTTGTGATTTGTGATTGACAGAAGCTAAATGGCTTGAAATGTAAAGGGAGAAGGGCAATTGCAGTAAATTAAAGAGCAAAGAAAGTAAAGAATCTGAATCTTAAAATGCATGTAATATAAAGTGTAGAAACTTAGATTGCAAGAAATATAAATGACTGAAACTTAAAGTGCAAGAAATGTAAATTACTTGAATTAATAAAAGGGATTGGGAAATGGGATTGCAGAATTTAAACAAGAACAAGTGAATTGCAATAAACAGACAAGTAGAAGATGAATTGAATCATGGTAGATCTCAAACAGAAGAGTAAAAATGCTTTGAAAATTTAAGAACAGAAAGTGAGCGATGCTTAATTTGTAGCAATTTAAAAGAGGGTTGAAGATCTCAGGAGTGGAAGAGAATAGAAAACAAGTCTAGATCTCAAATCCTTCCTTGATCTAACAAGAACAATTACAAAAGAACTAAAGGAAAGTAAATTGCAGAAAGAGCATAAGATAAAGCAGAGAATGGAAATTGAAATTCAATTATGCAAAAAATTAAAGCAAGGGATCTAAAGGTGAGATTGAAACAGAAGTTCTTCAATTCTTCACCCAAGATCCAAAATAAAAAGTAAAGAGTGCTCAAGCAAGAACAAGGAAGAAGAGAGATCAACTCTCCTCCCCAATTCTCTAAGAACTAAATTCCAAAATAAAAGCTAAAAAATGAAAATGGAAATTAAAGGAAAATTCAGAAGTGATTCTCCAATCCTAATTACATCAAACTAGCTCCTATTTATACACCTTCCATTCTTGGATTTTGGAATTTGGATGGGCTTTTGATTTGGTGAAGATTTGAATTTAATTGGATTTTTAATTGATTTTCCAGCCCATGAAGAAATTGGTTACAGGAGGATGCTCAGCTCACAAGTTGAGCTGAGCATTGAGGCTTTGTGTGTGGATCCTTTTGTAGCGTGGAAGGCATCAGGGAATGCTCAGCTCACTTTGTGAGCTGAGCATTGGTGCCTTGGTGCAAAATTGTTCGCGCCTTGTGCCCCTGGACCGTGTCAAGATGCACGTTCCACTTCCCTGGCCCGTGTCAAGATGCTTGTGTGATGCACCATGGGTAGCGCTCAGCTCTCCAAGTGAGCTGAGCATTGAGGCATCCAAGGGAAGGTCCTTGGTTCGAAACTTGAGGGAAGCATGTGCTAAAGCTTTTCTCTTGGTGAAGGAAGTGACACCTTGCTCCTTACTTCCTCTAGGTGCTTGGTTCGAACCTTGGAGGGTGCATTTGGCCATTTTTGGCTCATTTTCCCTCGTGAGTAGCGCTCCCCCAACCCCCTTTGGTCATGGGTTCAATCCTTGGAGCAAGCATTGGCAACTTATTTTCTTTGATTTATTTCTTGTGAGAGCCCGATAATGCTCACTTGGTGAGCTGAGCATTATTTTTCCTTTCCTTATTTCTTGGCTTCATATTGTGCTCAGCTCACAAAGTGAGCAGAGCATTGTGCCTTGGTCCCTTGAGGGAAAATGTAGCGCTCCCTTGGTGAGCATGGTGCTCTTGGAGAGAGCTTCATGGTTTTCCTTCAGTGTTGTGCCACACTTCTTCCTTCCTTGGCCACACTTTTTCTTCTTTAGGCCACGCTTCTTAGGCCACGCTTTCTTCTTTTCTTCTTTTCTTCACCTACAATTAATCAAAACAACCAATCAAAGTATCATCAAATTCACAAGGTTTATAAATCATTAAAAATCAATTAAATTTAGCCTAAACCTCATGATTTAGCATCAATTAGATGGTGGTTGTTTGATTCAAAAAAGTCATGCATTTCCATTCCAAATTACTTACTTAGAATGCAAGAAAGTGCATAAAACCTAATGAAAACAAAGAAAAAGACTAGTAAAACTAGGCTAAGATGACTTGTCATCACAACACCAAACTTAAAACTTGCTTGTCCCCAAGCAAGCATCTAACACAAGAGAAGATAGAGTGAAATAGATAAGTATATATGTTCTTATTAAGCAGATAGTTGAATTTGGTCTATGGGGTTTTATGCAGATCAAAAGTAGTTCATTTATTACTTGCTGTCAAAACAAACAATGTTTCCTTAAGGGTCCACTAAGGTTGCTGCTACAATGTCTTACTTTTTGATCACTTCCCTTGTTAGCTTTTCTTCTTTCTTTTGCATAAAGAGCTTATTACTTATTAAAGACTTGGTGGCAAATGTTGCAGTGGCCTTTGGCTTAATTTCACTCAACATTTCTTCACTATAGACACATGGCTCACTCTTTCTTCCTAGGATCATTGATGCCCAGCATCTCTTTGGATAACTAAATGTTTTGTAGCTAGGTTGCTCTTTATTGTGGACTTTCAGTTGGCAATCCCAAATCAGTTGATCTAAGTTGCCAAGTTTTGAAATACTCCTTAGAACTTACTTGTCCAAGCATATCCTAATACATAAACACCACCGGCATATGTCATAGGGTCCAAGATATTGGTGTCTAGCCTTATTGTTTGTTTCTTTGCCAACTTTTGGCTTTTTTTTCTTCTTTTTCTTTCTATTTTGGTTTATTTTCAAGGGACTTTCAATAATTGAGAAATAATAGCAGCAAACTAGCTTAGGCTTTAAGTAACAAGTCATTTTGCAGCATTTATTCTATGAGCTAACAATTTAATCAAACACATACCACCACTAACTCCCATTCTAACTTTTGCAAACATTGAACAATTACTTTTCTAAATCAAATATCTCTCTTTTATTCAAATGGCAAGGGAAAACAAAACAAAGTATTCAAGCTAATGAGTGATGACAATTATTATGCAGATAACTTATGCAGAAATTATGCAGATAGCTTTCTTTAGTATGTACTTCCATTTGCAACTAAATGATCATTCTAGCTAGACATAAAGGAATCTCTGAATTGAATCATTACACAACAACAAAGATCAAGTGTAGATACAACCTGTTGGGTTGCAGCTTTTCATTCTTCCTTCTGTTTGCTCTTTGTTAGTCATAATGCAAATGTTCCCTAATCTGTTGGCTATTTTCCTGCATACTCCTTAAATGTTGCTACTTTTCAACCCCTTTTGGTATCCGGTTAATCTGCAAAGCTTATCTGTGGGCTCTTGAACTTACTTTGGTGTGTGAATACCAAACTTAGTTCCTTGCCAATGTTTCTCATGTAACAAATTCTATGTGAAATCCTTTTCTTTTCCAAAAGCAATAAAGCTAATTACTATAAAACATCAGAATAGTTAACTAGTTTATCTAATTGCGTGAGGCTAGCATTATGCAGGAGGTGAGAATATGTTCTATTATGAGATATTGGTGGAACACCAAACTCAAAATCCTTCATTCTCCCTTAATTTGTTTTGGTGTGCAACACCAAACTTAGCTTCTTGCAATAATGATAAGGCCAATTAACCTCTTTATTAAAATAGCTATGAGAATAACACTACCTCAGGTTAGGTTACCTCCCAACAAGCGCTCTTTTATTGTCACTAGCTTGACATCCTCTGTGCTTGTGCTTGTTCAGTTCAGATTCTGAACTTCTTTTTCCTTGTCCTATTGTCCTCCTAAATACGGCTTTGCTCTGTGCCCATTTGTTGTGAAGTGGCTCTGTGTAGCTTCATCTAGCAGCTCAAGACTTCCATAAGGAAAAACTTTTGTTACTAGATATGGACCTGTCCATTTGGACTTGAGCTTGCCAGGAAAGATCTTGAGCCTTGAGTTATACAAGAGCACTTACTGTCCTGGCTTGAACTCTTTCTTTGAGATCTTCTTGTTATGCCACCTCTTAGCTCTTTCCTTGTATATCTGAGCACTCTCATAAGCTTCTAGTCTAAACTCATCCAACTCATTTAGTTGTAGCAGCCTCTTTTCTCCTGCTGCTTGAGAATCAAGGTTGAGGAGTTTAGTGGCCCAAAAAGCTTTATGTTCAAGCTCTACAGGAAGGTGACAAGATTTTCCATATAATAGCTGAAATGGGGACTTTCCAATGGGAGTTTTGAAAGCTGTCCTGTATGCCCAGAGTGCATCTTCTAACTTCCTGGCCCAATCTTTCCTTGTGCTTCCCACTATTTTTTCTAAAATTCTCTTCAACTCTCTATTTGCTAGTTCAGCCTGGCCATTACTCTGAGGATGGTATGGTGTGGCTACTTTATGGATTACTTCATATTTATGGAGGAGTTTCTCCATTTGTTTGTTGTAGAAGTAGCCACCACCATCGCTGACAAGACCCTTGGGCACTCCATATCTGGTGAAAATATGCTTCTTAAGGAATTGAAGGACTGTGCATCACAAGTGGTTGCGGCTATGGCTTCCACCCACTTTGAGACATACCCACTGCCACCAAGATGTATTTGAAAGAGTAAGAAGGGGGAAAAGGTCCCATGAAATCAATACCCCATAGGTCAAATAGCTCTACTTCCAAGATGAAATTTTGAGGCATCTCATTCCTTTTTGTTAATCCTCCAGCTCTTTGGCATTCATTGCATTGGTGAACAAACTCTCTGGTATCATTGAAGATAGCTGGCCAATAGAAACCGCTTTGTAGTACCTTTGCAGCTGTTCTCTCTGGTCCAAAGTGTCCACCATATGCTAAACCATGACAGTGCCACAATATGTCCTTCATTTCATTTTCATGGATACACCTCCTAATCATTCCATCAGAGCACCTCTTGAATAAGAAGGGTTCATCCCACATGAACTTCTTTGCTTCATTGAGTAAATTTTTCACTTGTTGCTTAGAGAATTCTTGAGGTATCTTCCTTCCTACTTTGTAATTTGCTATGTCAGCAAACCAAGGTGCTTGTTGAATTTGGAACAGGTGCTCATCAGGGAAATTCTCATTTACTTGTTGTGGTCTATCTTGATAGGCCTTTTGTGGTACCCTTGATAAATGATCTGCCACTTGATTTTCACTTCCCTTTCTATCTCTTACTTCAATATCAAACTCTTGTAGCAGCAGCACCCACCTAATAAGCCTTGGCTTTGAATCCTGTTTAGACATTAAATACTTGAGAGCGGCATGGTCAGTGTACACTATAACTTTTGAGTCAATCAAGTATTGCCTAAACTTATCAAATGCATAAACAATTGCCAAAAGTTCTTTCTCAATGGTGGTATAATTTTTCTGTGCTTCATTTAACACTTTGCTGGCATAATATATGACATGGTGCAACTTATCTCTCTTTTGTCCCAGCACAGCACCAATAACAAGGTCACTTGCATCACACATAAGTTTAAAAGGTAAGTTCCAATCAGGGGTGTGATGATTGGTGCTATGATGAGTTTTCTCTTTAAGGTTTCAAAGGCATGCTTACAGTTGCCATCAAAGATGAAAGGATTGTCAATCACTAGCAAATTGCTCAATGGCTTTGCTATTTTTGAGAAATCTTTGATGAACCTTCTATAGAAACCAGCATGCCCAAGAAAACTCCTTACTGCTTTCACATTAATGGGTATAGGAAGTTTTTCAATAATTTCTATTTTAGTTTTATCAACTTCTATACCTTTGCATGACACTTTATGCCCAAGAACTATCCCTTCAGGAACCATGAAATGGCATTTTTCCTAGTTTAAGACCAAGTTAGTTTCTTGGAATCTTTTCAAAACAAGAGTTAAATGATGTAAACAAGTATTAAATGAATTGCCAAAGATAGAAAAATCATCCATGAAGACTTCTAAAAATTTTTCAACCATATCAGAGAAAATGGAAAGCATACACCTCTGAAACGTGGCTGGGGAGTTGCATAGCCCAAAGGGCATCCTCCTGTATGCAAAAACTCCAAATGGACATGTAAAGGCAGTCTTCTCTTGGTCCTTGGGGTCCACCACGATTTGATTGTAGCCGGAATACCAATCCAAGAAGCAATAATAGGCATGGCCGGCCAATCTTTCCAGCATCTGATCAATGAATGGGAGAGGAAAATGATCTTTCCTTGTGGCATCATTCAATCTTCTATAGCCTATGCACATCCTCCACCCAGTCACTGTTCTAGTAAGGATCAACTCATTCTTCTCATTGGTGATGACCGTCATCCCTCCTTTTTTTGGTACAACTTGAACCGGGCTCACCCATGAGCTGTCAGAGATTGGAAAAATTATTCCAGCATTCCATAACTTCATGACTTCTTTTTGAACCACTTCCTTCATGGCTGGGTTGAGTCTTCTTTGGGGTTGAACCACATGCTTTGATTCTTCTTCCAGCAAAATTTTATGTATACAAATGGCTGGGCTAATGCCTTTGATATCCTCAATTGTCCAACCCAAGGCTATTTTGTGGGCTTTCAACACTTCAATCAGCCTTCTCTCTTCTTCCATATTTAAGGAGGAGTTAATGATCACCGGTAGGGTCTCTTCTTCTCCCAGGAACACATATTTGAGGTGAGGGGGGAGAGGCTTCAACTCCTGTTTTGGCTTCTCTTTCTCCTTGTCTTCACTGGAAATTTCTACCACTTCTTCTTCCTGTTGCTCATGACAAGTGGCTTCTAACATTTCCTCCACCAAACTTTCTATCATATCCACCTTCATGTAGTTTTCTTGTTCTGGGGGTGTTGCATTGATTTGAAGACATTGATGACCATTTGTTCATTATGCACCCTGAAAATCATCTCTCCCTTCACTACATCAATAATGGCTCTGGCCGTGGCTAAGAATGGTCTTCCCAAGATGATTGAATTGTTTCCTTCTTCCTTTGTATCCAAAATTACAAAGTCTGCAGGGAAGATAAACTCCCCAACCTTTACTAACAAGTTTTCCACAATGCCATTGGGTGTCTTGATTGATCTGTCAGCCATCACCAAAGACATCCTGGTAGGTTTGAGTTCTTCTATGGCAAGCTTTCTCATCATTGATAACGGCATCAAATTAATGCTAGCACCAAGGTCACAGAGAGCTTTGTCTAAGGTCATTTTGCCTATGGTGCATGAAACTACAAAGCTCCCTGGATCTTTGAGCTTTGGTGGGATACAACCTTGAATCACAGCACTACATTCTTCAGTGAGAAGTATAGTTTCCTTTTCTTGCCAACTCCTCTTGTTGTTGATAAGCTCTTTCAAGAATTTTTCATACAAGGGCATCTGTTCTAATGCTTCAGCCAGTGGAATGTTTATCTCTAATTTCTTGAAGATTTCAAGAAATTTAGGGAAGTGTTAGTCCTTAGTCTCTTTGCTGAACCTTTGAGGATAGGGCAATGGAGGTGTGAAGTTCACTTCCTGCTTTTGTTCCTTCATTGACTCTCCCATTGCTTCCTTCTCTTTTCTTAATTTTTGTGTCTGGTATTCCTTTTCTTGAGGCTGATTATGAGGCCGCTTGCTTGCTGTTACATCTTCATCATTGGATTTCTCTCCTACAGCTTGCTTCTCGTCACTTTCCTATGGCTTCTTGGTTGCTTCTTCATTTTTCACCAGGATTTTTCCACTCCTTAGCTGTATTGCCTTGCACTCCTCTTTTGGATTAGGAATAGTGTCACTTTGTAGGGAGCTTGAGGGTCTTTCAATGGCAATCTGCTTGGAGAGCTGTCCAATTTGCCTTTCTATATTCTTCATGGAGGCTTCCTGGTTCCTTATTGTCATTTCTTGGTGCTTCATTAATTTTTCCATTAAGAGCTCCAAGTTGGTAATTCTCTGAGAATCTTGTGAGATTGGTGATTGTGGGGTGTTGAGGGTTGAGAATGAGTGTTTTGGTTAGAGGCTTGGTTATTGGATGGATGATGGTTAGCATTGGGGTAGGTATTTTGTGGTCTTCTGTATGTGGTTTGGTTATTATTCGGCTGGTTGTTGTGGTTTATGTTTTTCCAATTATTTTGAGTTGAGTTCCTCTGCCATGGCTACTGAGTTTGATTGTGGTTGTCTCCCCATCTGAGGTTAGGATGGTTTTTCCAAGAAGGATTGTAAGTATCACCAAAGACTTCATTTGATCCAGAATTCTGATTATGCATATACTGGACTTGTTCTTGCTGTTGCTCCTCTTGGATTTCTTTATTTTGCCCCCAAGTGATTAATGGTTGGCTTGTGTTGACTGCTGCAACTTGGAGATTGTCATTCCTCTTGGCCATTTGCTCAAATTGTTGTTGAATCTGCTGTTGCATCATTTTGTTTTGAGCTAGGATTGAATCCACTCCTTCCAACTCCATCACTCCTTTCCTTTGTGATGGTTGACGTTGCCTTTGGTGAGCAAAGAAGTACTGGTTATTGGCCACCATATCAATGAGATTCTGGACTTCCTCTGCAGTTTTCATGAGTTGCAAAGAGCCTCCAGCTGAGTGATCCAATGCTTCCTGGGATTTCAATGTTAAGCCTTGATAGAAATTCTACATCTTATCCCACTCAGTGAATATTTCAGGAGGACACTTCCTAATTAGAGCCTTGTACCTCTCCCATGCCTCATAGATGGGTTCAGCCTCTATTTGTGTGAATGTTTGTACCTCAGTCTTCAACCTAATAATCCTTTGAGGTGGGTAAAATTTGGCAAGGAACTTGGTTACCAAATCATCCCAATTATTGATGCTGTCTCTTAGGAAGGATTCCAACCATTGAGTGGCTTTGTCTCTGAGAGAGAATGGAAAGAGCAGTAGCTTGTAGCTGTCAGGAGGCACACCATTGGTTTTGACAGTGTCACAAATCCTCAAGAAGGTAGACAAGTGTTGGTTGGGGTCTTCAAGTGGTCCTCCTCCATAAGAGTAATTATTTTGAACCAAGGTGATGAGTTGTGGCTTTAGTTCGAAGTTGTTTACATTTACATTTGGAGTTAAAATGCTACTTTCACAATGTTTAGGATTTGCAAATGTATAGGAGGCCAAAACTCTCCTCTGTGGTGGATTGTTGTTGTTATTGGCTGCTCCTCCTGGTGGATTGGTTGAATGTTCCTCCATGTCTTGAAATTCTTCTTCTGACTCCTCCTCTCCAACAATGTTTTTCCCTCTTTTAGCTCTTCTTAATCTCCTGAGGGTTCGTTCGTCTTGTTCGTGAAAGGAGGGTGTAGCTCTTCTTGTATCTGTCATATAAACAAAACACAAGGAACACACAAAACCAGTGACACTTCAATCTATTGCTAGAGTGAAGTTTTAGTTAGCTTAAGCAAAAATTCAAATAGTTAGTGGGTTAATTAAAAATAAAAGAAACAGAAAAGAAAAAGTGCTTGATCTAGACCTACACTTCACTTAATCATTGTTAATATATTTCAATCCCCGGCAACGGCGCCAAAAACTTGATGTGTGGAAAACGATCCAACACAAATCACCGGCAAGTGTACCGGGTCGCATCAAGTAATAATAAGTCACATGAGTGAGGTCGATCCCACAGGAATTGAAGGATTGAGCAATTTTAGTTTAGTGGTTGATTTAGTCAAGCGAATCAAGTATTGGTTGAGTGGTTGTGATTTGTGATTGACAGAAGCTAAATGGCTTGAAATGTAAAGGGAGAAGGGCAATTGCAGTAAATTAAAGAGCAAAGAAAGTAAAGAATCTGAATCTTAAAATGCAAGTGATATAAAGTGCAGAAACTTAGATTGCAAGAAATATAAATGACTAAAACTTAAAGTGCAAGAATTGTAAACTGCTTGAATTAATAAAATGGATTGGGAATTAGGATTGCAGAATTTAAACAAGAACAAGTGAATTGCAATAAACAGACAAGTAGAAGATGAATTGAATCAAGGTAGATCTCAAACAGAAGAGTAAAAATGCTTTGAAAATTTAAGAACAGAAAGTGAGCGATGCTTAATTTGCAGCAATTTAAAAGAGGGTTGAAGATCTCAGGAGTGGAAGAGACTAGAAAACAAGTCTAGATCTCAAATCCTTCCTTGATCCAACAAGAACAATTACAAAAGAACTAAAGGAAAGTAAATTGAAGAAAGAGCAGAAGATGAAGCAGAGAATGGAAATTGAAATTCAATTATGCAGAAAATTAAAGCAAGGGATCTAAAGGTGAGATTGAAACAGAAGTTCTTCAATTCTTCACCCAAGATCCAAAATAAAAAGTAAAGAGTGCTTAAGCAAGAACAAGGAAGAAGAGAGATTAACTCTCCTCCCCAATTTTCTAAGAACTAAATTCTAAAATAAAAGCTAAAAAATGAAAATGGAAATTAAAGGAAAATTCAGAAGTGATTCTCCAATCCTAATTACATCAAACTAGTTCCTATTTATACACCTTCCATTCTTGGATTTTGGAATTTGGATGGGCTTTTGATTTGGTGAAGATTTGAATTTAATTGGATTTTTAATTGATTTTCCAGCCCATGAAGAAATTGGTTCCAGGAGGATGCTCAGCTCACAAGTTGAGGTGAGCATTGAGGCTTTGTGTGTGGATCCTTTTGTAGCGCGGAAGGCATCAGGGGAATGCTCAGCTCACTTTGTGAACTGAGCATTGGTGCCTTGGTGCAAAATTGTTGCGCGCCTTATGCCCCTGGACCGTGTCAAGATGCACGTTCCACTTCCCTGGCCCGTGTCAAGATGCTTGTGTGATGCACCATGGGTAGCACTCAGCTCTCCAAGTGAGCTGAGCATTGAGGCATCCAAGGGAAGGTCCTTGGTTCGAAACTTGAGAGAAGCATGCGCTGAAGCTTTTCTCTTGGTGAAGGAAGTGACGCCTTGCTCCTTGCTTCCTCTAGGTGCTTGGTTCGAACCTTGGAGTTTGGCCATTTTTGGCTCATTTTCCCTTGTGAGTAGCGCTCCCCCAACCCCCTTTGGTCATGGGTCCAATCCTTGGAGCAAGCATTGGCAACTTATTTTCTTTGATTTATTTCTTGTGAGAGCCCGATAATGCTCACTTGGTGAGCTGAGCATTGTTTTTCCTTTCCTTATTTCTTGGTTTCATATTGTGCTCAGCTCACAAAGTGAGCAGAGCATTGTGCCTTGGTCCCTTGAGGGAAAATGTAGTGCTCCCTTGGTGAGCAAGGAGCTCTTGGAGAGAGCTTCATGGTTTTCCTTCATTGTTGTACCACACTTCTTCCTTCCTTGGCCACACTTTTTCTTCCTTGGGCCACGCTTCTTAGGCCACGCTTTCTTCTTTTCTTCTTTTCTTCACCTACAATTAATCAAAACAACCAATCAAAGTATCACCAAATTCACAAGGTTTATAAATCATTAAAAATCAATAAAATTTAGCCTAAACCTCATGATTTAGCATCAATTAGATGGTGGTTGTTTGATTCAAAGAAGTCATGCATTTCCATTCCAAATTACTTACTTAGAATGCAAGAAAGTGCATAAAACCTAATGAAAACAAAGAAAAAGACTAGTGAAACTAGGCTAAGATGACTTGTCATCACCTGAAATCACAGAAAAGCACACAAACTCATAGTAATGTCCAAAAATGTGAATTTAGCATAAAAACTAATGAAAACATCCCTAAAAGTAGCTAGATTATACTAAAAACTATCTAAAAACAATGCCAAAAAATGTATAAATTATCCGCTCATCACAACACCAAACTTAAACTGTTGCTTGTCCCCAAGCAACTAGTTAAATAAAATAGCATAAAAAAAAGAGAATATACTATAAATTCCATAATATGAATGAATATTAGTCCTAATTAGATGAGCAGGACTTGTAGCTTTTTGCGTCTGAACAGTTTTGGCATCTCACTTTTTCCTTTGAAGTTTAGAATGATTGGCATCTATAGGAACTTAGAAATTCAGATAGTGTTATTGATTCTCCTAGTTAAGTTTGTTGATTCTTGAACACAACTACTTTTATGAGTCTTGGCTGTGGCCCTAAGCATTTTGTTTTCCAGTATTACCACCGGATACATAAATGCCACAGACACATAACTGGGTGAACCTTTTCAGATTGTGACTCAGCTTTGCTAAAGTCCCTAGTTAGAGGTGTCCAAAGCTCTTAAGCACACTCTTTTTGCTTTGGATCACGACTTTAACCACTAAGTCTCAAGCTTTTCACTTGGACCTGCATGCTACAAGCACATGATTAGGGACAGCTTGATTTAGCCGCTTAGGCCTGGATTTTATTTCCTTGGGCCCTCCTATCCATTGATGCTCAAAGCCTTGGATCCTTTTTACCCTTGCCTTTTGGTTTTAAGGGCTATCGGCTTTTTTTGCTTGCTTTTTCTTTTTCTTTCTAATTTTTTTTCTTTTTTTCGCCATTTTTTTCGCAAGCTTTTTCTTTTTTACTGCTTTTTCTTGCTTCAAGAATCAATTTTCATGATTTTTCAGATTGTCAATAACATTCTCTTTGTTCATCATTCTTTCAAGAGCCAACAATTTTAACATTCATAAACAACAAGATCAAAATTATGCACTATTCAAGCATTCATTTAGAAAACCACCAAAAGTATTGTCACCACATCAATATAATTAAACTAAATTCAAGGATAATTTCGAAATTTATGTACTTCTTGTTCTTTTGAATTAGAAACAATTTTCATTTAAGAGAGGTAAAGGATTCATGGAATTATTCATAACTCTAAGACATAGTTATTAATTACTAATGATCATGTAATAAAGACACAAACATAAACATATAGCATTAATTTGAAAAAAAAAACAGAAAGAAAATAAGAACAAGGAATGAGTCCACCTTAGTGATGGTGGCGCTTTCTTCTTGAAGAACCAATGATGTCCTTAAGTTCTTCTATGTCTCTTCCTTGCCTTTGTTGCTCCTCCCTTATTGCTCTTTGATCTTCTCTAATTTCATGGAGAATGATGGAGTGCTCTTGATGTTCCACCCTTAATTGATCCATATTGTAACTCAAATTTTATAGAGAAGTGTTGAGTTGTTCCCAATAGTTGTTGGGAGGAAAGTGCATCCCTTGAGGTATCTCCGGGATTTCTTGGTGATGCGCTTCCTCATGCGTCTCTTGGGTTCCATGAGTGGGCTCTCTTGTTTGCTCCATCCTTTTCTTAGTGATGGGCTTGTCCTCCTCAATGGGGATGTCTCCTTCTATGATAACTCCAGCTGAGTAACATAGATGGCAAATAAGCTGAGGAAAAGCTAGCCTTGCCAAGGTAGAGGGCTTTTCGGCTATTTTGTAGAATTCAAGGGAGATCACTTCATGAACTTCTACTTCTTCTCCATTCATGATGCTATGAATCATGATGGCCCGATCCACAGTAACTTCAGATCGGTTACTAGTGGGGATGATGGAGCGTTGGATGAACTCCAACCATCCTCTAGCCACAGGCTTGAGGTCCAGTCTTCTTAATTGAACCGGCTTGCCTTTGGAGTCTCTTTTCCATTGAGCTCCTTCAACACATATGTCCATAAGGACTTGGTCCAATCTTTGATCAAAGTTGACCCTTCTTGTGTAGGGGTGTACATCTCCTTGCATCATGGGAAGTTGAATAACAATCTCACATTTTTCGGACTAAAATCTAAGTATTTCCCCTGAACCATTGTAAGATAGTTCTTTGGATTCAGGTTCATACTTTGATCATGGTTCCTAGTGATCCATGCATTGGCATAGAACTCTTGAACCATCAAGATTTCGACTTGTTGAATGGGGTTGGTCAGAACTTCCCAACCTCTTCTTTGAATCTCATGTCGGATCTCCAGATACTCATTTTTTTTGAGTTTAAAAGGGACCTCAGGGATCACCTTCTTCTTGGCCACAACATCATAGAAGTGGTCTTGATGGGCTTTGGAGATGAATCTCTCCATCTCCCATGACTCGGAGGTGGAAGCTTGTCTTCCCTTTCCCTTTTTTAGAGGTTTCTCCGGTCTTAGGTGCCATTAATGGTTATGGAAAAACAAAAAGCTATGCTTTTACCACACCAAACTTAAAATATTGCTCACCCTCGAGCAAGAGAAGAAAGAAAAGAAGAAGAAGAAGAGAAAATATAGAGGAGAGTGAGGGGGAGGTGTATTCGGCCAAGGTATAGAAGAGGGGGGTTGTGTTGTGTGAAAATGAAGGAGAATGGAGGGGTTTATATAGTGAGGGGAGAGGGAGTGGGTTTGGCTATTTAGGGTGGGTTTGGGTGGGAAAGAAATTTTGAATTTTGAAGGTAGGTGGGGTTTATGAGAAAGAGTGGATGGATGTGAGTGGTGAAGGGGGTAAATTGGGAAGAGAGATTGAGGTGATTGGTGAAGGGTTTTTGGGAAAGAATGTTTATGGGGAAGAGAGGATGAATGTGAAGAAGAGGAGAGAAGGTTAGTTGAGGTAGGTGGGGATCCTGTGGGGTCCACAGATCCTGAGGTGTCAAGGATTTACATCCCTGCACCAATTAGGCGTGTAAAATGCCTTTACATGCAATTCTGGCGTTTAAACACCAAAGTGATGCTCGTTTTGGGCGTTCAACGCCTAATTGCAGCATGTTTCTGGCGTTGAACGCCAGTTCCATGCTTGTTTCTGGCGTTCAGCGCCAGCTCTCCTCAGGGTGCATTCCTGGCATCTGAACGCCAGGATGTTGCTTGTTTCTGGCGGTTCAACGTCAGATCCATGCTTTGTTATGGTGTTGAACGCCAGCCAGGTGCTCCTTACTGGCGTTTAAACACCAGTAAGTCCTTCCTCCAGGGTGTGATTTTTCTT
>NC_029781.3:46178639-46210031 GCF_000817695.3 Arachis duranensis
ATGTGGGGGTTTAACACCAAACTTAGAGTTTGGTTGTGGCCTCCCAACACCAAACTTAGAGTTTGATTATGGGGGCTTTGTTTGACTCTGTATTGATATAAGCATTTCATGCTTCCTCTCCATGGTTGCAGAATAAGATCCTTGAGCTTTAAACACAAGGTAGTCCCCATTTAATTGAAGGACTAGTTCTCCTCTGTCAACATCAATCAAAGCTCCTGCTGTGGCTAGGAAGGGTCTTCCGAGGATGATGCATTCATCCTCCTCCTTCCTAGTGTCTAAGATTATGAAATCAGCAGGGATGTAAAGGCCTTCAACCTTAACCAACATGTCCTCTACCAATCCATAAGCTTGTCTTACTGACTTGTCTACCATTTGCAATGAGAATATGGCAGGCTGTACCTCAATGATCCCAGCTTCTCCTTTACAGAGAGTGGCGTAAGATTTATGCCTGACCCCAGGTCACACAAAGCTTTTTCAAAGATCATGGAGCCTATAGTGCTGGATATTACGAACTTGCCAGGATCTTGTCTCTTTTGAGGTAAAGTTTGCTGAACCCATGTATCTAGTTCACTGATGAGCAAGGGAGGTTCACCTTCCCAAGTCTCATTACCAAATAACATGGCATTCAGCTTCATGATAGCTCCTAAATATTGAGCAACTTGCTCTCCAGTTACATCTTCATCCTCTTCAGAGGAAGAATAGTCTTCAAAGCTCATGAATGGCAGAAGGAGGTTTAATGGGATCTCTATGGTCTCTATATGAGCCTCAGATTCCCTTGGGTCCTCAATAGGGAACTCCTTCTTGCTTGAGAGACGTCCCAAGAGGTCTTCCTCATTGGGATTCACGTCCTCTCCTTCCTCTCTGGGTTCGGCCATATTGATTATATCAATGGCCTTGCACTCTTTTTTTGGATTCTCTTCAGTATTGCTTGGGAGAGTACTAGGAGGAGTTTCAGTGATTTTCTTACTCAGCTGGTCCACTTGTGCCTCCAAATTTTTGATGGAGGACCTTGTCTCACTCATGAAACTTAAAGTGGCTTTAGACAGATCAGAGACTAAATGTGCTAAGTTAGAGGTACTCTGTTCAGAATTCTCTGTCTGTTGCTGAGAAGATGATGGATAAGGCTTGATATTGCTGATCATATTTCTTCCACCATTATTAAAGCCTTGTTGAGGCTTTTGTTGATCCTTCCATGAGAAATTTGGATGATTTCTCCATGATGAATTATAGGTGTTTCCATAAGGTTCACCCATATAATTTACCTCTGCTATTGTAGGGTTCTCAGGATCATAAGCTTCTTCTTCAGAAGATGCCTCTTTAGTACCGTTGGATGTATTTTGCCATCCATTCAGACTTTGAGAAATTATGTTGACTTGCTGAGTCAACATTTTGTTCTGAGCCAATATGGCATTCAGAGCATCAATTTCAAGAACTCCCTTCCTTTGAGGCGTCCCATTATTCACGGAATTCCTCTCAGAAGTGTACATGAACTGGTTATTTGCAACCATGTCAATAAGTTCTTGAGCTTCTGCAGGCGTTTTCTTTAGGTGAATGGATCCACCTGTAAAATGGTCTAGTGACATCTTAGAGAACTCAAATAAACCATAATAGAATATATCTATCATGGTCCATTCTGAAAACATGTCAGAAGGACATCTTTTGGTCATCTGCTTGTATCTTTCCCAAGCTTCATAAAGGGATTCACCATCTTTTTGTTTGAAGGTCTGAACATCCACTCTAAGCTTGCTCAGCTTTTGAGGAGGAAATAACTTAGCCAAGAAGGCCATGACCAACTTATCCCAGGAGTCCGGGCTATCTTTAGGTTGAGAGTCCAACCATGCTCTAGCTCTGTCTCTTACAGCAAAAGGGAAAAGCATGAGCCTGTGGACTTCAGGATCTACTCCATTAGTCTTAACAGTCTCACAGATCTTGCAAAAACTCAGTCAAAAACTGGTAGGGATCTTCTGATGAAAGTCCATGAAACTTGCAGTTCTGTTGCATTATAGCAACTAATTGAGGTTTCAGCTTAAAATTGTTTGCTCCAATGCCAGGAATTGAGATGCTTCTTCCATCAAACTTGGATGTAGGTGTAGTATAATCACCAAGCATCCTTCTTGCATTATTGTTATTGGGTTCGGCTGCCATCTCCTTTTCTTGTTCGAAAATTTCAGCAAGGTTATCTCTGGATTGTTGTAATTTAGCTTCTCTTAGTTTCCTCTTCAGAGTCCTTTCAGGTTTTGGATCAGCTTCAACAAGAATGCTTTTTTCCTTGTTCCTGCTTATATGAAGGAGAAAAGAACAGAAAAAGAAGAGGAATCCTCTATGTCACAGTAAAGAGGTTCCTTATTATTAGTAGAAGAAGAAAGGGGATAAAGAAAGGAGAATCCAAACACAAGGGTGAGGATAAGGGCAGTGATTTGAGATGAAGAGAAGTGTTAGTAAATGAATGAATAAATTAAATATGATGAGAGAGAATTTTTCGAAAACAATTTTGAAAAGGAGTTAATGATTTTCGAAAATTAAGATAAGAAATAAAAATAAAATTAAAATTTAAAACAATTAATAAATTAAAAAGAATTTTTGAAAAAGAGGGAGGTATTTTCGAAAATTAGAGAGAGAAAAGTTGTTAGGTGGTTTTGAAAAAGATAAGAAATAAACAAAAAGTCAAATAGTTGGTTGAAAAAGATTTGAAAGTCAAATTTGAAAAGATAAGAAGATAAGAAGGTATTTTGAAATCAAATTTTTGAAAAAGATAAAATTTTGAAAAAGGTATGATAAAAAGATATGATTAAAAAGATATGGTTGAAAAAGATTTAATTTTTAAAATCAAAATTAATTACTTGACTAACAAGAAACTTAAAAGATATGATTCTAGAATTTAAAGATTGAACCTTTCTTAATAAGAAGGTAACAACTTCAAATTTTTTAATCAATCACATTACTTGTTAATAAAATTTTCGAAATTTTGAAATAAAGATAAGAAAAAGATTTTAAAATTCAAATTAAAAATTTTCAAAAAATAGTAAGAAAAATGAAAAATATTTTATCTTTTTGAAAAAGTTTTGAAAAGATAAGATTTTTAAATTTGAAAATTTGACTTAACTTATAAGAAATAACTAATTTTAAAATTTTTTTTGACTAAGTCAACTCAAATTTTCGAAATTGAGAGAAAAAAGGAAAAGATATATTTTTTTTTTATTTTTGAATTTTTAATTATGAGAGAGAAAAACAACAAAAATAACTCAACATGAAAATTATGAATCAAAACACATGATGCATGCAAGAACACTATGAATGTCAAGATGAACACCAAGAACACTTTGAAGATCATGATGAACATCAAGAACATATTTTTGAAAAAAATTTTGATGCAAAGAAAACATGCAAGACACCAAACTTAGAAATCTTTAATGTTTAGACAATATGAATGCATAAATGCATATGAAAAACAACAAAGAACACAAAACAAGAAAACATCAAGATCAAACAAGTAGACTTACCAAGAACCACTTGAAGATCATGAAGAACACTATGAATGCATGAATTTTTTTCAAAAAATGCAAGAAAAATATGAATATGCAGTTGACACCAAACTTAAAACAAGATACAAGACTCAAACAAGAAACACAAAAATATTTTTTATTTTTATAATTTTATTAATTTTTTTTGGATTTTATTTTATATTTTTCGAAAAACATATAGGAAAAGGAAAATAAGAAATTCAAAATTTTTTTAAGAAGAATTCCAGGAATCTTTCAATGTTAGCCTAAAGCTCCAATCCAAGGGCTGGACATGGCTTAATAGCCAGCCAGCTTTAGGATGGTATTACATGCATTGAAGTGATTAGTTGAAGTCTGATTCCAAAAGGATTTAGATATGGCTTTACAGCGAGCTAGGATTTAACATGCTTCATGAAACTTTAGAATCCATTCTTAAAAATTCTGAAGCCATAGAATAATTTATTTTTAATTAAATTTTTTTTTCGAAAATAGGGAAAAGTTTTTTTTTTGAAATTTTTTTTGAAAATGAAACAAAAAAGAAAATTACCTAATTTGAGCAACAAGATGAACCGTCAGTTGTCCAAACTCAACAATCCCCGGCAACGGCGTCAAAAACATGGTGGACGAAATTGTGATTCATACTTAAATTGTTATTCGAAATTGATTGTCCCAGGTAATGGCCCCAAAAACTTGGTGCTCAATACCATGGTCTAAACATAATTTCACAACTTCGCTCAACTAACCAACAAGTGTACTGGGTCGTCCAAGTAATAAACCTTACGTGAGTAAGTGTCGATCCCACAGAGATTGTTGGTATGAAGCAAGCTATGGTCATCTTGTAAATCTCAGTCAGGCGGATAATAAATGGTGATAGAGTTTTCGAATAATAATAGTAAATAAACAGAAAATAAAGATAAAAATACTTATGTAAATCATCGATGGGAATTTCAGATAGGCGTATGAAGATGCTGTGCTCCTTCTGAATCTCTACTTTCCTACTGCCTTCATCCAATCCTTCTTACTCCTTTCCATGGCAAGCTGTATGTAGGGCATCACCGTTGTCAATGGCTACATCCCATCCTCTTAGTGAAAAAGGTCCAAATGCTTTGTCACGGCACGGCTAATCATCTGTCGGTTCTCGATCATGTTGGAATAGAATCCCTTGATTCTTTTGCGTTTGTCATCACACCCAACATTCGCGAGTTTGAAGCTCGTCACATTCATTTAATCCCTGAATCCTACTCGGAATACCACAGATAAGGTTTAGAATTTCTGGATTCTCATGAATGTCGCCATCAATTCTAGCTTATACCACGAAAACTCTGATCTCACAAAATGGAAGGCTCAGTTGTCAGGCGAGGGCAACCATGCGTCGTGCATCAGGAATCCAAGAGATACACAGTCTAGCTTTCGCTTGAAGAACGAAAGTGGTTATCAGGCACGCGTTCATAGGGATGGATGATAATGAGTGTCACGGATCATCACATCCATTAGGTTGAAGTATGAATGGTATCTTAGAACAGGAATAAATCGAATTGAATAGAAAATAATAGTAAGTGCATTAAAACTTGAGGTACAGCAGAGCTCCACACCCTTAATCTATGATGTGTAGAAAATCCACCTTTGAAAATACATAAGTGATGAAGGTTCAGGCATGTCCGAATGGCCAACCCCTAAAACGTGATCACATGATCAAAATTACAATCCAGGATCCAGGATCCAGCCCCTAATACAATAGTAAAAGGTCCTATTTATACTAGACTAGCTACTAGGGTTTACAGAAATAAGTAATTGATGCAGAAATCCACTTCCGGGGCCCACTTGGTGTGTGCTTGGGCTGAGCTTGAGCTTTACACGAGCTAAGGCTTCTATTGGAGTTGAACGCCAAGTTGTAACGTGTTTTTGGCGTTCAACTCTGGTTCGTGACGTGTTTCTGGCGTTTGACTCCAGAATGCAGCATGGAACTGGCATTGAGCGCCTGTTTACATCGTCTAATCCTGAATAAAGTATAAACTATTATATATTGCTGGAAAGCTCTGGATGTCTACTTTCCAACGGCGTTACGATCGCGCCATTTGGAGTTCTGTAGCTCCAGAAAATTCATTTCGAGTGTAGGGAGGTCAGAATCCAACAACATCAGCAGTCCTTTGTCAGCCTTTTATCAGAGTTTTGCTTAGGTCCCTCAATTTCAGCCAGAAATTACCTAAAATCATAGAAAAACACACAAACTCATAGTAAAGTCCAGAAATTTGAATTTAGCATAAAAACTAATGAAAACATCCCTAAAAGTAGCTAGATTATACTAAAAACTATCTAAAAACAATGCCAAAAAGTGTATAAATTATCCGCTCATCACTCACCTTCTTCTAATTTCTTCATCATTCATTATATGCTTAGGAGGTTGTGCATTATCCTCCTCAACATCATCTTCAATTTCAATGGAAGAAAGTTCAACAACTTCCATAAAATTATCAACAACATCACTTGGTGTGGAAGTGCTCTCAAGCTTAAAATCCAACTATTGTTCAACTTTGCCTAGGCTTTCAACCACCTCTGCTTCATCAACATTCTCCGTGGAGATGCTTTATTTACGACACACTTCATGCTCCGCTCTTCGGTTGATTTCTACCACTTGTTGCACGACACACTCCATGCTCTGCTCTTCGGTTGATTTCTCACATTCATCCATGGAGATGTTTTATTTACAGTGTAAATCCCATGATTCCACAGTGGCCGTAATGTTGGCAAGCTGAACCATGATTTTTTCAAATATAGGAGGTGACTCATCTTGATAATAACATGGAGGTGGTGGTTCTTGAGGGTATTGGCGGTTGAGTTGGGGTGGTTCTTCATATGGTCCATATGGTTCACATGATTGTTGGTATGGTGGATATCGGTTGGGGTCATATGGGAGTGTTTGGTGATATGGAGCTTGTGAGTAAGGTGGTTCAAAATCATGTTGAGGAGATGGTTCATAGGCATAGTGGTTGTTGACAATCACAATAAGGGTCACCACATCCATGAGATTGATATGCATTAGGATTAGGATTATACCCATAAGAATCCGGAGAGTAGTCATGTTAGGGTGGCACTTGAACGGCTTGGATAGAATAAAATGCCCTTTGTTTCTTGTGCATCTCCGTGAGGATAGTAGTCATGTCCCCAAGCACTCTTGTCAAACTCGATTCAGAAGGGGGTTGTTTCCAAGAAGGTTGATCTATCCCTTGAGGCTCCTCCCATTTTTGATTGTTCCATCCTTGATGCATGTTATCATTTTAAATTTCATCTCCTACAACATAGTTTGAACCATACTTATTGCCAAAGTGATGAGAATTCATGGTAACAAGAGAAAATAAAAATAAAAACTAATAAGAACTAATAAAACCTAACTCCTAAACCAAACAAAAATAAACAAAGAAGCATATTCACATATATACAATAGCCAATAATATAACACCATTGCAATTCCCCGACAACAGCGCCATTTTTATGAGTGAATTGTTGTGTCGGTCTAGAATTCTCCAAATGAATTCTCGTTGCAAGTATAGTTTCTAAACCAACAAACAACAATCCTCAATAAAAAAATTGGTTGTCACAAATAACAAACCCAAAATAAGAATTAACCGGAGTATTTGAACTTCGGGTCGTCTCACAAGGAATTGCAATGAAGTGCTCAATTATTGGCTATGCAGATGCAAAGGGGTTTGAATTTATATTTTTGCAAGAAAGTAAATGGCAAGAAAAGTAAATGAACAATTAACTAATAAGAGAAAGGAAAAGTACTCTTGGCTAGACATAGGTAATTGAGATCACCATCCTTGTCTACAAACCATATATTGACAATTATGAGGAACCAAGCTCATTAAGTCTACCTCCAAGAGCTTTAAGTACGTAATATCTACTCTTAAGCTTGACGTACGTCAAATGGCTTGATCAACATCAACCTATAAGTCCCAACCTATCTACTAATTAGATTAGTAGTGGGTTAGTGTCAATGGGTGTCAAATTGATCACCAAGGGTTCTCAAATCACCAATTCAATGAGATCCAATGACTTAAGGTCACTCAATTCCCTTAGCCTAGGCCAAGAGCAAAGAGAACTACTAAAAAACTAGTGTAAACATTTTATCAAACACCTAGTGTGCAACAAAAATAAACATTACTAAATGCAAGAATTACCAAAATCCATAGCTATCATAAGCAAGAAATCAACAATAACAAGTGAAGTAAACATCAAAAGACATAGAAATATAAAATTGCATGAGAAGAAATTGAGATCCAACAATTGTTCATCAACATAAAAGAGAGCAAAATAAGAAATTAACAAGTAAAACTAAGAAGGTTAAGACAATAGAATACTAAAATATAGAGAGAATTGAATTCAAAACAAGAATTGAAAGAGAAATTTTTGAGAGAATTTGACTTAAACTACACTAAATTCTAGAGAGAAGGGAGAGATTCTCTCTCTAGAATTCTAACCTAAAACATGATGAAAACTAAACTATAACTACTTGGTTCATTACCTCTTCAATCCCTGGGTTCAGTAGCATCAGAAAATGAGTTGTATTGGGCCCAAAATGAGCTAGAAATTGCTGGCCACGAGTTGCTTAAAGTGGACCCACGCTGATCCATCGATGCATCCGCGTCATGTGCGTGGACACGTCATTAAACATCGGGAAACTATGACAAATTTTATATCATTTTGAAGCCCCGGATGTTAGCTTTCAAACGCAACTAAAACTGCCTCATTTGGATCTCTTTAGCTCAAGTTATGATTGATTGAGTGCAATGAGGTCAAGATTGACATTTTTGCAGTTCCTTCATTTTTTCATGAGTTCTCCCGCTTTGCATGCTTTTTTTCATTCCTTCAATCTAATCTTTGCCTTCTAAACCTGAAATCACTTAACAAACATATTAAGGCATCGAATGGAATTAAAGTGACTTAAATTTAGTTATTATAAGGCCTAAAAAGCATGTTTTCACACTTAAGCACAAATTTAGGGAGAATTACAAAACCATGCTATTTCATTGAATAAATGTGAGAAAAGTTAATAAAATTCTCCAAATTAAGCACAAGATAAACCACAAAATTGGGGTTTCTCAGTCATCATTCAAGAGAAAATGGGAGGATACTGATTAGTCTCTGGAGGTTATTTCTGAGGGTGATAAGGATGTTGCAGGTAGTGGTAGGTTTGTGTTTGATCGTCAGAGGCGACTTCATGCTTTCATACTTGGGACGAGCACTCATTCTATGTGGAGCGATCAGTTCCCTATCACCGAGTCTCAGATAGGGTCTCTCAATACCCTGGCGATATGCTCATGACTCGCTGCATTGGTATGGAGGGTATGAGGAAATTCATTCAGGTTGGTTTCTGTGTTTTGGTCGGTTTTATTTTCCTTTGTTTTTCTTTGTTCATATTTTCCTTGGTGCTGTCATTTGCAGATTGTTGCCTCGTGTCTTATGTGTGTTGGTCGTACAACTGAGTTGATTGGGGCTAAGCAGCAGGATGCTGTGGGGAGAGTTGCTGAGCTAGAGAGGTTGTTGAAGGAAAAGGACGTTGCTGTGGAGAACGTTTTGAAGGATAAGGATGAGGTAATTGTGGATGTGACAGCAAAGATGAATTCATCTGAAGACGAGGTTACTCGCCTCAGGGATCAGATCCGACTTCTTCAGTCTGATATTAAGGACAGTGATTTGGCTAAGGGGCAGTTGACCTCCCGAATCCATGAATTGGAGGATTCGGGAATGGAAATGTTTGCTTCTGGTTTCGACCAAGCCATTAGTCAGGTTGCTGTCTTGGTACCTGAATTTGATTGCACTCGTCTGGATGTGACGAAGGTCGTTGTTGATGGAAAGCTAATTGTGGATGGGACGGTGGAAGACCATGATGAGAATGTTCCACCTCCTTGAATTTTCATATCTTTTGTTGCTTATGTGTAGTTTGTTGTTTTGGTAGACTTCTGATAACATTTGGTTTGTATTGGCCAAGTTTGTACTCGGCTTTTAATTGACTGTTTTGATAGCATGCATGCAAACATAACTAGTTTGAGTGAATGTCTTTTGAACAGCGTTGGCACGGAAAAGATAGATTGATATTTATAATTTATTGTTTGTATTTGATGATATCAAACTTTTGGCGTCCGGCCTCATTAAAACCCACCTTAGGCAAAACCCTCCTTTCTGGGAAAAAGCTCTAAGGGGGAGAAAGAATACTTTCATTCGTAGATTGTACATGTCATGATCTATACAATTTTAATGAAGAAATGTTCCAGTTTCCTGAGACTGGTTTGCCTTGTAATGTTTGGAGTTGATAAGCTGCCATTCTGAGCACTTTTTCTACCCAGAATGGTCCTTCCCAGTTTGTAGCGAGTTCACCGTGTGCTGGAGGTCGCCTTGCTTCCTCTGTTCTCCCAAGGACTAGGTCTCCTTCGGTAAATATCCTTGGTACCACTCTCGCGTTGTGTTTTCTTGTGGGGATGCCGACCTCAACAGGGATTAATGCTTCTGACCCATAGACTAGTTTGAAGGGTGTTTCGCCCGTGGTGGTTGGTACTGTTGTGTTGTAGCTCCATAATATTTCTGGGATTAGGTCTGCCCATTCTCTTTTTGCATTATTGAGCTTTTTCTTTATCGCCTACAATATAACTCGGTTAGCAGCTTCGGCCTACCCATTGGTTTGTGGGTGTTCGACCGAGCTAAAATTGTGCTGTATATTAAAATTTTTTAGAAATGAGCCGAGCTTATTGTCTGTAAATGTCTACCATTGTCTGATATTATTTCCTTTGGTATTCTAAATCGGCATATGATGTTTTTCCATATGAAATATCGTACCTTTTCGGCCGTTATTCTCGCTAGTGGTTGTGCTTCTATCCATTTTGAGAAATAGTCTATTGATACCAAAAGAAATTTTACCTGGCCTGGCATTACTGGAAACGGGCCGAGGATGTCGAGCCCCCATCAGTGGAAGGGCCAGCTTACCTTTATGCTAAGTAATACTTCAGCTGGTTTTGTAGATATGGCGGCATGCTTCTGATAGTTGTCACATGTCTTAACTTTTGTTATGCAGTCCCTTTTCATGGTCGGCCAATAGTATCCTGTTCGGATGATCATTGTGGCGAGAGCTCATCCTCTGATGTGGTTTCCGCATACGCCCTCATGAACTTCGTCCATTACCTCTTTTGCTTCATCTTTGTTTAGGCATTTTAGTAGTGGTTGTGAGAAACTGCGCTTGTATAGTTGTCCTGCTATGTTTGTGTAGAGACTTGCTTTTCGTCTGAAGTTTTGCGGGTTAAGTTCATCTCTGGGTATGATACCTGTATTGATGTACTCAAGGAAAGGTGTTCTCCAGTCGTGGAGGTGGTTAATGCTTCTTATAGATAATAGTTCAATGCTAGGTTTTTTAACTATGAGTTGTGATAATGTCGATGTTTGTGTGTCCGCCCTAGTGGATGCATGTTTAGATAATATGTCTGCTCTAATGTTCTTTTCTCTATGCACATGTAATATGATGAACGAACTGAATTTTGAAATGAGATCCTTTGCTATGAGCCAATACCGCTCCAGCAAGGGATCTTTTACCTGAAATTCTCCTTGGATTTGTTGAACCACCAAGAGGGAATCACAATGTGTTGTCAGGCTATACACTTGGAGATTGAGGGCGAGCTTGAGTCCTGCTATGAACGCCTTGTACTCGGCCTGATTGTTGCTTGCCGAGAATTGGAATTGGAGGGATTGCTCAGCTATCACCTTGTCTCCTTCTTTCAGGACTATTCCAGCCCCGCTTTCTTCTCGGCTCGATGCCCCGTCAATATGTAATTTCCAAGCTTTGTTGTAGTGGTTCTCATCTGGCGTTAGTTTGGAAATGAAGTCTGCGAGGATTTGTGCTTTCAAAGTCGGCCTTGATTGGAACTGAATATCAAACTCAGAGAGCTCTATAGACCATTTGGTCAGTCGTCCGGCCAGTTTTGGTTTTGTCAGTATTTGCCTTAATGGTTGGTTCGTCCTTACGATTATTAGGTGGATTTGAAAGTAGTGCCTGAGTCTTCTTGCTATTGTCACCAGTGTTAAGGCTAGCTGCTCTATTCTTGGATACATTTGCTCTGCTGGTTGCATGACTCTGCTGACGAAATATACTGGCTTTTGTATTTTTCCTGTCTCAATGACGAGAGCCGAGCTTATAGAATAATTGGAAGTAGATAAATATAAGTATAAAGGTTTAGCGACTTCTGGTCTTTGTAACACTGGTGGTGATGATAAAATGGCTTTGAGCTCGGTGAATGCTGTCTCGCATTTTGTTGTCCATTCGAATTTCTTATTCTTTGTTATTGTCTGGAAGAAATGATACGATCGGCTTGATACCGCTGGCAAGAATCGTGATAGAGCAGCCACTCTCCCTGCTAACTGTTGGACTTTTTTCATTGTTTTAAGGCTCGCCATGTTAAGTATTGCATCACATTTTTTTGGGTTTGCTTCGATTCCTCGTGAGGTCAGCATGAACCCGAGGAACTTGCCTCCTTGTACCCCAAAGGCACATTTCTTGGGGTTAAGCCTCATGTTGTTTTGCTCGGATTTGTCCGAATACTTCTCTGAGGTCTTCACAGTGGTATCGTCCTGGTGTGGTCTTGGTGACCATATCGTCGACATAGATTTCCATATTCCGACCTCTCTGATTGTGGAAGACCTTGTCCATTAGACGTTGGTATGTTGCACCTGCATTCTTTAGACCAAATGGCATTACTTTGTAACAAAAATTTCCATGTTCAGTTATAAAAGCTGTTTTGCTTTGGTCTTCTGGATGCATGAGGATCTGGTTGTAACCAGAGTATGCAGCCATGAAGCTTAAGCTTTCGAAACCAGATGCATTATCTACAAGCTTGTCAATGCATGGTAAAGGATAGGCATCTTTTGGACATGCCTTGTTTAGATCTGTAAAGTCGAGGCACATGCACCATTTACCTGAGTTTTTCCTTACCATTACCATGTTTGATAGCCATGTGGTGAAGCAAATCTCTTTGATGAAGTTGGCACTGTGGAGTTTTCTGGTTTCTTCTAGAGCCACCTTTGATTTTTCTGCCCCGAGGTTCCTCTTCTTTTGAGCTATAGGTCAGATTGTTCTGTCAATGGTGAGCTTGTGGCAAATGATGTTTGGATCGATGCCTGGCATATCTGCCGGGGTCCAGGTGAATAGATCAGCGTTGGCTTGTAATACCTTTATGAGTTCTGACCTTTCTTGTCCTTGGAGTGCTTGGCCGATGTATGTGACTTGTTCCGGTGTTGATGTCAGCGGAACCTTCTAGAGCTCATCCGCTGGTTGAGGCCTTTCTTGGGTGTCCCTTCGAGGGTTAAGCTCGGCTAAGGACAAAACCTCTTTTGTGGTGTAAATTTCTTTGACTTCCTGTTCATTTTCTTATCCTTTGTCGGACCTCTTCAGGCTTGCGTTATAGGATTGCCGAGCTTGTTGGTGGTCTGAGTGTAGTGTCGCTATCTTGCCGTCTTGTGCCTGAAATTTAACACAAAGATGAAAAGTGGATACTACCGCCCTGAACATGTTAAGAGCAGATCTTCTGAGAATAATATTGTAGGGACTGGGACAGTCAACTATTAGATATTGTATATCGATGGTTCTTGACAATGAGTCATCTTCCATCGTCGTCTTTAGCCATATATAACCCTTTATCGGGACCCTTTCTCTAGAGAATCCTATAGTTCTCCGGATGAGGGTTGCATGAGTTTTTTCAGATAATTTAATTTTTAGAAAAGTAGAGAAGAAAAGGACACCTGCACTGCTACCTGGGTCTAAAAGGACTTTTCTTACCAATAACTAGCCTGCTTGGATAGAGATTACCACTGGATCATCTAAGTTTGGTGCTGCCGAGCATATATCTTCCTGACTGAAAGTGATATTGAGATTGGGCGCATCTTTGTTGCTTTGTGGTGCTGCTCCTTCGATTACTAGCATTGCACGGTAGCTTTGTTTTCGTGCCGATATTGTTTCGCCTCCCCCGGCGAATCCTCCGGATATGCATTTTATGATTCCTTTTGGTGTGGCATTATTTGACCATTTACTGTCTTCCTTGCTTCCCGAGGTTTGTTGGCGTGCTTCTTGGTCCCTACTGTTTTCTTTGTATTTTCTTCCCTTGATGTATTTGTCTTGAAGGCCTTACCGAGCTAATCTCTCTAGCAGATCTTTGGCTATCATGCACTAGTCAGTTGTATGTCCGTACTTCTAATGAAAGGCACAATGTTTGTTCTTGTCAACAAATCGCTGATCTTGATAGCTTTCTGCTCTTGCCGAGAGTTTTATGATTTTAGCGTTGAGAATTTCTTTAATTATCTTTTCCCTCCTTGTGTTGAATCTGGTGTAGTAGTCAAATTTTGGGGTGAGCTTGAACAGCTTCCTGGAGTCTTTGTTGTTCGCCGACCTTATCGTCCTGTTTTCCTCTCTACTGGGTTGCTTTCTTTCTGTTCTTTTGGCTTCACGGAGCTCTTCAATCTCCATCTGTCCGGCCACCCTTTCCCGGAATTCTTCTAGTGTCTTTGGCTTAGTAACCACGATTGTCTCTCTGAACTTTTCGGGTCGGAGGCCAGCTTTAAGGGCATGCAGGTGGACAGCTGGGTCCAGATCTAGTATTTCCATGGTTGCTTCTGTAAATCTGGTCATGTAGTCTTTCAAGCTTTCTTGTAGACCTTGGCAGATGGTGCCGAGGTAATCTAACCTTTGTACGTATATCCGTTCTGCTGCAAAGTAGTCGATGAAGGACTTCGCGAGCTCTTCAAAGCACAGGCTTATTGTTAGGGCCGTTGAAAAACATCATGGACTGAAATTTCATACTGTGATCCCAGGGGTCACCAATCCCCTTATATGGCTCGAGAGAGGAAGGCAGTGTGAAATTTTTTGGCATCTGGTAATTGGTGATTTCTTCAGAAAAGGGGTTGTTTAAGGCCAGTTTCTCTTTTGGCGGGTTAACACTTAATATGTCTGCGCTGCATTTGACTGAGCCTTTGGAACTATTCTCATCATGTTTATTGGTGCTGTTTTGGGCGGATAGTTCGGCAAGTCTTCTGACTTAAGCTTGTAGCTCGGCCATCTAGGCCAAAAGTTCAGCTTGAGTGAGTTGGTTGACTTTGTTATCGGCCATGTTGGAAGGTTGATGAACCCTACGTCAAAGAGAAAAATAAAATGCAAATATGGAAGAAATAGTGATATTAAAGTCACTCTACAGGTCCCACAGTGGGCGCCAAATGTTCTGTTGTAGGTGCGCCGAGGTATGGGGCCTTCTGAACTGTCGCTCGATTCTTTAGTTGAGTTATACATCGTCCGAGAGCAGCGTTACAAATACACCTCGACGCTCTGAAACAAGGCGGCGGGTGCACATGCAAAAAGGACTCTGACGCTCAAGTAAGTATATGAGTTATGAGAGATGAAAGTAATAAAACTAGAGTGAGTAATGTGACCAGAGACTTTATAGACTATTTGGTTTGGCCTTATAGGCGAGTGGTGTGTTAGTTTTGGTCCGTTTGTTCCGATATTCCTGGTGAGTGCCGTTGCTGGCATATTTGACTTGTGTAGAATCGTGATCAAGTTTGGAAGGGAGTCTGTGCCGTTAAGTCCGGATTATTAGGTCGGTTATGATGATGGCATTTTTACCAAGTTTGTTGGGGGTACACATCAGATAATATTTATGTAAAGTAATATTTTAAAATCGAAAAATATAAATAATATATTTGTAAAAACTAAAAGAAATAGAAAATTCAACCAAACCTACTTAATAACTAATAGAAGGGAAAAATGGTACAGAAACTGATACAGAAATGCTATTAGCAAAGTGCGGCACCACCTTGCCGACCAATGATATATAATCACTCATTCATTCATTTTCCATTACCATAAAACAAGAATATCATCATTGCAACATATATACATAACAGCAAAAAGCAATTTTAAGAAGACTAACTAGCTAGTTATGGGGGCCTATATGCCCTACACATATATTTGCTTTTTGATAAAATAATATAATCTTCTAAAAATCCAATAATCGTTTTTTGAAAATGACACTTGTGTATGTGTGCCTCTCCTCAAAGATAATATAAGAATCACTTTAATAATAATATTTCTAACTTTTAAGTTTTAAACCACCACGCTTAGCAATTCATTGCTATATACTTCCTTAACTAGAAAGGTTATTTGCGTCCATAAAATAAAATCCTACGTGTATATAATAATTATTTATGAATTATATTATTTTATGTGTGCCACTAACTTGTTCGAAGCCAAGAATGAAAAGTTAGTGCAAAAATTAGTGCCACTAACTTGTTCGAAGCCAAGAAGACCGACGTTAGTGCCACTAGCGTGAGCTATTAACGTGGAGATTGGAGCAGCATGAAAAGTTAATGGAAAAGTTAGTGCCACTAACTTAGGTGAAGCCAAGAAAGCCCACGTTAGTGGCCATATTAATGCCACTAACGTGGGGACTAACATGAATGTTGCTCAACCCCAACTACTCCAACAAGTTGAGCAAAGTCTAATAAGTTAGTTAACTGCTTCAACTGAGGACAAGGGCTCACATCCAGAGACTTGCAAACTCAACTGAGGATCATAGAAATAATATATATAGGAGTAGTTTTGAACCAGAAAGGGATTGGGACCTGGGGGATCCAGGATTGTAAACACTCTCAATTTACATTTCTCTATATTCAGTTTTTCTTTCAATGCACTTTACATTTCAAATTTTTATTCCCAGAGCTATGAACAACTAAACCCCACTTCGTTGGGTTAGGGAGCTCTGTTGTAACTCAATGGATCAATAATAGCTCTTATTGTTCTTCTTCTTTCCATTCTCTTTGATTTGCTTGAAAGCTTTCGATCTTCACTCAATTGAGCAATTTTCTCGGAGGAGAAATTATTCATAATTGGGTTTTGTCTGAGCCCTGGAAAAGGGATGAGGAAACTATGCTAGAAATTCTTTCTCATGTTGGACTAGATTGGGGGTTAGACGGATATAGTGACATATAATCCTCCCAATACTTTATTCTAGAAAAACATGTGGTATAATCAGTGATCGTACTTCATCTCTTCCCATGAGCAATTAGATCAAAGAATTGGGCAATTGTTCAAGGTTAGAGAGATTGAATTGCCAAGGAATTGGAATTTAATCACCTAAGATTGCCAAGAGATCAATGATGCCAGGGCATTTTGGCCAGTTTCACTGACCTTTTCTTTACTGTTTTTAGGTAATTTCATGCATTTTCTTAGGAAATAAGTTAGTTTTGGGCAGATATTCACTCAGACCTTGATTCAAGCATACATTGTGCATTTTACATTATTTCATGAGGATTTTGCATGATTTTTATGACAAAATTGTATATTGCATTACCCATGACTTGGACTAGAACTTTGATGCACTCTATTGCTTGATTTCAGGACCAAAGGAAGCAAGGAATGGGAGGTAGCTCGCAAAGTTGAGGAGAAAAGTAATTGCCAGAAACACTCTCAAAAGCCATCAATGCCCACGTTAAAGAGTCACGTTAACTAAATTAACGTGAACTCTAACGTGGAGAAGAGAATTTGAGCCAACGTTAGTGACACTTAACATTATCACTAACGTTGGCAATTGCTCACAAATGGCCACGTTAGAAGCCACGTTAACCTAGTTAACGTGGCCTCTAACGTTAAAGGGGGAAAAGAAGCCAACGTTAGTGACACTCAACATTGTCACTAACGTTGGCCTAAGGTGCAAAGAGCCACGTTAACTCCCACGTTAACTTGGTTAACGTGGGGGCTAACGTAAGAGATGGAGAGTTGTCGACAACGTTAGTGAAACTCAACATTGTCACTAACGTTAGAGCAACCACACAACCCCCAAGAGCCACGTTAACTTGGTTAACGTGGAAGCTAACGATGAGGAATGAAGAATGAGCAAACGTTAGTGACACTCAACATTGTCACTAACGTTGGGATGGCTAAGAATGAGCTTCACGTTAAAGCTCACATTAACTAGGTTAACGTGGCTTCTAACGTGGCCATTCTTTGCCATCCCAACGTTAGTGACAATGTTGAGTGTCACTAACGTTCTCGAAGGTTGGCAAAAGCCACGTTAGAAGCCACGTTAACCTAGTTAACGTGAGCTTTAACGTGAAGCAAGAAGGGGCACACTTGAACGTTAGTGACAATGTTGAGTGTCACTAATGTTCTCGAAGGCTAACAAGGCAACGTTAGAAGCCACGTTAACCCAGTTAAGGTGGGCTTTAACGTGAGGCAAAGGGGTGCATGGCAACGTTAGTGACAATGTTAAGTGTCACTAACGTTCTCGAACTTGTATTTTCACTAAATGTTAAACACCCCTAACGTCTTGAGCTAAAGTCTCTGCCCACTTCACACTTTCTCTCTGCAAGTGAGCCAAGCCCAAATAAAGAAAGGAACTGCTTCAAACTCAAAGATCCAGAGGCCCAAAACTTGAAGAGCTAACTAGAAGCTGAGAAGAGTAGCATATATAGGAGTAGTTTTAAAATAGAGAAAGGAGCTTTTTGGGGGAGCGAGGAAAGAGAACTACTCTTTGTATTTTTACTTCTCTGCACTTCTAGCTTTATTATGTATTCTCCATCTTTGATTTTGATTTCTAGAGTTATGAACAACTAAACCCCTTTCATTGGGTTAGGGAGCTCTGTTGTAATTTAATGGATCAATACTAATTTTCTTGTTCTTCTTCTATCTTTCCTTTTGATTTTACTTGAAAGCTTTCGATCTTCATCCAATTGAATAGTTATCTTGGAAAAGAAGCTATTCAAACATGGATCTCTTCGGATCCTTGAAAGAGGAATGAAGAGATTAGCTAGAAATGCTTTCTCATGCTGGACCAAATTGAGTGTGGATGGGTATGTGGCTATAACCCTCTAAGCATTTGATTTGGGAAGTGCATGTGGTATAATCAGTGACCACACTTCATCTCTTCTCATGAGCAATTGACCAAGGAATTGGCTATTGATCAAGATTTGAGAGATTGAATCGCAGGAAATTGTGGTTCAATCACTTAAGATTGCCAAGGAGATCAATGAGTGCATTGATTGAGGAAGAGATGAAAATGAATTTTGATCCAGAGAATGCAACATCTCCTAAGCCCAATGAACTCCCCATTTCTGATCTTACCCATTCTCTTTATTTTCTGCTATTTACTTTTAGTCATTTACTTTCCCGCAATTTTAATTTCCGCAATTATCAACTCTATTCATGGATTCGCTCAACTAGATCATTCCTCTAATTAAAGTTGCTTGATCAATCAATCCCTGTGGGATTCGACCTCACTCTATTGTGAGTTTTTACTTGACGACAAATTCGGTACACTTGCCGAATGGAAATTTGTTGAGAGACAAGTTTTACCCCAATCAATCAATGAGTTGCATGGATTGAGGAAGATATGAGAATGAACTTGATCCGGAGAATGCAACATCTCTTGAACCCAATGAGTTTCCCATTTCTTATCTTCCCATTCTCTATATTCTGCTATTTACTTTGATGTTCATCATCCCCATTCCCATATACTTTTTAGCCATTTACTTTACTGCAATTTACTTTCTGTCATTTACATTCTGCTATTTACTTTTCTGTCATTTACTTTTCTTACTGTTTACATTTCCCGCCAGTTAAATTTCTGTAAATCTCAACTTAAATCTAGTTAGTTCAACTAGAGCACTCTTTTGATTAAAGTTTCTTAACCAATCAATCCCTATGGGATTCGACCTCATTCTACTGTGAGTTTTTACCTGACGACAAATTCGGTATACTTGCCGAAGGAAATTTGTAGTGATACAGATTTCGCGCATCAACTCAGAACAAGATCATGACCCAGCAAGTCAATATGATCTCTCAGCATTTGACTGGAATCCAATTGCAGCTGGAAGTAACCAAGAATTATCTCCTGATGTGGATGCTTATGATCTTGATCAACCTACCATGGAGGAGGTGAATTACATGGGAGAACCCTATGGAAACACCTACAACTCTTCATGGAGGAATCATCCTAACCTTTCATGGAAGGATCAATAGAAGCATCAGCAAGATTTCAATAACAATCAAGGTAGAAGGAACCAGAAAAAGTTCAACAACATACCACCATTCCTATCTTCTCAAGGGAATATGAAAACCTCTAAGCAGTGCCTTTCTGACTTAGTCACTCTGTTTTTTAGCCTCTCTAAGACCACTTATAGTGTCATGAATGAAACAAGGTCCTCCATTAGAAACTTGGAGGTACAAGTCGGTCAACTGAGCAAGAGGATCCCTGAGACTCCTCCTGATATTCTTCTAAGTAACACTGAAGTAATCCCAAGAGAAGAGTGCAAGGCCATCACCTCTGTGGTTAAGGCTGAATCTGAAGAAATTGGGAAGGCATTGAATTCTAGTGAACAAGATTTCACTGGCCGTTCAACGCCCATAATGGCAAAAAGGCTGGCACTAAACGCCAATGAGGAACCCCTCACTAGGCATTCAACGCCCATCCTGGTAGCAGAGCTGGCATTGAACACCAGCCAGGGAGCACTGACTGGGTGTTCAATGCCCAAAAATGCAGGCATTTTGGCGCTGAACACCAATGAGGAACCCCTCACTAGGTGTTCAACGCCCAACCAGCTAGGGAAGCTGGCGCTGAATGCCAGAAAAGATACCCGTGGTGGGCATTCAACGCCCAAAAGGATAGAGAAATTGGCGTTTAACGCCAATAAGGGTGCACAACAAGAGCATTCAATGCCCACAGAGCTAACAGAGCTGGCGTTGAACGCTAGTAAAAGCACACCCTCTTAGTACTCAACTCCCACTCAAGAGACCCCTATCCAAGAACGGGTTAATGTTCAAATTCATCTCTGAAAGATCACGCGATCTTTATTTTCGTCCCCGAATAATTTTTTTAATCAAATTAGTCCCTGGAAGATAAACTATTAGTCAAATTAATTCTTCCGTTAATTGGATGATGACGTGTCACGTTAAGTGTCACGTGGCATGATGACGTGACACGCCACGTGGCAGGTCAGTAATACGTGGCACGCCACGTGAGAGGTCAGTGACACGTGGCATGTCACTTAACATATAAAAAAGTTTTCTATTAGTCAAAATAGTCCTTGAAAGTCCAGATGTAAGACATTTTCATCCCTCAAATTTTAAAAAATTAGTCAAACTAGTCGTTATATAATTTTTTTAATTTTTTCTTCATAAAATTATCTCTCTCTTTTAATTCTACTCAAAATCTCTCTTATTCTTTTCTATTCTAAAACCTTTTTTGTTACATTACTACATTTTGCCGGATACATTTCAATTTTGAGTATATATATATATATATATACTCAAAATTGAAATGTATGTGTATTTATTAACCTAAACAAAGTTATATGCTCAAAATCAAAATTTTTGTATGTTAACCTAAACAAAGTTATACCACTATTTTTTTTCTACTACATCTTTTTTTTCATTACGGTATTACTTATATATAGGAGGTAATGGTAGTGATACTTAGAGTCAAAATTCAAGAAGATCCACAAATTTTGCTTCAATTCCAAACTTTACAAAATATTGAAAATTTGTTGGTTAATTATTATTATTATATAATCTATCTCAAATATATGAAATACACAAAAATTTATTATGATAGATTATATGTGTGTTTCATATGTTTCATATGATAAATATAATAAATTTTTGTGTGTTTCATATGTTTGAGATAGATTATATAATTTTTCTTTTAATTTCACAAATCAATGAGATAAAAGGAAATAGGAAACATTATACCTATGCATAACATAGGCTACTCCGCACTAGTACATTATATAAATAGATATGCTTCATATTAAAATAAAATTTCTTTTGTTTTAAATGAAATATTTAAAAAATTATATTAGAATATTAAGATTCAAAATTTAAAATAAAATGACAACATAACTTTATAAAAATTTAATTATTTTTATTATTTTATGTAAAGAGAATTTTGTTTATTAAGGTTTAAAAAATAATATTAAAATTAGTAGTATAAAAAATATTATAAATTTAATATTACAAAAAAAATATATAAGGACTAGTTTGACTAATTTTTAAAATTTGAGGGATGAAAATGACTTACATTTGGACTTTCAAGGACTATTTTGACTAATAGAAAATTTTTTATATGTCAAGTGACACGTGACATGCCACGTGTCACTGACCTGTCACGTGTTACTGACCTACCACGTGTTACTGACCTACCACGTGGTGTGTCACATCATCATGCCACGTGGCACTTAACATGACACATCATCATCCAATTGACGGAATGACTAATTTGACTAACAGTTTATCTTTCAGGGACTAATTTGATTAAAAAATCATTCGGGGACGAAAATGAAGATCGCGTGATCTTTGAGGGACGAATTTGAACATTAACCCATCCAAGAACTAAAGGAAGCCCAGGCTCATATAGAGACCATAGAGGTTCCTTTGCTTGCACTTCTGCAGTGCATGAGTTCTGATGAATACTCATCCTCTGATGAGGATGAAGACACTAGGGAAGAGCAAGTTGCTCGGTACTTAGGAGCTCTCATGAAGTTGAAGGCCAAGTTATTTGGTACAAAGTCTTTGGAGGAAGCCTCATAAACTTCCAGATCCTAGACGCTTCGTTATCCCTTGCACCATAGACACCATGACCTTTGAGAAGACTCTGTGTGACCTAGGGTCAAGCATCAACCTCATGCCACTCTCTGTAATGGAGAAGCTGGGAATCCTTGAGGTATAAGCTACAAACATCCCATTAGAGATGACATACAAGACAATGAAGAAGCCATATGGCTTAGTAGAGGATGTCTTGGTAATAGTTGAAAACTACTACATCCTTGCAAACTTCATAATCTTGGATATTGGAGAGGATGAGGATGACTCTGTCATCTTTGGAAGACCTTTCCTAGCCACTGCAAAAGCCATGATTAATGTGGCAAAGAGAGAAATGGTTTCCAACTAGGAGAGGACTACATGTTATTCAAGATGTTCAATCCCAGTTCTCCCTCTGATAAGAAAGAGACAATAGTGCAACACTTAGTGTTCCAACCCTCTCTTTCTGTGCAGAGCCTTGCAGAACCCCCAAACATCAATTCTAAGTTTGGTGTTGGGCAGCCATCAACAAGCTCTGAGCACAAAGGTACCAAAAAGAAAGTACCTAAAAGCTGGAGGGACAAGAAAGTCCCAACTGAAGGCCTCTCACCTGGCATGAGAGTTGTCTTCACAAAGAAACCAGTTATACCACATATAGTGAGTCATGTCCTGTCTCTAGAGCATGTGGAGCTCATTCATGAGAAGACAGGAAGAAAGTTCACTGTAAGGGGTGAAAATCTAAGCCTATACTCACCTCCGTAAGAAGTCAACCGTCAAGCTAATGACGTTAAAGAAGCGCTTGTTGGGAGGCAACCCAACCTTAATTAATTATTTGTTATTTCTATTTCTTAATTTTATTTTTCTTTAAGTTATTTTCATAGGTTCATGATCATATGGATCAGTCAAAATAGAGACAGAATTCTTCAACAGTGAAAACAGAACACTTTGGATGGAGTGTTGTCAAAAGTTGAACGCCAGCCAAGGAGTAGCCCATGGGCATTCATACGCTAGTGCAGAGGGCAGGGAATTTGAATTCCCTAGCCTCTCAGGACAAGTGGGTCCCTTAGCATCTTCACCTACCCGCACTCACCTTCACACTACCCCATACACACTTCCCTATAAACCCTAGCCCAATCACATCTATATCACTTCCCCAAAATGATCATAACTCCTGCCAGCCCCCACCCACTTAAAAATCAAATTTCCCACCCAAAACCAACCCCTTGGCTGAACCTACCTTTCCCACTTCATCACCCTTTATGCACACACCTCTCATACATGCATAAACCCCACTTAGCCAAAAGCTCCCTCTCCCTCTTTCTTCTTCTATTTTCTTCTTCTTCTACTCCATTCTTCTCTTTTCTTTATTTTTATTCGAGGACAAGCAAAGTTTTAAGTTTGGTGTTGGAAAAACATAGCTTTTTTCTTTTTATTTCCATTCATGGCAGCTAAGGTTGGAGAACCCTCTAGAAAGAGGAAAGAAAAGGCAGTAGCCACCTCCTCTGAATCTTGGGAGATGGAGAGATTCATCACAAAGCTCATCAAGACCACTTCTATGAAGTAATGGCAGAGAAGAAAGTGATCTCTGAGGTCCCTTTCAAGCTCAACAAGAATGAGTATCTGGAAATCCGAAGAGAGATCCAGAGAAGAGGTTGGAAAGTCCTAACCAATCCCATTCAAGATGTTGGGATTCTAATGGTGCAAGAGTTCTATGCTAATGCATGGGTTACTAAAAACCATGACACTAGTGTGAATCTAAATCCAAAGAATTAGAGGACCATGGTCCGAGGGAGAATCTTAGATTTTAGCTCGGAAAGTGTGAGATTGGCGTTCAACTTGCTTCTGATGCAAGGAGATCCACATCCTTACACTAGGAGAGTTAATTTTGATAAGAGATTGGATCAAGTTCTCTCAGATATCTGTGTGGAAAGAGCACAGTAGAAAAGGGATTCCCAAGGCAAGCCCATTCAACTAAGAAGGCTTGACCTAAAGCCCATAGCTAAAGGATGGCTGGAACTCATCCAACGTTCCATCATCCCCACTAGAAATCGATCAAAAGTGGCTGTTGACAGAGCCATCTTGATCACTTGCATCATGATTGGAAGTGAGGTGGAAGTACATGAGGTGATTCCTCAAGAATTGTACAAGATAGCTGAGAAGCCTTCCACCAATGCAAGGTTGGCATTCCCACACCTCATCTGTCATATATGCAATTCACCTAAAATTCTCATAGAAGAAAATATCTCCATTGGGGAGGACAAGCCCATCACCAAGAAGAGGATGGAGCAAATTAGAGAGCATGCACAAGAACCTGTGCAACTACCTTAGTATGAAATCCCTGAGATGCTTAAAGGGATGTATTTTCCTCCTCAAAGCTATTGGGATCAATGACAAACGTCTCTTGGAAAACTAAGCACTAACATGGAGGAATTGAGGGTGGAGCATCAAGAGCACTCCACCAATGGCATGTAACGATCTCAACTTCCGAGTTGATCCAATACATATGCTCTTACATATCTTCCAACGTCTGAAAAGTTCTCTCTGACTGTTGATGGCAAGTCATCTTAGGCTAGTTTCACAAGCCTATTTCATTAGTTTTTACTTGGGTTTCATGCATTTTTAGGCAATAAATAAGTGTTTAATTGAGAATTTCATGCTTGTCTTGATTCAATCAAACATTGGTAATTTTTTGCATTTTCATTAGATTTCTTGCAAGATTTAGTTGATAATATGAATGATGCAAGATTTGATAATTATGCAAAGGCTTTGATGTATCTGTTTGCTTGATGATAGGTGAAAAGATGAAGGAAAAGAAGCAGAAAGCACAAAATAAGCTCAAAGGAAGAATTTTGGACAAATTTTGAAGTGTGACCATGCTTTGGAGCCTTAGGCCACTCTTATAAAAGTGTGGCCCATGATTTAAACAAGGAGAGCACTCTGGGCGCGAAAACGCTACGATGCGCATGCGTACAAGACGCTTACGCGTTGTGGATGAATTTTCAAAGACCCACACGTACGCATGCATAACACGTACGCGTGGAAGTGGTTGGTGCTCGTTTTCAAAGAGAACGCTATGTTGCAAGAGTGAGTGTTTTCGAGCAAAACAAAAATTTGAATGGAAGTATAGCCATCGACGCGTACGCGTGCATGACGCATACGCGTGGATGTGGATTACCTGAAGAAGGACGCGCAAGCATGGGCTGAGCAGCAGCATGGAAGTGGCAAGTTCAATGGGTCACATGTATGCTTAAGGGACGCGTATGCATGAGGAGCGCTCAATTAAAGAATGCTACGCTCATTTGGTGAATGCTGCAAGGGACGTGTATGCGTGGGTTACGCATAGTCGTCGACGAGGGAAATACAAAAGCACACGCAAGCATGAGGGACGTGTACGCATGGGTGTCCGAACGCTCCGTTCTCTAAATGAATGCTACGCTCTCCTGAAAGCTGCAACTCTGGCTCAATTAGTTCCAATACAAGCCCATCGAAGCCCCAAAGCAAGCAGAGCCCAATTGACATCACTCAAGGCACAAGGATCATCTATAATAGGAATTTTGCATTTAATTGTAATTTGTTTTCAATTTGAATTTCATTTAGTAGTTTAGGAAGCCTATATAAAGGCATCAGTTTCGTTTCAGAAGAAAACACGCACAGTAGGAGTAAGAGTAGAATAGAAGGCTCAAGCTAGAGGATTAGAGACTCCAGATCTCTCTTGGGGGATTAGAGACTCCAGAGAGCTTAGCATAGTTGATACACTTTTATTTAATTTGGCTTATAAAATTTCAGTTTCTGATAATTCTCTTTTGCAAATTTACTTTCTGCAGCTTTACATTTGAGCTTGTTGTGATCTGAATTTGCTTTTCATGGAATTTAAGTCTTCTGCAATTGTTCTAAGTTCTGATTTACTATCTTTTTTAATTTCCCACCACCCAATTCCCTTTACATTTGATGCAATTTACTTTTATTGCTCTTTAAGTTTCTGTAAATCTACATTCTGCACTTTACATTCTTTACAATTGACTTTCTGCTGCTTCAATTTCACCCAATTCACCACTCTTAGCTTGACTAGAGAAATCACCTCAGTAAAGTTGCTTGATCCATCAATCCCTGTGGGATCGACCTCACTCACGTGAGTTATAACTACTTGATGCGACCCGATACACTTTCCGGTGAGTTTGTGTGAATTCGATTTTAACCCATCAAGTTTTTGGCGCCGTTGCCGGGGATTAATGTAGATCGACAATGATTAAGTGGGTGAGAAGTCTAGATTAAGCATTTTCTTTGTTTTTGTTCTTTTAATTTTCTATTTTAAGCTGATACCAAGGTGTTTGAGTTATTGCCTCACTAAGAAATTCTCATCTATGACATGAATTTCAATTTTCATTGGTGATATGTTTTACAAAATTCAAATGGAGTTTAACTCATCTTTTGATCAAACAAATTTCATGGGATATTTCTCACCATCACAATATGATTCAAGTCACTATCCTAATGGTGGCTGGGAATATCACCAAGAAGTCACAGATTCTGAGCACTCCAATCAATGGAGATATGCTTCAGAGCCACAAGATGAGTAAGAGAATCATATGGGATATTGCCCACCACCACAAAATGATTCAAGTCATTATTCTAATGGTGGCTGGGAATATCACCAAAGAATGAGAGACCATGACCAATCCACCTAGTGGGGATATGCTAATCAAGATAATTATATGGAATACTACCCAACACCACAAAATGATTCATGTCATTATGCTAATGGTAGATGGGAGTATCAACAAGGAATGAAAGAGTATGAACACCTCCCAGAGCCACAAGATGATTTATATTGCTATAACAACTACTCAGATTGTGACCGAGAGGGTCAAAATCAAAAAAATCTTGATGATCCATACTTTGTTCATCAAGGGACATCTTTACTGGAGTGTGCTTTCAATAAATTCATGCAAGATTGTCCCCCAATGCCACAAGATGATCCATACTGCGATGAATTCAACAATTCTTCAAGTTGTGCTTGGGAGGATCAAAATCAGAGACCACTCAATGTGTCATACTCCACTTATCAAGAGCCATCATCACTTGAGAAAATCTTCAATTCATTCATGGAAAGTTGTCAAACCTCACCTCCCAGTTTTTCATTCAAAAATTCTTCATCACTTAAGTATCCATCGACAAAAATCTCTCCCAAAACTCGCAGTCCACACAAACTTCCATGAACCAAAGCCTCTCAAAGCTTGAGACCATGCTTGAAAGATATGAGAGGGAGGCACAAATATCCTAGAACGAGCAAGAGAACTCCTTCAAAAACATGGAAGTGCTGGTAAACTAAATGTTAAGTGCAAGGGAGGAGGTGAAAGAGCAACATGAAGAGGCTCCTGAACTAGGTAAAACCCTGCCTCTTGATTTCTCATGTGAGAATTTTCCATCATTTGAATATACCTCAACACAAAGCTCCTTCCATATCCCTCAAAACAACTTCACCATAACACATTCATGTCCACAAAATCACTCTCAGCCTTCATTTCTTGAGCCAGCAGTTGAAGATCCCCTTCAAAAGTACAGAGAATTATTGAAAAGACAAGAAGAACTCCTAGAAGAACAAAAACAATTCTGGACCAAACAAGAATTCCTTTTCAAGAAGATAGAGGGGCATTTAGAGAAAAGGAGGACACATTCAGGATTGCCAAATGGTAAGGATGAAGAACAAACTGTGAGTGAAGAAGAAGAAGAAGATGCCCGTGTATCGAGTTAAACTTCAAGGAAATATGAGGTGGTGGAGGTATATGAGCCAAGGATTCCGTATCCACAGAGGCTAATTGAGGTGGTATAAGACCATGTGGACTCACTCCCAAAGAACTTAATGGAGGATCATGCGTAAGAAAGGGAGGAACTCCATCAAGAAAGATCACACTCAAGTAAAGCAGAAAGTTGCATAGAAGAAGGGCTCATTAAACCACCAATTCAAGAGGATTTTGATGAAGAAAACACTCTAACCAACACACAACCACCAAGTCTTGACATCCAAAAGGTGAAGGCAAATAACAAGAGCATCGAGAAGAGGAATGTGACCAATATACCAAGGACAACATTCAAGAAAAAGTCAACTGCAAACAATCCTACCCTTGATCCAGCAAGCAATTTCAATCCAGCAAATAACAAAAGGGAGCTTGCTGAGGAGAGGCCAAAACAGGGGACAATAGCTGAATCTTCTCCCTCTTTGAGGTCATTCCCCTTAGCAAGCTGGAAGAAGAGGAAGAAAGTCATCAGCTACAGGTCAGTAGTTTTCCTTTCTTAGTTATTTCATTAAAGGAGTTAAGTAGATTTCTCTGTATTACAAAGAGCTAAGTTTGGTGTTGCACACCAAAGTAATGAAAGGGTGAATGTTGGATGCTAAGTTTGGTGTTCCACCAAAAATATTTTCATTAAGAACAGATTGCACCCTCAGCATGACTAGTATCGGCCCTAAACAATCAGAGAAACTACTTAATAATTGTTATGTTTCTAGATTTTAGTTTGTTTTCTAATTCATAGTTTACTTTATTAATAAAAAGTACTTGATGTTTCATGCATGTATTTATTCTGCTACATATAGAAGTAGGCAAAGAACTAAGTTTGGTGTTTCCACATCAACTTAGGTTCAGAGAATCACAAGCATACATGCATGCTAACTATTTCTCAAGTGCTTGGGGAACAAGCAACTTTCAATATCTCTTGTAGGAAGTCATTCATTCTCTTGGAGGAAAAGATACATCATCATGGACAAAGGAAGGATATGGAACCCAACAATGATGATAACATAGAGGATACAAATAGACTCCAAGAGGTTGTATTGTTCTCTGACTGACTTTAGCCTAAACATGCTAATTGAAAGTGAAAATGCCCCCTGTTAATTAGTGTCTTCTTAGATTTATTTACTGTCTGTTAGTTTGTTTGTTTCCATGCTATTGTGGCTTGCTAGTCCAAGTGCTTGATTCACTTTCATCTTGAATTATATGCTTTACTCCGCATGCTTGAATAAAAGAAAAATAAATGTGAAATAGAGAAAGAGTAAAAGTCTGGTATGACATGAGACAAAATAAGGTTATGTGGTGGTATGTGCTGGTTCATTAGTTGATTTATAAATAAGGCTGAATGTTGGCATGACTTTGTGATATGAACTTGAGTTACATTTCATGAGACTTGACAAATGAAAGAGGTCCAAAATAAAAGAATGAAAATGCAAGAGAAAGAAACAAAAAAAGGAATAAACAAGGCTGGGCACCAATTGCTTGAGATTTGGATATATGCCTGTGATGTTCTTGTACAAAGATAAGCTTGGATAACTAGGTTCTAAGGGGTGCTTCATCACCCAGCAACTTGGGTTAACTAACCATGGATTGCCAATCGAAAGTCCACCCTCAAGAGCTACTTTGAGACAAAGCATTTAGTGACCCAAAGAGGTGCTGGGCATCAATTTCCAAAGAACAAAACAAGCCAAATGCCCGTAATGTGTGTGTGCTAAGGAGAGGCTTGAGCAAGTAAGCCCATAGGGGTGATTCAACACCTAGCATCTTGAACCAACTGGGGCGGGAATGCTGGCTGAAAGCTTACTCTAAAAAGCTGCCTTATCACATAGCATTAAGCCTCAGCTAAGCAATAAATCTCAATCAAAAGAAAGAGAGCAAGAAAAAACTAAGGACCAATCAATAACAAGCCTCATTTTTTTGTGTAATTCAAGTAAGGATCCAAAGGAATGTTGATGTCTCAGCCACAGAATAAAAATCTCTAAGATACCATGCATGAAAACCCCATTAATCAGTATTGAATATTTTCTAAATAAAGACTTACACTCTTCTCTGTCTTCATTCATTCTTGTTCTATTTCATTGAATGCTTGGGGACAAGCAAATTTAAGTTTGGTGTTGTGATGACAAGTCATCTTAGGCTAGTTTCACAAGCCTATTTCATTAGTTTTTACTTGGTTTTCATGCATTTTTAGGCAACAAGTAAGTGTTTGAGTGAGAATTTCATGCTTGTCTTGATTCAATCAAACATTGGTAATTTTATGCATTTTCATTAGATTTACTTGTCTCTCAATAAATTTTCCTTCGGCAAGTATACGAAATTATCGTCAAGTAAAAACTCACTATAGAGTGAGGTCGAATCCCACAAGCATTGATTGGTCAAGCAACTTTAGTTAGAAGAATATGCTAGTTGAGCTAAACAGAATTTAGATTGAGATGCAGAAATTTAAATGACTAAAAAGTAAATAGCAGAAATTAAAGTGCAGAATCTTAAATGGGGAATTGGGGTAATACTCATAAAAGTAAATGGCAGAAATTAAAGAGAATGGGTAAGATCACAAATGGGGGAATCATTGGGTCTAGGAGATGTTGCAATTCTCCGGATCAAGTTCATTCTCATCTTGATCAAAAGCTTTCAAGTAAAATCAAAAGGAAAGATAGAAGAAGAATAAGAAAATTAGTATTGATCCATCAAATTACAGCAGAGCTCCCTAACCCAATGAAAGGGGTTTAGTTGTTCATAGCTCTAGGAATCAAAAATGGCAGAAAAGAAGAATCCATGATAGAAGTACAGAAAAGTAAATATGCAGAGAGTAGTTCTCCCCAAAATGCCCAAAAGTCACAAGCTAGTTCAAAACTACTCCTATATATACTACTCTTCATGATCTTCTAGTGAGTTCTTCAAGTCTTAGATGTGGGCTTTGGACCTCGAGTTGAAGCAATTCTCATCTTTAGTGGGCCCAGCTTGCAGAGAAATATGAATTAGGCTCAGGCACTTAGTGAGATTAATCGTGGAATACATTTCTGGGTGCGAGAACGTTAGTGGCATTCACCTTTTCCACTAACGTTCCACCCTTTATATGCCCACGTTATTCTCTACGTTAGAAGTCTTAACGTGACTTCTAACGTTCCTTCTCAATTCTTGGCCAACGTTAATGGGACTCACTTTTTCCATTAACGTTGGCTTGTGCCCCTTTTCGCAAACGTTAATGGGAATCACTTTTCCCATTAACGTTGCTTGCCCTTTGCCTCCCATGTTAGGTCTTACGTTAGCTTAGCTAACGTAGCTCTTAACGTGTGCACCTATCACCTTCGAGAGCGTTAGTGACACTCACCTTTGTCACTAACGCTCTATTTGCCTTAATCCCCTATGTTAGAGTCCACGTTAACTTTGTTAACGTGGCTCTTAACGTAGTAATGAAGCCATCCTCCAACGTTAGTGACAAAAGTAAGTGTCACTAACATTGGTTCCTTGAACCCCACTCCACGTTAACAATCTTAACGTGAGAGTTAAC
>NC_029781.3:46210148-46223479 GCF_000817695.3 Arachis duranensis
TTAGAGTTCACGTTAACTTAGTTAACGTGACTCTTAACGTGGGGCATTGCCTAGTTTCCCAACGTTAGTGGTGTTCACTTTTACCACTAACGTTGAGGAGAAATGCTATTGGAGTTCACGTTTCTCATTAACGTGGAGTCCTCTTTTCCTTCTACGTTAAGTACCACGTTAACTTAGTTAACGTGGCTCTTAATGTAGGCTATGAAATGGCTTCGCAGGCATTATTGGTGATCACGTTTCTCATTAATGTTGTAAGTCAATTGCCATCCCACGTTAGTAGTCACATTAACTAAGTTAACGTGAATGCTAACGTGATTCTTCCATGCTTCATTTGTCCTGAAATCAAGCAATTAAAGTGCATCAAAGCTCTAGCCAAAATCATGAGATCATGCATCACTAAAATATCATGTAATTCTAGAAAAAATCTCATGAAATCATGCAAAATTCACAATAGTTGCTTGAATGAAGGTGTAAGTGTATTTTCACCCAAAACTTGCCTTGTTTACTATGAAAAATGCACGAAACTACCCTAAAACAGTAAAGAAAAGATCAGTGAAACTGGCCTAGATGCACTGGCATCAATTTCTTGCAAGATTTAGTTGATAATATGAATGATGCAAGATTTGATGACTATCCAAGGCTTTGATGTATCTGTTTGGTTGATGATAGGTGAAAAGATGAAGGAAAAGAAGCAGAAAGCACAAAATAATCTCAAAGGAAGAATTTTGGACACATTTTCAAGTGTGAGCATGCTTTGGAGCCTTCGGCCACACTTATAAAAGCATGGCCCATGATTTAAACAAGGAGAGCACTCTGGACACGAAAACGCTACGATACACACGCGTACAAGACGCTTACGCTTCAGGGATGAATTTTCGAAGACTCACGCGTACGCATGCATAACGCGTACGCGTGGAAGTGGTGGGCACTCATTTTCAAAGAGAACGCTATGTTGCAAGAGTGAACGTTTTTGAGCAAAACAAAAATTGGAATGGAAGTATAGCCATCGACGCGTACGCGTGCACAACGCGTACGCGTGGATGTGGCTTACCTGAAGAAGGACGCGCAAGCGTGGGTTGAGCGGCAGCGTGGAAGTGACAAGTTCGATGGGTCACGCATAGCCGTAAGGGACGCGTACACGTGAGGAGTGCTCAATTAAAGAACGCTATGCATATTTGGTGAACGCTGCAAGGGACACGTACACGTCGACGGGCGAAAATGCAAAAGCACGCGCAAGCGTGAGGGACGCGTACGTGTGGGTTCCCGAACGCTCGGTTCTCTAAATGAAGGGTACGCTCTCCTGGAAGCTGCAACTTTGGCTTAATTAATTCCAATACAAGCCCATCGAAGTCCCAAAGCAAGCAGAGCCCAATTGACATCACTCAAGGCAAAAGGATCATCTAGAATAAGAATTTTGCATTTAATTGTAATTTGTTTTCAATTTGAATTTCATTTAGTAGTTTAGGAAGCCTATATAAAGGCATCAGTTTCGTTTCAGAAGAAAGCACGCACAGTAGGAGTAGGAGTAGAATAGAAGGCTCAGGCTGGAGGATTAGAGACTCTAGATTTCTCTTGGAGGATTAGACATTCCAGTGAGCATAGCATAGTTGATACACTTTTATTCAATTTGGCTTATGAAATTTCAGTTTCTGATAATTCTCTTTTGCAAATTTACTTTCTGCAACTTTACATTTGAGCTTGTTGTGAGCTGAATTTACTTTTCATGCAATTTAAGTCTTCTGCAATTGTTCTGAGTTCTGATTTACTGTCTTCTTTAATATCCTAGTGATGACATGTCATCATATACCCATTTTTTAAGCTAATTTCACTTGTTTTATTAGTCTTTATGCACTTTCTTGCATCTCAAGTAAGTGATTTGGAATGAAAATGCATAACTTCTTTAAATCAAGCAACCACCATTAAATTGATGCTAAATCACGAGGTTTAAGCAAGAATTAATTGATTTTTTATGAATTATAAACCTTATGAGTTTAGAGATACTTTGAGTGGTTGTTTTGGTTTCTTGTAGGTGAAGAAAGGAAGAAAAGAGGAAAAACGTGGCTCAAGAAAGCATGGCCCAAGGAAAGAAGGAATGTGGCGCATAGAAGGAGGAAGCAAACATTGCCCTCCACAAGGGCACACTGCCCTCCAGGAGAGCAACATAATGAACCAAGCCTTGAAAAGCAACATTGCCCTGCCCACAACAAGGGCGGAGCACAATTTGATGCCAAGGACCAAAGGGAGCAAAAACTCTGCCCTGCCCTCCTCAAGAGCAATATCGGGCTCATCAAAGAAATAAATTCAAGGAAAAAGCTTACCAATGCTTGCCACAAGGTTCGAACTCATGAGCAAGGGGAAGTGGGGGAGCGATACTCACAAGCTTGCTTTCAATCTCTCAGGATCGAACACGGCACCATGAGGAAGTAAGGAACTAGGCCTTTCTTTGGTGCCAAGAAAACCAAGGAAAAGAAGCAGCATGTGCCTCCACCGAGTTTCGAACGTGGAACTTCACTTTTGGAAACATTGCCCTGCCCTCCACAAGGGCAGGGCAGCATTTTGTGGTGCACGGCCAGCGCACAAGATTGGGCACACCAAGGGAGTCTCGGCCAGCAAGCACGCACGCACATGCAGCATCTGACGCACCATGGCACTTCTGCCCTGCCCTCCACAAGGGCAGGGCAGCATTCTGATGCATCACACGCACCAAGCACGCACGCAACAAGGGCCGCACGCACCATTTCCTGCTCTGCCCTCCACAAGGTCAGGGCAGCCTCCTGGAAGCCATTTTCTCATGGGCTGAAAATTGGATTAAAAATCCAATTTAATTCATTTCTTCACCAAATCAAAAGCCCATCCAAATTCTAAAATCCAAGAATAGAAAGTGTATAAATAGGAGATAGTTTGATGTAATTAGGACCTTCTTCTTTACTTTTGACTTTTGAACTTTCCTTTTGATTTTAGAATTTTTACATTTTGAAACTTCATTTTTCTCTGAGAGCTTTGAACTGAGAATTGAGAGAATTGGGAAGGAGAATTGATCTCTCTTCTTCCTCGTTCTTGCTTGAGCATTGTTTACTTTTCTTGTTTGAGTCTTGGGTGTGAAGAATTGAGGAATTTCTGTCTCAATCTCCATTCAGGATCTCTTTAATGTCCTTTCTGCATAATTGAGTTCAATTACATTTCCTTTACTGCTTCTTCTTTAATTTCTTGTTAATTGCTTTGTGAACTTGGATCTGGGAAGGTAATTGAGATCTAGACTTTTCTATCTAGTCTCTGGAGTCCTGAGATCCCATTTTCCTTTTGGTTCTTCTGTGAACCCCTGCTGCAAGTTAATTTCCATTTCTGTTTGAGATCTAGTCTATTTCAATTCATCTCTTGTTTTGATAATTGCTGCAATTTAATTTCCCTTGCTTAAATTCTGAAATCCCAGTCCTCAAATCCCTTTTCCATTCAAGAAATTTATATTTCGTGCACTTTAAGTTACTGCAATTTACATTTCTTGCACTTTAAGTTTCAGTCATTTAATTTCTTGTTCTTTAAGATTCAGCTCTTTTACTTTCAGTTCTCTTTAATTTCTGCAATTCACCCCTCTCCCTTTACATTTTCTGCTATTTACTTACTGTTGGATACAAAATCACTCAACCAATACTTGATTCGCTTGACTAAATCAACCACCGAACTAAAATTGCTCAATCCTTCAATCCCTGTGGGATCGACCCCACTCCCGTGAGTTTTATTACTTGATGCGACCTGGTACACTTGCCGGTGAGTTTTGTGTTGGATCGTTTTCCACACATCACTTAGCACCCAATTCCCTTTACATTTGATGCAATTTACTTTTCTTGCTGTTTAAGTTTTTGCAAATCTACATTCTGCACTTTACATTCTTTGCAATTTACTTTGTGCTGCTTCAATTTCACCCAATTCACCACTGTTAGCTTGACTAGACAAATCACCTCACTAAATTTGCTTGATCCATCAATCCCTGTGGGATCGACTTCACTCACTTGAGTTATTAGTAATTGATGCGACCCGTTACACTTGCCGGTGAGTTTGTGTGAAATTTGATTTTCACCCATCAACTGTCCATCTGTTTGTGGATGATATGCAGTACTAAGACATAGCTTCGTACCAAAAGACCTTTGAAAAGATCCCCAAAATCTTGAGGTGAATCGGGGATCATGGTCCGACACTATGCTCGATGGCACACCGTGCAACCTTACTATCTCCTTGATGTACAATCTCGCCAACTCCTCCATATAATAGTTTACTCGGATAGACAGAAAATGAGCAGATTTGGTTAAGCTATCCAGGATCACCCAAACCGCATCAAATCCCGACCTAGTCCTCGGTAACCCGGTCACAAAGTCCATCACAATTCCTTCCCACTTCCACTAAGGAATTTCAAGTGGCTGTAGCATTCCTGATGGTTTTTGATGTTCTATCTTTACCTTCTGACACGTCAGGCACTTAGATACCACTGTATCTACATCACCTTTCATCCCAAGCCACCAGAACATCTTCTTTAAGTCATAAAACATCTTCTTTAAGTCATAAAACATCAATACGCAACTTAAACCTTTTAGTGACGCATCACAATACACTTCAAATGGTTCGTGCGGTTCCGGAAAAATCAAAACAGGCGCTGAAGTTAACTTTTGCTTCAAAGTTTGAAAACTTTCTTCACACTCTGACGTCTACAAAAATGGCACCTCCTTCCTTGTCAACTTAGTCATCGATAGCGCAATCCAGGAAAATCCTTCAATGAATCTCCGGTAATATCTGGCTAAACCCAAGAAACTCCTAACTTCTATCACTATTGTTGGTCTCTCCCATTCCATCACCGCTTCTACCTTAGAAGGATCCACTGCTATTCCTCCCTTGCTTACCATATGACCTAAAAACTTCACTTCCTCCTTCCCGAACTCGCACTTGGATAACTTAGCATACAATTTCCGCTCCCTTAAGATTTGAAACACAATCCTCAAGTGTTTCTCATGCTCCTTCACCGTCTTAGAGCAAACTAAGATGTCGTCTATGAAAACCACCATGAATTTCTCCAAAAAGGGATGAAAGACTCTATTCATGTAATCCAGGAAAATAGCAGGTGCATTCATTAACCCAATGGACATCACCGCAAACTTGTAGTGTATATAGCGCGTCCTGAACGCAGTCTTAGGGATATCATCCTCTTTCACCTTTATCTAATGGTAACCCAACATTAGATCAATCTTTGAAAACACTCCAGCTCCTTGCAGTTGATCCATCAAGTTGTCGATCCTAGGCAACGGATAATTATTCTTCAAAGTCACTTTGTTTAGCTACCGGTAATTCACATACAGTCGCATTCCTCCATCCTTCTTCTCCACCAATAAAACTGGCACTCCCCACGGAGATACACTCAGTCGAATGAACCTCTTGTTCAGAAGCTTTTCCAACTGAGTCTTTAATTCAGCCAGCTCTATCGGAGCTATTCTATACGGTGCAATTGACACTGGTCCAGCTCCCGGCACCAATTCAATCGTAAAGTCAATTTCCCTTTGAGGTGGGAACTCAGGAATATCCTCTGGAAACACTTCTGGAAAGTCTTTAACTACCAAAATCTGATCTATGTTCTGGGCATCACCTAATGTGTTAGCAACCAACAAGATATAACCCTGACACTCTACCCCACTACAGTGCACCATCACAGAGTTCAGGTAAATCCCTTAGCTATCACTGCTCCATTTTCTCCTTCTGATATAAACTGAATCGACCGCTCAAACCAATCCAACAAAACTCGGTTCTTTGACAACCAATCAAACCCCAAAATCATCTCCAACCCAACCATTGGTAAACAGATCAAATCACACACAAGATCTCTACCCTCAAGCTTGAAACCTACTTGCCTACATCCTGACCTAGTCATAACCGTCTGATGCGGAGTGTGTACATGCAGATCAAATGCTAACTCTAACACTTTCAAGCCTAGTTCCTCAACTTTAGCAAATGAAATAAACGAATGTGAAGCTCCAGTATCATACAATGCTATTAAGAATTTATCGCCAATTAAACATATACCTCTCATCAACGGATCTGCCTTAGAAGCATCATTGGCGTTCACAGCAAACACTCGCCCTTGGTGCTGACTCTGACCCGCATTCGGGTTCCTCCCATGAGTGCAATCCCTCGCAATATGACAAGGCAATCCACAGTTGAAGCAACCACCTAAACCAATATTGGAAGAGTCATATGGATGAAAACACCCACAATGTACACAAGTCAAATCCAGAGAAATCTTACTCTGATTTCCTCTCCCTTTAGCATACTGAAACTGATTTTGAGTGCTCTTTCTGAAGCCTCCTTGACCTTGAGGCACATATCCTCCTCTCCTAAAACTCTAACCCCTTGGATGAAAATACTTGCCACGTCCTTTACTAGTGTTTCCTCCATGAGTTTCCTTGGACAAAGCTACCATTTTCGCATATTCTTCAACCACCCTCGCTTTGTTCACTAATTCGGAGAAGGTACCAATCTCCATAGGAGCCACAGTAGTCATGATACTATCCTTCAAGCCCCTTTGGTACTTGATGCATTTCTAGCTTTTATAGGTCTCCGGGGCACCCTGACACACCATAGAAAACCTACAAAGCTCCTCGAATTTGCTAGTATAATCTGTCACAGATAAGGAACCTTGCTTCAGCTGCATAAGTTCCATCTCCTTTGCTTCCCTTGCAGATTTAGGAAAGTACTTTGTGTAGAAGGCCGTTTGGAATACATCCTAAGGAACATCGGAATTCTAAAGCTGGAGCAAGTGGCATTGGGATTGCCACCAATGCTGGGCCTCTCCCACATGCTGATAAGCAGTAAATTCTACGTATTGGTTATTCGGGACATGTTGTGCTTGCAGCATGCGCTCCATAGCTTGGAACCAGTTATCCACTTCTGTAGGATTAGTTGAACCCCTAAAGCTTAGAGGATGAACCTTGAGAAAAGTCACCAAGGTCATCGGAGCACCTCCCATGTTATCTCCATTTCCCTCAGCATTCTCATTCGCGTTTCCTTCGCCATTACCATTTCCATTCCCAGCCGGTTGGCCTAATCTCTGTACAGCTTGCAGAGTCGCAGCAGCATTAGCTTCCATGGTGTTTGCAAGATTCGCCATTGCCGCCATGAATTCGGCATGGTTATCAACCGGTTGCTCATTTCTACTCTTTTTTAAACGAGCATGACCTCGTTCGCAAGTGGCCATTAGGGTTCCTGTCTACACCAAACAATCAATATCAAGGTGATCAGTCTCAATATCAAAAGCTTAGTGCTTCAATTATCCCAAATAGACACTCTCAAACAAGCATGCTATGCAATATCAAGTGGATAACCTAATAGCATCATAGAAAAGACGCACAGAGTATGCAATGAAGCACAATCGGTCCATCCCTCAGGCTTACGAGGATGAACCACTCTGATACCACTAAATGTAACACCCTAATTAGCCTAAGCTTTACGTCGCATCATAAAGCAAAGGATAATCAAAGGTTACGATAGTTCTAAGCTCATACATATAATATATAAAATAATTAATATAATCTAGAAGCCTGATGAAGGATATAGCTCAAAAACAGAGAAAAGTTTAAGTTGGCTAAGCCATATATATACAAACAAAACAAAATCTGAAGTTTAAAGTAGCATATACAAGTTTTCTCTTAAAAATAAGCCTCTAGGCAAAAGCAAAAATACAAAAGATGAGAGACATATATAAAATAACTCAAAAGACTCCAAAAAGTATCATGATCCTCTGCTTTTATCACCATCCAAAGTAACTCACCGAGGTGGGTTACGACTTGCATCTGAAAAATAACAACAGAATATGGTATGAGAACCAGATGTTCTCAGTATGGTAACAGTGCCCAGTGATGTAAGATATAAGACCTCGGGACACCAAAGGCAATCCTAGACTTCATATCCATCACAAGATTTATCTTAAAGCATACTAAAACAATAAAGCATAACTTAAACTATAATACAATAAAAGGGTGATCTATCTTAAATGATTCTCTAGTCTAATAGATCTCCGCTGTTCCACAGCCTTCACTAACCTATCCTCCAAGCGATCCCATCGCCACCGCCTTTCGAACCTCCTCAATCCTAGTAGAAAACACAATTAAAGTTCAATGCAAGTAAAACACAGGTAGAAGCATATAAGGCAAGTAATTCAAGTAAGCAATTAGGCATGTTATACAAATAGGAATACAATTACAACTCGACAAAGCAAATAAACAGGTAGAAAATGCACATGAAGAATGCCTGTCCTACTGGCTATGATATCACATTGTCGGTTCAACTGCCAACCCGACACATCTCCATGGAGATGTCGCCCTTCAGAATCATCATTGGAAACCCCCGAGATATGGTGCTCGGATCACCGTCCAGGATTTTGTGCCTGCACACTCTATTGATCCGAAGGGATGCAAAGGATACTCTTGCCATAGACCTCACATCTCAACGTAAGCGGGATTAAACACCGTCCTTACGCCGCGCTGCTACCTCGACAGGTGGGATTAACCATCCTCCCTGCCGGGCGCATAGCGTCTTATAATCTCAATATAACATAGTAGTTCAGTGGTTTTTTAGAAAATATTTTCAATACATCAATGATTCATCATTGTACATTTGAGTCTTCGACTCATCTCAACCACTGCCAAATCAACATTCCCATTCCGAGTCCTCAACTCATCTCAACTACTGTCAATTCACATTTTTGTTCCGAATTCAACAGTTCATCAGTTCTCATTTCATATATCAATCTACCTTCACACGCCATCAAACCATCATTAGTACACCCGAAACCTAAGCCTCCGTTCTCTAATTTTTCAAAACAATATCAAACTAAATCTCTTAAGTTCTTTCCCCTGTTTTAATGCCCAAAATTAAGCCCAAGAGTCTTAAAATGGTGTCACAGAAGCTTACAATCTTGTTGGGAAGGTAAAATATTTGAAAACAAAAATTAAGTTGGAGAAACAGGGCTTGTGCGTACGCACAGTGGTGTGCGTGTGCACGCCCAAAGATATTTTTAAAACGTGTGCATACGCATAGAGGCGTGGGTACGCACAAGTACCAAAATTTGCAATTCTGTTTGCTTGCACAAGACGTGCTATCGCCCTCAATAGATTGCCCTTCCCAATGTGTGCGTGCGCACAGGTTGTAAATTTCCATTAGATGTGTACGCGCACAGGTTGTGCTACCGCTCTAAACAGAAAGCCTTCCCATGTGTGTGCATGCGCACAGGTTTAAAGAATCACAGGGTTGTGCGTGCACACATACCAGAATTCAAAAAATTCTGCAACTTTGCAGAATTTCATATTTTGACACCAAACTTTGAATGATCATAAATTTTTCTACAAAAATCCAAATTTTACAAACTTTATAACAACTTGAAGAATTTTTAATGAACTTTATTTTTAAACAAATTTCAACAAATTTTGAAAATTGAGGCACAAGTTATGATTCATCAAAGTTCCATAAAAACCAGTTTTTACCAATTTCAACAAAACTTCTCAATTCATTTGCAACACACAACACACAACCAAAACCAAATAAAACCATTCCAAACTTCATTTTATATCAAAATCTACCCTTTGTATCATATTACACCATTCTTACCAAATTTCCCTTCACATTTCATTATTCTCAACATCAACATCAAATGTATAACTTTATAATCAATCCACATTCAACTTTTCCAACCATATTACCATATCATCAACCTCAACATCACATATATCATACCAAACCACTTTTCAAATCCACACAATCACTCATCATCATCATATCATAATCAAACTCAAAAATCATCAAGACATCATAAATAATCATACCTCATCATTCAATAACTCAACAACCACTTTAATTCAACCTTATCCTATGAGTCACTAGTCTAAGTGTCCATGAATATTATATACTACATAGAGAAAACCAAAACCATACCTTGGCTGATTCCTAATATGCACCAAAACCCTAAATGAGAATAAGTTGAGCTTTCAATCACAATCCAAGCCACCAACACTCACCAACAAGCTTTGACAATTTCTAATAATCATAACTTCAAGCTATAACACACATAATTTACAATAATTCAATGTAGGGCTCATCATAATCAAAATTTCACAAGAGTTCAAGACCTCTTACCTTTTTTCAACAGCTTTGGAAGCCAAAATTCAAGGCTAAGCAAGAGTTAGAGAGTACCTAAACACCCAAAATCACAAAATCTCACTTAATCAAAAGCCCTAAATTTTCGAAATTTTGAAGAGAATAACTGAGAAAATTTCGTGGTTACCTCACCCATTTCTTGGATGGGTTTTGTAGAGCTCTTCGCAAGAAACGCGTTGCCGCAAACGGTGCGGCGATCGAAGCTCCGTAGCTCAAGATATGAGCTTATGAAGATGGTGATTAATAGTGAAAAATGGAGCCCTCTCCCTCTCTTCCGCAATCTCTCTTCAGCTGTGTGTATTGTGTTTAATGAGCTGAAGAGCTCATTAATGGACCTATTTATATGTTGGGTCTAGGCCCAACTTGGGCCCTGTCCAACCCGTTAGCATTTTTAGCCCATTTAGCCCAACTTCAGGCCAAACCTTTAAAACTAACTCCCGGTTTTTAACTTCTAATATTTTTTCTAAGGTTTTTGACTGTTTTCACTTTTTCTCGTACAGTACCGGGCAGACTTGAACCGGTTCAACCGGTTCGACTGCCAGTTCGCAGTTTTTCATGGTTTTTTGCAGAAAACACATTTTTTGACTCAGAAAAACCTACTGAGTCCAAAAATCATATTTAAATCCTCAAATTCTCACTCTCATTTTTCGGAATCTAATTTAGGCAATATTAATTACTTTATTAAACGGGTAATTTGTCGTGGTTCTTACAGCGTGCACGTCGTTGGCCAAAATTCCTCCTCACGCGTACGCGTGAATGACGCGTGCGTGGCTTGAATGTCCACTTCACGCGTATGCGTGGCCTTCAATTCTCCAAATACTCATTTCTTCAGGAATTCTCCACATTGCATGCTTTTCTTTTTTCCATCAAATATTTGCCTTATGAATCTGAAATCACTAAACAAATATATCAAAGCATCGAATGGAATTAAAGTGAATTAGAATTAGCAATTTAAAGGACTAAAAAGCATGTTTTCACTCTTAAGCACAAAATAAGGAGAATTACAAAACCATGCTGTTTCATTGAATAAATGTTGGATTAAGTTGATAAAATCCCCTAAATTAAGTACAAGATAAACCACAAAATTGGGGTTTATCAGTAGGTGACGCATGCACGTCTCTGGCAGATCTCCTACTCACGTGTATGCGCGGATGACGCATGCGTGTGGCCTTGAATCCTCCAAATGCTCATTTCTTAATGAATTCTCCACTTTGCATGCTTTTCTCTTCACTTCTTCCATCCAATCCTTGCCTTATAAACCTGAAATCACTCAACAAATATATCAAGGCCTAAAAAGCATGTTTTCACTCTTAAGCACAAATTTAGGGAGAATTACAAAAGCATGCTATTTCATTGAATAAATGTGAGATAAGTTGATAAAATCCCCTAAATTCAACGTAAGATAAACTACAAAATTGGGGTTTATCAAACTTTTCCACACTTAAACCAAGCATGTCTTCATGCTAAACTCAAGAAAGAAACAAAGGGTATCAACATTTATTCAATGCAAATAAACTATCTAAATGCATGCAACTATCTAAATGCAATCTATCTATATGCATGCAACTACTTGGTCAAAATAAGTCGATCACCAAGAATACATATATGAACACAAGGGCTAAAGTAATCATATCAATCAAATCCACAATTAAATTGAGTTATTGAAAAGAATTTACCAACTTGCAAGAAAAGATATGATCAAAGGTGAAAACATGTAATTGAGCAATCAAACCTTCACTGGATGTGTATCCGCTCTAGTCACTCTAGTGTATAGGGTTGATTCACTCAATTATCTTCTAATCATGCTTTCTAAGAATTATTTTTCATCTAACAATAAAAAATTATTCAGTGCATGCTTACAAATATCATGAGGACTTATTCATAGGTTGTAATGGGGCTAGGGTAAAAGTAGGATTGTATCTGGTTAGATGGAATAAAAATGGAATCTCTGATTAAGTTAAACTTCCCTCCTAACTTATGACAACCTATACAATTTCAAATCTATCCTAACTACCCATTCTTCACTTTGCATGCTTTTCTCTTCACTTCTTCCATCCAATCCTTGCCTTATAAACCTGAAATCACTCAACAAACATATCAAGGCATCGAATAAAATTAAAGTGAATTAGATTGAGCTATTTTAAGGCCTAAAAAGAGTGTTTTAACTCTTAAGCACAAATTTAGGGAGAATTACAAAAGCATTCTATTTCATTGAATAAATGTGAGATAAGTTGACAAAATCCCCTCAATTCAACACAAGATAAACCACAAAATTAGGGTTTATCAAACCTCCTCACACTTAAACCAAGCATGTCCTCATGCTAAATGATGAGCGGATAATTTATACGCTTTTTGGCATTGTTTTTAGGTAGTTTTTAGTAAGATCAAGCTACTTTTAGGGATGTTTTCATTAGTTTTTATGTTAAATTCACATCTCTGGACTTTACTATGAGTTTGTGTGTTTTCTATGATTTCAGGTAATTTTTGGCTGAAATTGAGGGACTTGAGCAAAACTCTGAAAAAGGCTGACAAAAGGACTGCTGATGCAGTTGGAATCTGACCTCCCTGCACTCGAAATGAATTTTCTGGAGCTACAGAAGTCCAAATGGCGCGATCTCAACGGGGTTGGAAAGTAGACATCCAGAGCTTTCCAGAAATATATAATAGTTCATACTTTATTTGGAAATTGATGACGTAACTTGGCGTTGAACGCCAAGTACATGTTGCTGTCTAGAGTTAAACGCCAGAAATACGTCATGATCCGGAGTTGAACGCCCAAAACACGTTATAACTTGGCGTTCAACTCCAAGAAAAGCCTCAGCTCGTGGATAGATCAAGCTCAGCCCATCCATACACCAAGTGGGCCCCGGAAGTGGATTTATACATCAATTACTTACTCATGTAAACCCTAGTAGCTAGTCTAGTATAAATAGGATAAGTTACTATTGTATTAGACATCTTTTGACAGTTTAATCTTCTGACTTTGTAGTCTTTGATCATTCGGTCTCTTGATCATTCATGCGGCTGGCCATTCGGCCATGCCTGAACCTTTCACTTATGTATTTTCAACGGTGGAGTTTCTGCACACCATAGATTAAGGGTGTGGAGCTCTGCTGTACCTCAAGTTTCAATACAATTACTATTAC
>NC_029781.3:46223677-46254247 GCF_000817695.3 Arachis duranensis
ATTCCCCAACAGAATCTTCGTGGTATAAGCTAGATAGATGGCGGCATTCATGAGGATCCGGAAAGTCTAAACCTTGTCTATGGTATTCCGAGTATGATTCTGGGATTAAATGACTGTGACGAGCTTCAAACTCCTGAAGGCTGGGCGTGATGACAAACGCAAAAGAATCAAGGGATTCTATTCCAACCTGATTGGGAACCGACAGATGATTAGCCGTGCTGTGACAGAGCATAGGACCATTTTCACTGAGAGGATGGGATGTAGCCATTGACAACGGTGATGCCCTACATACAGCTTGCCATGGAAAGGAGTAAGAAGGATTGGATTAATGTAATAAGAAAATAGAGATCCGAGAGGAGCACAACATCTCCACACGCCTATCTGAAATTCCCACTATTAATTTACATAAGTATTTCTATCCCTTTTATTTTCTTTTTATTATTAACTTTCGAACTCATCATAAACCAATTTAATCTGCCTAACTGAGATTCACAAGGTGACCATAGCTTGCTTCATACCAACAATCTCTGTGGGATCGACCCTTACTCACGTAAGGTATTACTTGGATGACCCAGTACACTTGCTGGTTAAGTTGAACAGAGTTATGATCACACCAGGGATTATTAAGATCCCAATTTATCACACCATGATCTCTTTGGGGTATTTTTGATTTCATACAAATACAAAGAGACCAACTTTGAGGATCACAATTTCGTCCACTAAGTTTTTGGCGCCGTTACCGGGGATTGTTCGAGTATGGACAACTGACGGTTCATCTTGTTGCTCAGATTAGGTACTTTTCTTTTTTTTATTTTCTTTTCAAAAAGTTTTCAAAAATATTTTTCAAAACTTTTTCTCATCTATTTTCGAAAATTATTCTAAATTTTTAAGAATGAATTCTAGAGTTTCATGAAAAATGTTGAAGCCTGGCTGGTTGTAAAGCCATGTCTAAATTCTTTTGGACTGAGGGTTCCAAACCATCAGCATAGAGGCAAGTTAATTTGATGACTTAGCTATTGTATGTCTGACTCAGATGCTAAAGCTTGGTTGGCCATTGGCCATGTCTAGTGTTTTAGACTGGAGCTTTCATTGAAAGCTTGGCTGGCTATTAAGCCATGTCTAATTCCTGGACCGGAGCTTTAGACTAACATTGCATGATTCCTGAAATTCATATTAAAAATTTTGAATTTCTTATTTTATTTTTCCTATATATTTTCGAAAAAATTAAAACAAAATACAAAAAAAAAATCATAAAAATCAAAAATATTTTATGTTTCTTGTTTAAGTCTTGAGTCAATTTTTAAGTTTGGTGTCAATTGCATGTTTTTAAAATTGATGCATTATTTTTTCGAAAATTCCATGCATTCATAGTGTTCTTCATGATCTTCAAGTTGTTCTTGGTAAGTCTTCTTGTTTGATCTTGATGATTTCTTGTTTTGTGTCTTATGTTGTTTTTCATGTGCATTCTTGCATTCATATTGTTCAAGCATTAAAGATTTCTAAGTTTGGTGTCTTGCATGTTTTCTTTACATTGAAAATTTTTCAAAAATATGTTCTTGATGTTCATCATGATCTTCAAAGTGTTCTTGGTGTTCATCTTGACATTCATAGTGTTCTTGCATGCATCATGTGTTTTGATCCAAAATTTTCATGCATTGAGTATTTTTAGTGTTTTTCTCTCTCAACATAAAAAAATTCAAAAATTAAAAAAAAATTTAAATAAATATCTTATCTTTTTAAATCTTATCTTTTTAAAATCTTTTTCAAAAATCATATCTTTTTCATTTTTTATTATTTTCGAAAATTTCAAAAATCTTTTTCAAAATATTTTCAAAATCTTTTTCTTATCTTTACACCATAATTTCGAAAATATCATCAACAATTAATGTTTTGATTCAAAAATTTCAAGTTTGTTAGTTTCTTGTTAAGAAAGATTCAAACTTTAAGTTCTAGAATCATATCTTGTGATTTCTTGTGAGTCAAGTCATTAATTGTGATTTTAAAATTCAAATCTTTTTCAAAACTAATTTCAATCATATCTTGTTAAAACCATATATTTTAAAATCATATCTTTTCAAAAATATCTTTTCAATCTTATCTTTTCAAAAATCATATCTTTTTATCATATCTTTTATATCATATCTTTTTAAAAATTTTTTTTTATCTTTTTCAAAAATTTGATTTTAAAATATCTTAACTAACTTCTTATCTTCTTATCTTTTCAAATTTGATTTTAATATCTTTTTCAACTAACTAATTAACTTTTTGTTTGTTTATTATCTTTTTCAAAACCACCTAACTACTTTTCCCTCTCTAATTTTCGAAAATACCTCCCTCTTTTTCAAAAATTCTTTTTAATTAATTAATTATTTCAAATTTTAATTTAATTTTATTTCTTCCTTTAATTTTCGAAATTACTAACCCATTTTTCAAAATTATTTTCGAATTTCTCTCCCCCTCATCTCTTTCTATTTATTTTATTTACTTACTAACACTTTTCTTCATCCTAAAATTCGAACCCCCCTCTCTATGAGTTCGAATTTTCCTCTTTTCCTTCCTATTCTTCTTCTTTTCTACTCACATAAAGGAACCTCTATATCTGGACAAAGAGGATCCCTATTATTATTTTCTGTTTCCTTCTTTTTCATATGAGCAGGAGCAAGGACAAGAATATTCTTATTAAAGCAGATCCTGAACCTGAAAGGACTCTAAAAAGAAAGTCAAGAGAAACTAAAATTCAACAATTCAGAGAAAACTTTTCAGAAATTTTCGAAAAAGAAGAGGAGATGGCAGCCGAAAATAATAACAATGTAAGGAGGATGCTTGGTTATTATACTACACCTAAGGCCAAAGAAATCTCAAAAGAAAAAAAAAAGAGAAAAAGGGAAGACAAAAAGCTTCCACCTCCAAGTCATGGGAGATGGAAAGTTTCATGTAAAGGGTCTATAGCTCAGTGGTAGAATATTTGACTGCAAATCAAGAGATCCCTGAGATACCTCAGGGGATACATTTTCCTCCACACAATTATTGGGAGCAACTAAGGATAGGAGCACCAAAATCACTGAGGATCAAGCAACAGAAGCAAGGAAGAGACATAAAGGAGCTCAAAAAGCACCATTGGACCTTCAAGAAGGCGCCACCCTCACTCAGGTGGACTCATTCCTTGTTCTTATTTTCTCTGCTTTTTCGGTTTTTATCCTTCATGTCTATCTATGTTTTGTGTCTCTACTTCATGATCATTAGGATGTAGTAACTATGTCTTAAAGCTATGAATAAATTCTATAAATCCTTCACCTTTCTTAAATGAAAAATGTTTTAATTCAAAAGAACAAGAAGTACATGAATTTCGAATTTATCCTTGAATTTAATCTAATTATATTGATGTGGTGACAATACTTTTTGTTTTCTGAATGAATGCTTAAACAGTGCATATTTTTGATCTTGTTGTTTATGAATGTTAAAATTGTTGGCTCTTGAAAGAATGATGAACAAAGAGAAATGTTATTGATAATCTGAAAAATCATAAAATTGATTCTTAAAGCAAGAAAAAGCAGTAAAAAAAAAGCTTGCAAAAAAAATGGCGAAAAAAATAGAAAGAAAAAGAAAAAGCAAGCAGAAAAAGCCAATAGCCCTTAAAACCAAAAGGCAAGGGTAAAAAGGATCAAAGGCTTTGAGCATCAATGGATAGGAGGGCCCAAGGAAATCAAATCCAGGCCTAGGCGGCTAAATCAAGTTGTCCCTAACCATGTGCTTGTGTCATGAAGGCCCAAGTGAAAAGCTTGAGACTGAGTGGTTAAAGTTGTGATTCAAAGCAAAAAGAGTGTGCTTAAGAGCTCTGGACACCTCTAACTAAGGACTCTAGCAAAGCTGAGTCACAATCTGAAAAGGTTCACCCAGTCATGTGTCTGTGACATTTATGTATCCGGTGGTAATACTGGAAAACAAAGTGCTTAGGGCCACAACCAAAACTCATGAAAGTAGCTGTGTTCAAGAATCAACATGCTTAACTAGGAGAATCAATAACACTATCTGAACTTCTAAGTTCCTAGAGAAGCCAATCATTCTAAACTTCAAAGGAAAAAGTGAGATGCCAAAACTATTCATAAGCAAAAAGCTACAAGTCCCGCTCATCTAATTAGAATTAATATTCATTGATATTTTGAAATTTACAGTATATTCTCTTCTTTTTATCCTAATTGATTTTCAGTTGCTTGGGGACAAGCAACAATTTAAGTTTGGTGTTGTGATGAGCAGATAATTTATATGCTTTTTGGCATTGTTTTTAGGTAGTTTTTAGTAAGTTCAAGCTACTTTTAGGGATGTTTTCATCAGTTTTTATGTTAAATTCACATTTCTGGACTTTACTATGAGTTTGTGTGTTTTTCTGTGATTTCAGGTGATTTCTGGCTGAAATTGAGGGACTTGAGCAAAACTCTGAAAAAGGCTGACAAAAGGACTGCTGATGCTCTTGGAATCTGACCTCCCTGCACTCGAAATGAATTTTCTGGAGCTACAGAGCTCCAGATGGCGCGCTCTCAATGGAGTTGGAAAGTAGACATCCAGAGCTTTCCAACAATATATAATAGTCCATACTTTTTCGGAAATTGACGACGTAACTTGGCGTTGAATGCCAAGTACATGCTGCTGTATGGAGTTAAACGCCAGAAACACGTCATGATCCGGAGTTGAACGCCCAAAACACGTTATAACTTGGCGTTCAAATCCAAGAAAAGCCTCAGCTCGTGGATAGATCAAGCTCAGCCCAAGCATACACCAAGTGGGCCCCGGAAGTGGATTTATACATCAATTACTTACTCATGTAAACCCTAGTAGCTAGTCTAGTATAAATAGGATAAGTTACTATTGTATTAGACATCTTTTGACAGTTTAATCTTCTGACTTTTTGTAGTCTTTGATCATTCGGTCTCCTGATCATTCAGGGGGCTGGCCATTCGGCCATGCCTGAACCTTTCACTTATGTATTTTCAACGGTGGAGTTTCTGCACACCGTAGATTAAGGGTATGGAGCTCTGCTATACCTCAAGTTTCAATACAATTACTATTACTTTCTATTCAATTCTCTTTTATTCTTATTCCAAGATATACGTTGCACAACACTTTGATGAATGTGATGATCCGTGACACTCATCATCATTCTCACCTATGAACGCGCGTGATTGACAACCACTTCCGTTCTACTCTAGGCCGGGCGCATATCTCTTAGATTCCCCAACAGAATCTTCGTGGTATAAGCTAGATAGATGGCGGCATTCATGAGGATCCGGAAAGTCTAAACCTTGTCTATGGTATTCCGAGTAGGATTCTGGGATTGAATGACTGTAACGAGTTTCAAACTCCTGAAGGCTGGGCGTGATGACAAACGCAAAAGAATCAAGGGATTCTATTCCAACCTGATTGAGAGCCGACAGATGATTAGCCGTGCTGTGACAGAGCATAGGACCATTTTCACTGAGAGGATGGGATGTAGCCATTGACAACGGTGATTCCCTACATACAGCTTGCCATGGAAAGGAGTAAGAAGGATTGGATTAATGTAATAAGAAAATAGAGATCCGAGAGGAGCACAGCATCTCCACACGCCTATCTGAAATTCCCACTATTAATTTACATAAGTATTTCTATCCCTTTTAATTTCTTTTTATTATTAACTTTCGAACTCATCATAAACCAATTTAATCTGCCTAACTGAGATTCACAAGGTGACCATAGCATGCTTCATACCAACAATCTCTGTGGGATCGACCTTTACTCACGTAAGGTATTACTTGGATGACCCAGTACACTTGCTGGTTAAGTTGAACGGAGTTATGATCACACCAGGGATTATTAAGATCCCAATTTATCACACCATGATCTCTTTGGGGTATTTTTGATTTCATACAAATACAAAGAGACCAACTTTGAGGATCACAATTTCGTCCACCACTAAACTCAAGAAAGAAACAAAGGGTATCAACATTTATTCAATGCAAATAAACTATCTAAATGCATGCAACTATCTAAATGTAATTTATCTATATGCATACAACTACTTGGTCAAAATTAGTCGATTCCCAAGAATACATATATGAATACAAGGGCTAAAGCAATCATATCAATCAAATCCACAATTGAATTGAGTTATTGAAAAGAATTTACAAACTTGCAAGAAAATATATGATAATACGTGAAAACATGTAATTGAGCAATCGAACCCTCACCAGATGTATATCCGCTCTAGTAACTCAAGTGTATAGGGTTGATTCACTCAATTCTTTTCTAATCATGCTTTCTAAGATTTGTTTTTCATCTAACAATCAACAATTATTCAGTGCATGCATACAAATACCTTGAGGACTTTTTGATAGTTTGTAATGGGGTTAGGGTAAATGTAGGATTGTATTTGGTTAGGTGGACTAAAGATTGAATCTTTGATTAACTTAAACTTCCCTCCTAACCTATGACAACCTATACAATTTCAAAGCTATCCTAATTACCCATTCTTCACTTTTTTCACACACTTATACATTTTCTCTTTTTTTATCACAACACATATACATTGGTTATTATTACTTTACTTTGGGGCATTTTGTCCCCTTGTTATTGCTTTTGTTTTTCTTTTTCTATTTTCTACATTTTTTCTTTTATTTTTCTTTTGCTTTTCTCTTTCTCTTTTTGATGAATTATATACAAAGGTACCAATACATGAGTATGTACCCAATTCCCAATAGTTTCAATGAACTCTTAAAATACTCTTTTACGTCAACCAATGTTCCCAAATTTTCCATACTTAAATGATACACACACTTACTAGCCTAAGCTAATCAAAGATCCAAACAAGGGACATTTATTGTTTTTCGCTTCAAGGCTTGTAATGTGCTAAAATTAAGAACAAATGGGTTTAGCATAGGCTCAAAGGTGGCTAACAATGGAAGATAAAAGATAAGGCTATTTGGGTAAATGAGCTCAATGAAATGATGGCCTCAATAATATAAGTGCATTCATACATAAAATAATGGATATAAAGAATCAAACAAATCAAAGATTACAATCATAGAAAGAGAACAATACACACAAGAATGAAAATAGTGGTTATATGATGTAACCACACAATTAGGCTCAAAACTCACATGCTTACGTGTTCTTAGCTCAAAACATGTTCCACAATGTATAGTTCAAGCAAGTTCTAAAATAAAAATTTTTTTTACTCAAATTGATTGGGGTGCCCTATAAATTAATTCTTGGAACATTTTATTATTTTGACTAAGCTTATATATATATATATATATATATGAAAATTGAGGAAATGTAACTAAAAATTCTAAATGACCTAAAAATGAAATGCAAAAGTGTTGGGATTAGAAATTTGTCTCCTAAAAACGGCTGATCGGTCGGACGACCTCCCCACACTTAAAAGTTTGCACCGTCCTTGGTGCATTCAAAAGATGAGCAAGGGGGTACGGCGACTTTCCAGATTGCCACCTTCAGCTGGTGGATCAACCGGCTGTTGCATTTTCTTTCTCCCGCTTCCGTTTTTGCTTATGACAAATCATCCTGAGCAATAGAAAATAGGATACAAGGAGACAGGTAAATGCACAAGCAAGTAAGCATAGATTGTGGGAATGAGGTAAAGTTCACTAAAATGAAGTGAGTGACTCAATTAGTGACATTAAGGAGAATAATGTGTGAGTTCTAAGTTTGCGTGCAGTTTAGAACACACACACTAGCATAAAAAATTATGTCACAATTACACAAAAGAAGCATGCACTTCACTCATTCTAGTGTGCTTGAGATACTCTAAAGAAAACTTGTAAGTTAAAGCCAATAAACAAGTAGTAAAGAAGCATGAAAACAATCAAGCAATAAACGAGCAATTGTGAAATGGATAAGGTATGAACATAGATTGATGTGCAAGGTAACTTTAATGAACAAAATGGAATATGCAACTTACACATCAATCAATGAAACATTTTGAATTTTATTTGTAACACCTAATTGACATAGAAGTGGAAGACATTGGTGCTATGGAACTTAGGAAAAGAGAGATAGAAGTTAAAATCAATCACATAGCAAGAATGGTCCACAAAGCTGAAAAGGCTAAAAAATATGTCACTAGGTAAGCGTACGATCCAATTTCACAATTCCAAAAGCTCAATGCATGAAATAGGTGATGTAAATAAAGATCAATCATAAACAAGCATCACTTAACAAAAAATGCATTGATGATATACAATTGTCTAACAACAGATAGTGGATTCAAACTACATGGTAGCTAGCTACAACATGCAATTCAAAACATTTATGAAGCTTGAAGGCAATGTAAACAAGTACTTGGTATGCACAAGATTAAGGATGATGAGTTCAAAACCAAGTAAGAATAAGTAGCCTCAATAAAGAGATCCAACAATGAATATCAAAAACAATTATGCTAAAATAGCATCTAGTTAATAATAAGCAGCAATAAATAGCAAACAAAATTAATAATCCAACACGTATCATGAAAACAAAAATTTCTAACTAACTAACTAAAAAAGATGGTGATAGATGGTGATTGGTAGTGTTGGATGATGGTTGAAGGAGGGAAACAAAAGAGGAGAAGAGAGAAGAAGGGAGGAAATAGAAAGAGGAGAAGAAAAGAAGGTGGATGAAATAGGGCAGGCGTCACGCGTACGCATCAGGTCACGCGTACGCGTGACTGTCAGCAACAGGGTATGACGCGTACACATCGTCGACACGCATGTGTGATAGTGCAGAGAGACAGATGACGCATACGCATGGGTCACGCATACGCGTGGATCAACATTGTGCTAGACGCAAAATTTTAGTATCCTACCCACGTAACTCTCTGGTTTCTGTACTGTTCCTGAAAAATTTGGAGGGTCACGCATACGTGTGGGTGAGGCGTATGCGTGGGCGAGGTGTATGCATGAGGTGTTGGAAACTTGGGGTTCACGCGTACGCGTGGGTGACGCGTACGCATGGTTGGGTGCTTTGTTTTTCAAAATTTTTCAATTTCTTGCAACAAACCAAGCATTCCAAACCTCCAAACAGCTACCAAAACACCATAAAACCTTATTTAACATACTAGACACCCAAATAAACTCAACTAACCAAACAAAACTTGAAATTAAACTAGTTTACCAATATATACAAAAGAGCAAAAATGAAAAGAGTTTACCATGGTGGGGTGTCTCCCACCTAGCACTTTTATTAATTGTCCTTAAGTTGGACTTATAGGAAGCTCTCATCAAGGTGGCTTGTGCTTGAATTCATCCTTGAACTTCCACCAATGCTTGGTCTTCCATTGGTTGTCAGAATTTCCAACCAAGTGCACCAAACCTTAGTGAAGTCCTTCACAAGCTCGGAGCTCCTAAAATTGATCCCCCTCTTGTAGTCCGGGATCCTAAACCTTGTTTTCACACCCGTCTTCAAGTTGATCATTATCATTCCAACCGGGAGGCAAGCAATCCAAATTCTTACTCAAACAACCAAACAACTTCCTAGACCCAAGCAATCTAGCTTTACACCCAACTTTGCATGGCAATCTTGATGATCTAGCCATAATGAACCTTGAATGTGTTTTCCGACTGCTAACTATCTCCCTTTTACTCTTAAAGCCATAAAGAGATCTAAGTTAACCATCCGTCTCAAGCAAACCATATTCAAGTGAAAAAGTAAATCTTAAGGATGAGAATTTTACCCACTTGAATGTTGTGTTGGATGGTGGCTTAGGGAGGGTTAATTCTAATGGTCTTGCAAGCTCCACTCCCTTGTGCTCTTCATGATTTACCTTCACCTCTTGGCAAGCTTCTTCAACTTCAACCTCTTCCTCTTGGTAGCTTTTTTCCAATTTAATTTCTTTTTCATCATTTACCAAGGGTATGGGAGGCTATGCACATTCTTCTTTGGCCTCCACTTCATGTCCAATGGGGAAGGATTCAATTGTAGATAGAAACTCATCAATGATTGACTCTATCTCTTGATCAACCTCTTCAAAGTCTTCAACCATGATATGCTTTGGAGGTTGTATACCCTCCTCAACATCAATATCAATCTTCTTGGAAGAGGGCTCTATAATTCTACACTCCCATGGACTTTCAACATCTCCTAAATCTTCAACCATTCCTTCTAGCTCAATTGTCTCAACTTCCTCCCTTGGTTAAGATTCTTGCTTTAACTCCTCTTCTTCACTTTGAAGCTCCAAATTGACTCCCTCACTATGCTCTTTGGTTGATCCTCTATATTCGTCAATGGGAGTACTTGGGATGCATGAGCTTAGGTCGGAGGCCATGTTGTTAATGGCTTCTGCCATGGTAGAGACCATTACTTCTAGCTTTTTTAGCTGCTTTTTCTTCTCTTCTTTCCTTTGGATATAAGTGCTAATATCTCTTTGTTGTTCTATCATGAAGGCATGGAGAGCTTCATCCATTAGAGGAGGTGGTGGAAGAGAGGATTCATTGTTTGGAAGAGAGGGTTCATAATTGGAAGGTTGCTCATAATTGAGGTGGTTCTTTGATGCGTGAGCATCTTATCTATCTTTTCCTAGTGAATTTGCATATAATTTGTTAAGTTTAATTAAGAATTAATTATATTTTAGCCACTATGGATGCTATTTTGAGTTTTATGCAATTTTATTTATTTTAAGTAGCATTCGGAGGGATTTGATGAAGTTTCTGCAGAGAAAAAGAAGAAACCAAAGAGATGACCAGCGAAGACCGACGCGGACGCATGGCTCACGCGACCGCGCGGAATGGAGAAATTGCAATGACGCAATCGCGTGCCTGATGCGAACGCGTGGACTGGAATCTACACAAATGACGCGAGTGCGTGGACGACACGGACGCGTCACGTGCGTGATCTACAATAATATAGAAAATGCTGGGGGTGATTTCTGGGCTGTTTTGACCCAGTTTCTAGCCTAGAAAACACAGATTAGAAACTGCAGAATGGACAAATCAAGTGGTCCCCACCCATCAACTGAAGATCTGTTAATTAATTTGAATTTAAATTCAAATCTTATCTTTTAGGAAAAGATATTATTTTTAATTTTAGATAATTAGATTTTAAATTTATTAGGATTATTTATAAATAGGAATTTAGATGCCATCAGATTGGAACATAACTGACAATCCTAATTTTCTCTCTTTTCCATGAGCAACTAATCCTCCACTGTTAAGGTTAGGAGCTCTGTCTATTTGTATGGATTTATTTTATTGCTTTTTCTATTTTAATTCATGTATGGATTTATAATTTAAGAATTGTTTTCGCTCTTTATCTTATGAATTTGGGTGGAACGGAAGTATGACCCTTTTTCTATTTGAGTTCTTGTAAAACTTGGAAAAGCTCTTTACTTGAACAACAACTTGAAAACATATTCTCCAAAATTTTAATTATCTGGATTTAACGGGATACGTGACATATAATCCTTCTATTTTTGGGTAATTAGAATTTATGTGGCATGCAAACTGGAATTTAATCATGTAGCTTCTAATTGGAATTAATTGACCAAGGAATTGGCAGTTAATGAATTTTAGAGGAGACTAGAATGATTTAAGGAATTAGGGTCTAAACACATATAGTTTGCCATAAATTAAATCCTACACAATTAAAATAGTTAGTAAGAAAAGTAAATCCGAAAAAAAATAGATAACTCTGAAGGCTTAACTGTATTCTCCATATTTTATTCCCAATTTATTTCATTGTCTATAATTTTGATATTCTAAATTCGAACTTAAACCTTTTGAACATCTCAAAACCAATTTCTGCTTGCCTAACTAAGCCAATCAATCAATCATTGTTACTTGATCCATCAATCCTCGTGGGATCGACCCTTACTCACGTAAGGTATTACTTGGTACGACTCGGTGCACTTGCCGGTTAGTTTGTGGGTTATAAAATACCGCATCAAGTTTTTGGCGCCGTTGCTGGGGATTGACTGTGATTAACAACTATTAGTTGTTTGATTGCTTAGATTAGCCATTTTGATTTTTATTTTAATTAAATTTTGCTTTTAAATTTTCAAAAAAAATCTTTTTTTACGTTTATATTTTTTTCTTTTTTTCCTTTTCCATTATACTTCCTTTTTTTTCTTTCGTTCCCCCCTCCCCTGTTATGTTTTCCTTCTTTTTTTTGCTTTTATTATTTAAATAAAAAAATAAATAAATAAATAAATAAAATATACAAAAAAAATTTAATTTCTGAAATTAAGTTTGGTGTCCCCTTAGTTGTTTATTCTTCCTAGTTATTTTATTTATTGAGTTTAATTCTCCTTTATGTTCTTTCTTCTTTGCTTGCTTGTCAACCACATGGTGCGTTTAATCGTGTTTGGTATTTTGTGCTAAGGAAAAATAATGGAGAGAGATCACGTGGGTTACTACTCACACCCAAGTAGTACTTCATATTATGGTGGATGGAGGAACTATCCAAATTTTGGTTGGCAAAGTCCAAACCAAAGGAACTTCAATACTCCATATTCCAACTATCAAGAGCCACCACCTCCATATTCATATCAAGAACCACCATCTCCATATTTATACCAAGAACTACCACCTCTCTACCCATTCCAAGAACCATCCTCTTTTTACACTTATCAAGAACCAGCATCTCCTTCTTATGCATATCAAGAGCCACCATCTCCTTATTCATCTCAAATATCATCAGATCTTGAGCTTCTCATGAAAGAATACCTACATGATATAAAGACAAGTGTCAAAAATATAGAGAAATATGTGCAGACAATGATCAAGAACCAAGAAGAGGAACAAGCAAATTCCTTCCCAAGAGATACAATGCAAGATCCTATGGAAGAAAGTGAGGAAATCAATCAAAGGAGTTTATACTCCAGTGAATTAGAGAACTTTCCACCCTCACATATGGAAGAAACGGAAGATGCACAACCTCCCATGCCCTTGGTAAGCAATGAAGAAGGGATTGAATTAGAAGAAAGCTACCAAGAAGAAGAGGTTGAAATTGAGGAAGCTTGCCAAGAGGTGGAAGAATTCAAAGAAGAACACAAGGGAGTGGAGCTTGCAAGACCTCTCCCAAAGCCATCACCATCTAATAAAACATTCAAGTGGGTAAAATTCCTATCCTTAATCATTACCTTCCCACTTGAATATGGGCTACTAGAGACGGATGGTCAACTTAGAACTCTTTGTGACATTAAGAGTAAGAGGAAGATGGTTAGTGGCAAGGGATGTCAAGCAAGGTTCAATAAGGGTGCATGCTCCAAATTGAAGTGCAAGGATTGGTGTAGAGCTCACTTGAAAGGATCTAGAAGGTTATTTGGATGTCTCTATGAGAATTCAGATTGCTTGCCACCCGGTGGGAACAATGGTGATACACAAGAAGACGGCTGTAAAAGCAAGATTTGGGACCCTGGAATTCATTCTCGTAATCAACACTCTTGGAGCCTTGTCACTTGCTTCAACTTGCTCAAAGGCGTTATGCGCCTAGTTTAGGATCCCGGTAGCCATTGGAATTACGAACATTGGTGGGGATTCCTGGATTAGTACAAGCATAAGCCACCATGACAAAGAGCTCACCACATGTCCAACTTAAGGACTTTAACTAAAAGTGCTTGGTGGGAGACAATCCACCATGGTTTGATCGTTTCTTTTCATTCTTAGTTGTTTTTCATAGTAGTAGTTTTCTTACTTAGTTGATTCTATTGAGTTCTTACTAATTTTCTGATTATGCAGCTATGTTATTCTAGGAACCAAATATTTCAAAAAGAAAAAGAAAAAAAAGAGGAGCGCACATGACGCGCAAGCGTCACTAACGTGAACGCGTCGATCATGTGTGCGTGAAAAATAAAATTTTGACAGAGAGTTAAGCGGGAATGGCGCTGGAACCAAGCCTTTAGCACAAACAACCCACGCGTACGCATTCTCCACGCGTAAGCGTACTCCACGTGTACGCGTACTCCACGCGTGCGCTTCGTTTGTAATTTTCGCCATCCACGCATACGCATCATTGACACGTATGCGTGAGCTGCAAAAGCGATGTAAAAAAGTGTTTGGGCAGAGAGTTGTGCTGGCTTGGGACAAAAAGTGTGCTGGAAGCACAAATTTGGCCACGCAAATGCGTGCTCAATGCGACCGCGTCAATTGCACATATGGCCATACATGCGTGCGTGTGCATGACGCTCACACGTCGTATGAAAATTTGGTTCCCAAGCCATGTAAACAGAAAGACGCGCGGGCGCGCGGCTGGCATCGCGTGAATCACACAAAACCCAGGGCACGCGGACGCGTGCATGACGCTAACGCGTCATCATGAAGAATGCGCGACCCACGCATACGCGTCGCTTGCGCCGCCCAGTTTTCCTTCTCTTTCTCTTCCAATCCTAATTCTCTCTTATTCTTTTATCCTTTTATTTTTCTCTCCTCATAATATTTGTCTCTTTTATTTTCAGTTCTTCTTTGCTTGAGGACAAGCAAACCTTTAAGTTTGGTGTTGACGCTGCGTTTATGGGTTTTCTGGCACAAAAGGGAGGCGAATCATCTTCACTGAGGAACACAACCTGAAGAATAAAGTGACCGCTAGGATAACTAAGGTGGTTGAGCTCCTTTCATTTTTCATTCCTCCCTGCTTTTATTATGTTATATTCCGGTTTCCTTCTACCTTGTTTTGTTTGTTGCACGATCCTTGATTAGTTAGAATCCTAGGACTAGTTTAGCTTTCTCTTACTTGCTCTAATTCTGAAAAGATGTCTCATGTATCGGCCACTAAGCTTGAAATAAAAAAAAATTTTTAGAGTGGTGTATTGCATGATAAATTGAGTTAATTTTAAGAATAGTCTTATTTACTTAAATGTGGTGGTATTTTCTGTGATTTTTGAATGCATGATATGAACAGTGTATATTTGAATTTGAATCAAGGGATGTTGATGTATAAAGAACAGGAATTTAGAGAATTATTATGACTTCTCTGAAATAAATAAAAATGTAATCCTTGAAGCAAAAGAAACTGCGAAAAAAAAAAGTAAAAAAATCAATAAATAAATAAATGAATAAAAATAAAAGCAAGGTCCAAGGCTCTGAGCATCAATGACTAGGGAGGTCAGACATGATTAAAAGCTCAAAGAGTTGTTTCCCTAGTCATATGCTTGTGGTGTGATTGTGTCAAGTAATCCTTGAGACAGAACACTTAGAGTCAAGATCAATTTCATTTAACAGAGTATGCCAAAGGCTTTGAGCACCACTGTCTGGGAGTAATTAAAAGAAAAATCAGAACTCAAAGAGAGTTCCCCAGTTAAGTGCTTGTGGTGTTTCTGTGCCAAGTAAAGCTTGAGTCAAAACATTTAAAGTCACGGCTAGGCTCAAGGGCAAAGCACGAAAGAAAAATAAATTAAAGTAAATTTTGCTGTGTTCAAGGATTAAACTAAAATATAAAGATCAGAGAATTCATAATATTATCCGAATTCTAATTCCGAATGACAATAATATTCTTGATTCAAAGGAGAGTGAGATGTCAAACCTATTCAGGATTACAGTTATAAACCCCACTATAAAAAGAGACATGAGCTTAATCAAACTCTCATTCTCATGCAAATTCACATCCCAAGCCTATATTAGTTTTGGTTGCTTGAGGACAAGCAACAGTTTAAGTTTGGTGTTGGTTCTTCGGAGTAATTGTGTTGGAATTATTGTGGTTCTATGTATGGTTCATATGGCTCATAAGGTGGTTGGTATGGTGGATAAGGATTAGGGTCATATGGAGGTGCTTGGTGCTTGGTGCGAGTATGGTGGTTAAAAACTATGTTGAGGAGGTGGTTCATAGGCATATGGTGGTGGTTGCTGATAATCATAAGGCAATCCACCGTAGCCATTGGATTGGTATGCATCTTGGAATGGCTCTTGCTCATAGTACATTGGTGGAGGTTGTTGCCACGAAGAGTATCCATATGCTTGAGGCTCCTCCCACCTTTGATTCCCAAATCCTTGATGCATATCCTTATTGAAGCTTCCATTTCCTACAACATAGTTTGAACCAAACTCATAGAAAAAGTGATGAGAATTCATAATAGAAAAGGAAAATAAAAACAAAAATTATTAAGAGATAAAGAAAACAAACTCCTAAACCAAAACTAGCAAACAAACAAAAAGCAAACTATTCATACTATTCACATATGAACAATAACCAATAACAAACACACATTGTAATTCCCCGGCAACGACGCCAAAAACTTGATAGGAGGTTTTATACCGGTTCGGAATTTAACAAAATAATTTCGTTGTGAGCATAGCCTAAACCAACAATCGATCCTCAAATCAAAGTTTAATTTTTGGTTGTCACAAGTCCAACCCAATAAAAATAACCCAGAGTATTAGTCCTGCGTCGTTCTCCCTAGGAATCACAATTGAGTGCTCAATTATTGGTTATAAGGTCAAAGGGGGTTGGGTTGATAAAAGGGCAAGAAAATAAATGACAAGAAAAGTAAATCAAGCAACTAAAGAAAGCAAGTAATAAAGAGAGACATTCATGGCAATGATTAAGAATCTAGGCTTTCTATCCTATTGATTAATCATCATTCAATAATTAACGAGAGCTAATCCTATTAAGTCATCTCCAACATTGAAAGAAGGTACAATGTTATCTTTACATTGAGAGAAAGTCAAATAAGACTAGTTAATCTCAATCCAAAAGTCCTAATTAACTTACTACTTGAATTAGCAAGAGATTAAAGTCAATGGAAACAATATTAACTAACAACTCTAGATCACCAACATATGTTGGGTATTAATGACTCAAGATTGCCTAATTTCTCTTTCCAAGCCAAGAATGCTCAAAAACTACTCTAAACTTAAGCCAAGCATTTTGTCAAAGGGCAGAGAAGGGGCGTTTGAACGCCAGTTTGGGTCATCAAAACTCGGGAAAAGTAAGGACTATTATATATTGCCGAAAAGCCTTGGATGTCTACTTTCTAAAGCAATTAAGAGTGTGCCATTTGGAATTTTATAGCTCTAGAAAATCCACTTCGAGTTCAGGGATGTCAGAATCCAACAGCATCTGCAGTCCTTTGTCAGCCTCTGAATCAGATTTTTGCTCAGGTCCCTCAATTTCAGCCAGAAAATATCTTAAATCATAGAAAAATACACAAACTCATAGTAAAGTTCAGAAATATGAATTTTTAATAAAAACTAATAAAAACATTCCAAAAAGTAGCTAGATCCTACTAAAAACAACCTAAAAATAATGCCAAAAAGCGTATAAATTATCTGCTCATCATTAGGGCCCCTCGCAATTGGTGTTGTGGTAAGAGCTCTCTTCAACTCCTCAAATGCTTCCGCACAAGCACTATCAAACTCAAAGTCCACGACCTTTTGGAGTAGGCACGATAATGGCAATGCAATCTTGTTGAAATTCTTGATAAAGCGCCTATAGAATCCTGCATGCCCCAAAAAGGAACAGACCTCCCTCACATATAAACTGGTAATGACATTAACGTTGGCAGGGTCCACAGAAATGCCCTTGTTAGAAACTACATGTCCTAACACTATGCCTTGTCTTACCATGAAATGGCACTTTTCAAAATTTAGAACAAGGTTATTGTCAACACACCTAGCTAAGACCTTGGCCAAGTTCTCTAAACAACTATCAAATGAAATTCCATGCACACTAAAGTCATCCATAAAGACTTCCAGAAAACTTTCCATAAGATCAGAAAAGACACTTGTCATGCACCGCTGAAAAGTGGCGGGTGCATTGCATAGCCCAAATGGCATCCTTTTGTAAGCAAAGGTGCCAAAGGGACAAGTAAATGTGGTCTTTTCCTGATCCTCAGGAGCAATGTGAATTTGGAAGTATCCAGTAAAACCATCAAGAAAGCAATAATGGGATTTACCCGCAAGTCGGTCCAACATTTGGTAAATGAATGACAAAGGGTAATAGTCTTTCCTCGTTGTGGCATTCAACCTCCTATAATCGATGCATACTGGCCAAGCAATTTTTAACGACCCAACATTCAATACGTCATGATCGTACCAAAAGTAAGGTATTACTAACCTGTTTTCCTTTATTAACTACTTACTATGGAGCCTTTAGTTCGATATTGCGTTTTAGTTTTTAAGAAAATGCCAGAAAATTTTGTTTTTATTAATTAAAATCATATAGCAAATATCACAAAGTAATAATAATCACATAATTATTAATAATAATAATATTATACAAAAGAATTTAAATAAAGCTCAGGTACAACTCTTATCCCTTTGCATAAAATAAAAAAAACTAAAGCTACAAAGGCGAGGGAACTCTATGAAAACAACTTAGTATAACAATCGCCCGCAAGTTCAAACTGAGTTTTCGAACTAGTGTCACTGAAAGGGTGGAAGATTTTGGGGTGAGAACTGATGAACGGATAATTTATATGCTTTTTGGCATTGTTTTTAGGTAGTTTCTAGTATGTTTTAGTCACTTTTTAGTATATTTTTATTAGTTTTTATGCAAAATTCACATTTGTAGACTTTACTATGAGTTTGTGTATTTTTCTGTGATTTCAGGTATTTTTTGGCTGAAATTGAGGGATCTGAGCAAAAATCTGATTCAAAGGCTAAGGAAGGACTGCAGATGCTATTGGATTCTGACCTCTGATGATCAGATATTTTATACGCTTTTTGGGAGTAATTTCATGTAGTTTTTAGTATGTTTTAGTTAGTTTTTAGTATATTTTTATTAATTTTTAGGCAAAATTCATATTTCTGGACTTTACTATGAGTTTGTGTGTTTTTCTGTGATTTCAGGTATTTTCTGGCTGAAATTGAGGGAGCTGAGCAAAAATTTGATTCATGCTGAAAAAGGACTGCTGATGTTGTTGGATTCTGACCTCCCTGCACTCGGAATAGATTTTTTGGAGCTACAGAAGTACAATTGGTGCGCTCTTAATTGTGTTGGAAAGTAGACATCCAAGGCTTTCCAGCAATATGTAATAGTTCATATTTTGCGCGAAGATAAACGACGTAAACTGGCGTTTAACACCAGTTCCATGTTGCATTCTGGCGTTAAACGCCAGAAACAGGTTACCAGTTGGAATTAAATGCCAAAAATAGGTTACTGCCTGACGTTTAACTCTAGAGACAGCCCAAGCACGTGAAAAGCTCAAGTCTCAGCCCCAGCACACACCAAGTGGGCCCCAGAAGTGGATTTCTACACTATCTATCTTAGTTTACTCATTTTCTGTAAACCTAGGTTACTAGTTTAGTATTTAAACAACTTTTAGAGATTTATTTTGTACCTCATGACATTTTTAGATCTGAACTTTGTACTCTTTGATAGCGTGAGTCTCTAAACTCCATTATTGGGGGTGAGGAGCTCTGCTGTGTCTCGATGAATTAATGGAATTACTTCTGTTTTCCATTCAAACACACTTGTTTCTATCTAAGATATTTATTTGTACTTAACTGTGATGAATGTGATGATCCGTGACATTCATCACCATTCTCAACCTATGAACATGTGCCTGACAACCACCTCCGTTCTACATTAGATTGAATGAGTATCTCTTAGATTCCTTAATCAGAGTCTTCTTGGTATAAGCTAGAACCCATTGGCAGCATCCTTGAGAATCCGGAAAGTCTAAACCTTGTCTGTGGTATTCCGAGTAGGATTCAGGGATCGGATGACTGTGACGAGCTTCAAACTCGCGAGTGTTGGGCGTAGTGACAGACGCAAAAGGATCAATGGATCCTATTCCGACGTGATCGAGAACCGACAGGTGATTAGTCGTGCGGTGACAGCGCACCTGGACCATTTTCACTGAGAGGATGGATGGTAGCCATTGACAACGGTGATCCACCAACACACAGCTTGCCATAGGAGGAACCTTGCGTGCGTGAAGAAGAAGACAGGGGGGAAGCATAGATTCATAAGATAAAGCATCTCCAAAGCTCCAACACATTCTCCATAACTGCGTAACAATTACTCATTTCATGCTCTTTCACTTTTTACAATTGAAACTAATGAACCCTGTTGGTATCCCGACTAAGAATAATAAGATAACCATAGCTTGCTTCAAGCCAACAATCTCCGTGGAATTCGACCCTTACTCACGTAAGGTATTACTTGGACGACCCAGTGCACTTGCTGGTTAGTTGTGCGAAATTACATAGTGTGATTTTCGTGCACCAAGTTTTTGGCGCCATTGCTGGGGATTGTTTGAGCTTCAACAACTGACGGTGAATCTTGTTGCTTAGATTAGGAAATTTTTGTCTTTTGGGTAAGAGTCTTTTATTTTCTTTTCAAAAATCTTTTAAAAATATATTTTTCTTCATTAGTTTTTAAGTTTTCTTTGAGTCTTTTGTTTGAGTTTAGTTTCATATCTTAAGTTTGGTGTCCTTTGTGTTTTTGTCATCCAAAAGAAATAGTTTTTATCTATTCAATCCTTGCATTTGTTAAATGTGTCTATTTTCTTGGGAATAGTTGCCCCTTTGAGTATTCCTTTCTAAAATATTTTTTCAAAAATAATTTTTCTTTGATTAAATCTTGTGCCAAACTCTAAGTTTGGTTTTCTCTTGTTAATTTTTCTTTTATTTTCGATAATTTTATTGTGGCTTTCTAAAAATTTTAAGTTTGGTGTTCTATCTTTTGTTCTTGTTGTTCTTGTGAGTCTTCAAAGTGTTCTTGAGTCTTCTTTGTGTTTTGATCTTAAAATTTTTAAGTTTGGTGTTCCTTGGTGTTTTCCATCCAAAATTTTCGAAAACAAGGAGCATTAGATCTAAAAATTTTAAGTCTTGTGTCTTTTGTGTGTTATTCTCTTTCATCATAAAATTCAAAAATAAAAAAATATATTTTCTAACTATTTTTAAGCAATTATTTCGATTTGTTTTTATAAAAATTCATATTTCAATTTCAAAATTTTTCAAATCTTATCCTTTTAAGATTTTTTAAAATTATATCTTTTTCAAAAATATTCTAACCACTTTCTCTCTCCTCACTTTTGCAAAAATTGATGCACGAAAACTTGTCTCTCAACAAATTTTCCTTCGGCAAGTATACCGAATTGTCATCAAGTAAAAACTCACAATAGAGTGAGGTCGAATCCCACAAGGATTGATTGGTCAAGCAACTTTAGTTGGAAGAGTATACTAGTTGAGCTAAACAGAGTATAGTTTGAGAATTGCAGAAAATTAAATGGTGGTAAAGTAAATAGCAGAAAATAAAGTGCAGAATCTTAAATGGGGGATTAGGGAGATGAACATGGAAATAAATGGCAGAAAGTAAAGAGAATGGGTAAGATAAAAAATGGGGAATTCATTGGGCTCAGGAGATGTTGCATTCTCCATATCAAGTTCATTTTCATCTCTTCCTCAATCAATGCATCTATTGATCTCCTTGGCAATCTTAGGTGATTGGATCCCAATTCCTTGGCAATCCAATCTCTCTAAGCTTGAACAATTGCCCAATTCCTTGATTTAATTGCTCATGGGAAGAGATGAAGTATGGTCACTAATTATACCACATGTATTTCCAAATCAAAGTGTTGGGAGGATTACATGTCACTATATCCGCCCAGACCCCAATTTGGTCCAACATGAGAAAGCATTTCTAGCATGATCTCTTCATCCCTTTTCCAAGGCTCAGAGGAGATCCAATTATGGAGAGTTTCTTTTACAAGACAACTGGTGAGCGAAATTGTTACTCATGCTTGAATTGTTGTTCGAAATTGATTGTCCCTGGTAATGGCGCCAAAACCTGGTGCAAAATACCATGGTCCAAACATAACTTCATAACTTCACACAACTTACCAGCAAGTGCACTGGGTCGTCCAAGTAATACCTTACGTGAGTAAGGGTCAATCCCACAGAGATTGTTAGTATGAAGCAAGCTATGGTCATCTTGTAAATCCCAGTCAGGCGGTGTTCCGAGGGTTACCTGAAATTGTAGGTCGATCTCGAACGAGATCTTTTGTGCTGGTCGGAACTGATGTGTCCGGCTGGTGAATAATGGCCGGAGATGGTGCGTCCGACTTGTTGGACTGAATGTGCTGCTGATCCTTTGTCACTGAAGGGTGGGGGGTACCTGCAAGGGACTCCGATGCTTAAGTTAGCAAGGGTATTAAGCAGGTATTGAGTAGAATCAGAGTATGAGTTATACATGGGTGCTCCAGTGTATTTATAATGGTGAGAAGTGACCTTTCTAGATAAGATAAGTTAGTTATCTTATCTTATCTTATCTTTGGGTGAGGTCAGCTTATCTTCAATGGAACTGCCTTTATCTCTGTAGGCTGGGATTGCCTCTGGACTTGGGTCGTGTTCCTCTATTTGGGCCCTTTATTGGGCTTTCCTGTCGATTTGGCTGAGCTCTTTGAGAAGAGGTCGAATAGTCTGACCTGAAGAGGTCGGTCGCCTTGTCGCTAAACATCCCGGGTCGGTGACAAACCCCAATTTGACGGTTTGTTTTGCATTGAATTTAGAATATTTTGATAACCTTTCGTCACATTTAGCCTAGGAATTAGCATGGTTTTGTTATCTCTCCCATATTCATGCTTAAGTGTAAAAACATGCTTTTTAAGCCTTATTTTGATAAATTCTAGTTTCTCTTTGATTCCATAAGATGCCTTGATGTGTTTGCTAGTAATCTCAGGATTGAAATAGGCTAGGCATGGATCAAAGGAAGCAAGGAAGGAAGCATCCAAGTGGAGAGAAGCATAAAAAGTCAAAGAAGCAAAGTCGGCTATGCACGCGCACGCGCACAAGGCGCTCGCACGCACATTGCGAAACAAGCCAAGGACGGGCACGCGTACCGTTCGCGTACGCGCCGATGATGGCACATGACCACACTAATGCACCACGTGCCTGGTGATTTGAGAGGGTTTTCTGAACCCATTTTGGCGCCAAATGCTAAGGAAGAGGAATATAAGGATGAAGGATTAAAGGGAAGGCACTAGAGAATCAATTAGGAAATAATGCACACTCACTAGGATTAGTTTAGAGTTAGTTTCTAGAGAGAGAAGCTCTCACTTCTCTCTAGAATTAGGATTAGGTTTAGGTTAATCTCTCTTCTTAGATCTAGGTTTAATTCATGCTTTGATTCAATTTTCCTTTATCAATTCTTAATCTTCTCATCTCTCTCTTTCTAGTTATATGCTTTAACAATTGTAATTCTTCATTTTGTTTTGGATAGATTGTTGTTCCTTTGTTTCCCTTCAATAATGCAATTTGAGGTAATTCATGATAATTGTGATTTCCTTGATTGTTGTTGTTAACTCTTTGCAATAATTGTAGTTAGATTCTATTCTCGTTACCAATTTACTATGCTTTTCTTTTATGCCTTCCAAGTGTTTGATGAAATGCTTGGTTGGGTTTTAGTGTAAGTTTTGTTCCTCTTGGCCTAGGTAGAGTAATTAGTGACTCTTGAGTTATCTAATTCCCTTGTTGATTGATAATTAAAAGTTGCTAATTGATTTGAATACCTCTAAAGCTAGTCTTTCCCTTAGGAGTTGATTAGGACTTGAGGAATCAAATTGATTCATCCGCTTGACTTTCCTCCATGGTTAGAGGTTAACCAAGTGGGAGTAATGGATAATTTGTTATCACAATTGAGGAGGATAACTAGGATAGGACTTCTAGTTCTCATATTTTGCCAAGAGCTTTATTAGTTATTAGGTTATTTCCCTTGCCATTTATAATTCTTGTCTATAATCTCAAAAAAAACCCCAAAATAACTCACAACCAATAACAAGACACTTTATTGTAAACCCTAGGGAGAACGACCCGAGGTCCAATACTTCGGTTTATAAATTCTAGGGGTTTGTACTAGTGACAAACAACTTTTTGTATGAAAGGATTATTGTTTGGTTTGGAAACTATACTTTACAACGAGATTTTATTTGAGAAATTCTAAACCGTCAAAAATCCAATCGTCAAAATGGCGCCGTTGCCGGGGACTGCAATGGTGTTGTGTTATTGGTTATTGTACATATGTAAATAGTGTAAATAGTTTGTCTTTTGCTTGTTTTCTAGGTTTTGTTAGTTTTATTTTTGCTTTTCCACCATGAATTCTCACTTTGGCTATGAGTGTGATTGCAACTATGTTGTAGGTGATGAGAACTTCAATGAAGAGATGTACCAAGGATGGGACAATCAAAGGTGGGAGGAACCACATGCTTATGATCAATCTTCATGGCAACAACCTCCACCAATGCACTATGAAGAAGAGTCATTCTATGATGCATACCGATCCAATGGCTATGGTGAATCACCTTGTGACTTCCAAGCACCGCCACCATATGCCTATGAACCATACCGACAACATAACCCTCAATCGCACTCACAAGCCCTTCCACATCAAGCATCTTCTTATGACCCATACCCATCGTACAACCAACCATCCATACCATATTTTTATGACCATCATGAGCAAGAACTCTTAGAATCACCACAACCCTATCAAGATCACTACCAAGAACCACCTCAATACACACAATCTCCACAACCTTACCAAAAAGAACCACCTTCCTATTATGAACCCTCTCTCCAAAATGATGAACCTTCCTACCCACCACAAGCCCCAATAGACGATTCTCTCACTTTGTTACTTCAAGGACAAGAGGCCATGAAGCGGGATACACTTGAGTTTGTGACCAACTTGACCAAGGTAGTGTCCACCTTAGCCTACCGATGTTTGAATGCTCAAGGTACTTCCATGATCCCATGTGAAAAGTCAAGAGAAGAACAACAAAGCATGAAGGAGAAATTGGAAAGTTCGGTGGAAACGGAGGAATCGAATTTTGTGTTGGAGCGATTGGAGAAGCCTATGATCATTGAAGAAAGGGAAGAAGTGGTTGAAGATTTAGGAGATGTTGAAAGTCCATGGGAATGTAGCATCATGGAACCCTCTTTCAAGAAGCTTGAAATTGATGTTGACGAGGGTGCGCAACCTCCAAGGCATATCATCGTTGGAGACTTGGAAGAGGCTTATCAAGAAATGGATTCAATCATGGATGAATTTCTCTCTACGATGGAATCCTCTCTCATTGGACATGAAGTCGAAATTATAAAAGAGTGTACACAACCTCCCAAGGATAACGACAATGGCATGGTGTATATTGAAATTGAAGAATATGAAGAGGTTGATCAAGAGATGAATTCATTCATCAGTGAATTCCTATCCAAAGTTGAATCACCTCCCATTAAACAATATGTCAACACCAAGCCATGTAACAAAAGGGAAAAGGTTGAAATTGAAGAAGCTTGTGAAGAGGTGGAAACAATCAAAGAGGAGCACAAGGAAGTGGACCTTGCATTGTCTAAGTGTGGGGAAGCCTCCCTTCCCAATTTACCATCCAACACAACATTTGAGTGGGTAAAATCTCTATCTCTAAGCTTTAATTTCTCACTTGAATATGGTTTGATTGAAAATGATGGTCAACTTAGAACTCTTTGTGGAATTAAAAGTAAGAATGAGTTGTGTAGTGGTTGGAAAGTTGGTGTTAAGCTTATCAAGGTCAAGGCCCCAAGGTATAGGGATGATGATGGGACAAGAATCACTGCGTATGGGTCTAGAAGGAAGCTTTGGTGGAGCAAAGAGAATTCCATGTGTCAATCACCCTTAGGTCAACCACCCATCCGCCAAAATCGTGAAATTCAACTAACGGATGGATGTGAAGATAAGATATGGGATCCCGGTTCGCTATGTGAAGGCCAACTAGGGGAGCTCATATCTTGGGTAGAACTCTGCCCAAGCCTAAGAAAAAAGGTTGGAAATTCTGTCAACCAATTGAGAAGCAAGGATCCTTGGAGATTCAAGGAGGAGTACAAACATAAGCCACCATGACAACAAGCATCTCAAAATGTCCAACTTAAGAACTTAAACTAAAAGTGCTAGGTGGGAGACACCCCACCATGGTAAACTCTTTCCAATCTTTTAAATTTACTTAATAAGTGATTTGAGTTACCATTGTAGGTAGATGTTTCATACAAATTTGTTTGTACAACTTAATTGTTAGCTTAGTCACACGCATGTTGTGTTTAGTAGTAGATGAATAATATCAAAAATTGTATTTTTGTGAATTGTATGATGGTTGAGTGAATAAGAGTTGTGAACACTAAGGGGAGCACCCAGCAATTTGTTTCTGAAAAAAAAAGGGGGTGGACGCGCGCGCACCATGTACGCGCACGCGTCCCTGTGTGGATGCACCACGAGCCATACTCCCAAGAGTTGGGCCTCCCTTGGGCAAACATTATGCCTTGAGCCCAACCCGATCCACGCGAACGCGCACTTGACGCGTCCGCGCCGATTTGCTGCTGCAATAATTGAGCCAAACCCCAGAGAGTTGAGCCATTTATGGGCTAGCCTTAAGCCCCAGGCCCAACTCGATCTGTGCGAGCGCACGCGTCACGCTAACGCGCCATTTCACGACTCGACAATGTACGCGGACGCGCACTTGCTGCGCGTGCGTCCCTTGCGTGCTGCCACCAATTTAGGCCACGGACCCGAGAGTTAGGCGTGCCTCAAGCCCATTCTAAGCCTCAGGCCCAAATCTCATGTATGCGTGCGCGCACCGTACGCGCACGCGCCCTTACCTATTCTGCCATCCCACGCTAGAGCGCACTGCACGCTCACGCGTGGACCTCCAAATTTTCTCACTGCGCGCGGACGCGTACATGCCGTGTGCGCGCCGATCTGATAGCGCGACTTCCAGGCCATTCTCCAGAGAGTTAGGCCTGAGTTGGGCCAACTCTAAGCCCCTAGCCCAACCCCATGCACGCGTGCGCGCGCTGTACGCGCACGCGTCCGTTCCTATTTTGCTCATCCACGCTCAAGCGCATTGCAGGCGCATGCGCAGGTCCCAAGTTTCCTCAATCGACGCGGACGCGCAAGGTGCGCGCGCGCGTCGATTTAAAAATAGGGATAACCCTAATGCGCGACGCACACTGCGCAGTCGCGCACCTTTTCCCCCCCAACCTCCATTTCCGTTTCTTCTTCTTCCTCCCCTCCATTACCGCCGCTGCTCCGCCGGCCACCACCGCACAACCAATCCCTTCCCTCGCCATCACCCCAATCGCCCACATTCTCTCTCTCTCGTCCATCCACCCCCGCCCGAACACCAACCACCACAGTCACTCCTCTCGGCCAAACCCCCACCACCGCGCCACCATCTCCGCCGCAACACCATCATCACCGTCCACGGTGGCTCTCCCTTCCAGCCTCATCACCACCCAACCTCTTTCTCCCTCTCACCCATCCAGCTCATCTCGGCGGCCGCAGCGACTATCGCCGCCTCTCTTCTGCCATTACGGCCACCGCCCACGGCGGCGCTGACCTCTGCCTTCCCCATCAATTCCGGTCAATCCCTCCTCCCTTTTCCATTCCCAGTTTCCCCCAGCTCCCAGGTTCCACTCAACTTCTTTTTTTCTGTTTTCCTTTTAATCTTTAATTTCTGTTGAGTTAGTCAAATTCTCTGTTAGTCCGTTTAAATTCAATCTTTGCATGTTAAGTTAGATAGATATAACTGCGGTTAGGTAGCTAAGGCTGGATAGAGGATTCTAGGCCTGATAAGTGCTCCGTTCGTGCATAATTGCTGTCTGCATATTTGGATGTTGTATGCTGATTTTGAACTGTTCTTATGCACTTCTTGTTGCCTGAATACTATACCTCTGCTGCTGTGCGTAATTGATGTTGCTTTTCTGTGCTAATTGTGCTAATTTGCTATCCGGGAACATCCAATTTTAAGCCGGAATGCTGCCCGATTTTCAAGGAAATTAGTTTCCTTTGGGTCTTTAATTCAATTTTGGGCGAATTTCCGTTTCTTTTTGACTTCCCGGATTTGCATCATTCACTGTGAACATGAACCACGACTTTTCTTTTCATTGCGCATATATATCATCATATCACTAACCTACTTTTCTAACTTCCTAATTTCTTTAACCATTTCACTTCCACTCACCTTTAACCATCTTTAACAATTCTTTCAAAATATGATGATACTATTGCCCTTTGAATATGAGTTGTTGACCTTAATGAAGCTTGCATTTTTTTGGTTTACTTGTTCACTTTTGCATATTCATTGCAACATCATGATTGTTCTTTGATAATTGTATCCTGAACATGCCTTCTTTGTTACATGCTAAATGTTTTATATATTCTATCATATTTTTTAGGATGTCGGATAAAGGCAAAGCCATAGCCACTGCCTCTAAGAAGAGAAAACATTCTACCCCCTCCATTCCTTCCATCTACAAGCATTATGCCAATAATCCTTTGAATGATGAGGAAAAGAAAAACCAGTTATTGCCTTCCACCAACCCAGACAAATTTCCCACCTTCTACCAATCCAGACAAATTCCCCAATCTCTACTGTGAGCTTTGGTTTTCTAGATATCGAACAACAAAGCTGAATACTGAGAAGAAGTTGCTCCTACCTAATGATGTGAGACGGTCCATTACCGGTCGGATCCTTGACTTGGGTATCGACTTTGTTGACCGCGAGTTGGGGGATATCAATATATCTTGGGTGAAGGAATTCTACTGCAACTTCTTCCGTCCTACATTGGATTCGGTTCAGGTGCGGGGTAGAGAGGTCATGGTTACTGAGACTGCTATTGAGGAGGCGCTACAGTGCCGGCATGTCCCTGATGAGCTGTGTGCCCATCAGCAGGATGAGTTGGCCATACACAGCATGACTTTTGATTATGAGGCACTCAGGAGTGTCATTGGGTTACCAGATGCCGCATCGATTATGGATGCAAATAATACTAAGCCGAAAGGGATGCTCTTTACTCATCTGACTCGTGAGGCCAAGACTTGGCAGATGATATTCGCATGCTATGTCCTACCCACCACCCACTTCTCTGAGATCCCCATGGAGATGCTCCTACTGATTGGATGTGTCATGGAGGGGAAGGATGTCTCCTTCCCTAGGCTTATCCGACAGTGTATGTGGCGGGCGCATATTCGTGGCCTACTCCCATTTCCTACATTGGTCACGAGTATGGCGGCCCTAGCTGAGGTCCCATGGCTGGATGATGATGTGCGACCACCGCCCCCTGATGCAGATGACAGGGAGGTTACTATCCCCTGGGGTGGTTGGGTGCATGAGAGATCACCTGCTAGATGCCGCTCTCGGGCTAGAGCTGTCGTGGGGACACCACCACCATCAGCCCCTACAGCTGCCCCATCATCCTCTACAGCCGCAGCTCCTTCATCGTCTACAGATCCACCAGCAGCCCCTGAGCCGACCTATCTCCTGGTCCAGCGTCATTTTCGTTTCTTAGAGCGCGAGAGACGCCATGTCAGACGCCGTTTAGACCGGATGGACCAGGCACTTATTTCTTTGGGTGCTGAGCTACCTCCGCTTCCCGCCTCTCCGGCCTCTGATGAGCAGGCGTTATTCAAGGACGCCAAGAACCATAGGCGTTATTCAAGGCAACGCCAAGCAACTTTGGCACCATAGGAAACAACCTCAAGCACGTTGCCAATGCCACTATCATTGGCGTGTTCCTTGGCAACGCCAGAAATGGTTGCTTGGCTAGGCACCAAGTCTTGGGTGCCAGCCAGGTTGCCAACGCCAGAATGTGCTGCCAGCCAGGTTGCCAACGCCAGAATGTGCTGCCAGCCAGGTTGCCAACGCCAGAATGTGCTGCCAGCCAAGTTGCCAACACCAGAATCAAGTTGCCAACGCCCAAGTTGCCAACGCCAGAATCAAGTTGCCAACGCCAAGCCTTGCCAACCACGTTGCCAACGCCAGGAAAGCCTTGCCAGGCACGTTGCCAACGTGGGAAGCAAGTTTTAGAGCCTTGAAGAAGGCTCGAGCACGTTGCCAACGCCAGCTTCTATGGGCGTGTTCAATGGCAACGTGGGAAGCAATGCCTTGAGCTAGGAAAGAAGGCTCGAGCACGTTGCCAACTCAAGAAAGCATTGGCGTGTTTGGCAACAACGCCAGGAAGCTTTGGATGATGAAGAATAGAGGCACCACGTTGCTAACTTGGAATATAGGGGCGTTATCCACAACAACTCCAACAAGGCAGCCTGACCATGTTCTCTTCAATGGAAGATATCTTAAGCTACAGAGATCCAAATTGAGTGCTTCTAGTTGCGTTGGAAAGCTAACATTCAGAGCTTTCCAACCATATATAATAGTCTATGGTGGAGCACAAAATTGAAGCCAAACCAGAGTCATCTTTAGGCCCTAAAAACAAGAACATGAAGTTGAAATTCAAGAAGGTTAGAGATGAGCCCTGGAGGGGGGCACGAGCACGTTGCCAACGTGCTAGCAAGGGGGCGTGTTTTGCAACAACGCCAGCCCCAAGTCCCTGCCTTGGGAGGTGAGGCACGGGCACGTTGCCAACTTGGGAGTATAGGTGCGTTTTTGGCAACAACTTGGCAGCTTGACCTTACCTTCTTTGAGGAAGCATAACTTGAGCTAGGAAAGTCCAAATGAGGTGATTCCAGTGGCATTGGAAAATAGACATCAAGAGCTTTCCAATGATGTATAATAGTCTATATTGAAGCAGAAGGTTGACACTCAAATTCTGGGCTACATTTAGCATGAAAGTAGAGCCAAGAAGAGGAAAAGCAAGTTGTTAGCAACAACTTGGGCTAGCAACGCCCAAGTCTCAAACTTCACTTCCA
>NC_029781.3:46256294-46257706 GCF_000817695.3 Arachis duranensis
CCCCCTGACATGTTTAGTGATTGGGTTAAGCTCCAAAACTTCTATGAAGGCTTAAGCTTAGAAGCAAGGAAGGGACTAGACTACTCATCAGGAGGGTCACTCAACATGATGAAAACTGCCGAGGAGGCCCAAGACCTTATTGAGATTGTGGCAAACAATCAATATTATTACTCATCAGAGAGGCAGCATAATCCGACCCCAAAGAAAGGTGTAATGGAGCTTGAAGGTGTTGATGCTATCTTGGCACAAAATAAGTTAATGCACCAACAAATCCAACAACAAATGGAGATGATAACAAAGAGAATGGATGGTTTGCAACTTGCAGCAGTGAACACAACAAATCAACCATTGCTTGAATGAAACCAAGGTGAAGGGACCAATGTTGAACAACCACAAGAACAAGTCCAGTACATGCAGAATACTTCAAATTCTCAGGATGAATTTCATGGTGATACATACAACCCATCTTGGAAAAATCATCCCAATCTAAAGTGGGGTGAAAACCATTGGCAAAAGAATAGCAACCACAATAAAACCCGTAACACAAATAACCAAAATCACCATGCCAACAACACTAACCAATATAGAAAAACACAAAACACATATCAACCACCCCATCATAACTCACAAACTCACTGATGCCTTGGAGTACAATGTTGAAAGTGGCGTTTAACCTCCAGTTTAACCTTAAACTGGAAGTTAAACGCCAGAATAAGGAATGCACCAAATGCTGAAAGTGGCGTTTAACCTTCAGTTTAAGGTTAAACTGAAGGTTAAACGCCAGAATCATGAAAGCTGAGAAAAGAGGAAACTGGCGTTTAACCTCCAGTTTAACCTCAAACTGAAGGTTAAACGCCAGATGTAAGAAAGGCACCAGGAGCATTTCCACGTTTAAGCTCCAGTTTAACCTTAAACTGGAGCTTAAACGTGTTATATGGAACAGCTTGACCATGCCTTCTTCAAACATAAATAACTTGAGCTACAAAACTCCAAATGAGGTGATTCAAAATGCATTGGAAAGAAGACATCTAGAGCTTTCCAAGCATATATGGCATGCATGGTGGATACTAAAAATTGAGGGAGAAAACAGCCCCGTAATGTGCATAGAAGAGCATAGTACCAACATGCAATCAGGCCAGCTGACCTCTTCACCTTCCATGGAGTATAACTCGAGTTGTAGAACTCCAAATGATGCGCTTCAAATTGCATTGGAAAGTAGACATCCAGAGCTTTCCAAAGATGTATAGAAGTATGGGGTGGACAATGCAACTGAGCTCCCAAAATTGGCATTTTCGAGCACGTTTAAGTGACTTAAACGTTGGCTTAAACGCTGTCAAACCAACCAGCAACCTTGTCACCTTCAATCAAGCATAACTTGAGCTATAGAGATCCAATTGAGGTGCTTCCAGTTG
>NC_029781.3:46258176-46258571 GCF_000817695.3 Arachis duranensis
TCATCTCTTCTTATGAACATTTAAACCAAGGGATTGGGAATTTGTTTGTTTTTAGAGAGAATTGGTGAGCCAAGGGATTGGGATCCAATCATATAAGATTGCCAAGAAAAATTCAATGAATGCATTGGTTGAGGAAGAGATAAAATGTTTTGATTCGGAGATCTCAATATCTCCTAACACCCAATGAACTCCCATCTCTCTGATCTATCCCTTTCTATTTACCTTGTGCAATTTCAATTCATGCAATCACCCCCATCCCTTTTAATTTCAGCAAATTTAACTTCTCGCACTTTAATTCTCGCAATTTAAGATTTAGTCATTTCAATTCCTTACAATTTACATTTCCCGCCAATTTACTTTATGCAATTCACACCCAATTCTTGATTCCGCTCAAC
>NC_029781.3:46258671-46259898 GCF_000817695.3 Arachis duranensis
AAAGGAAAGAAGCAAGACAAGAGGAGGAGCCTCAAGAAATGGAAGAACCTCATACCTTGAACATGAATCAACTCCAAGCCGATTTGGAAGACTAAAGGTGGTGAAGTTCCTTTGTTTTTCTTTATGTTTTATCAAATAAAGAAGATGTATGTCTGAAATATGGTATACCGTCTAAGATGCATTTTTTTTTCTTTTCTCTTTGAAGCATTATCTTTTATGTTGCCCATTCCATGCATCACTACTCACAAGTTTGGAATGGTTGCTTGTCTTAAGTACTTTTACTTGTCAATGGAATAAAAGATGTAGTTTGAACAAGAACAGAGAGAAATCTAGCTTAAAAAGGATCATGTTGTCCCATAAGAAAAGTGCTAGTACATTTATTGTGAAAGAATCAATGTTCAAGAAATTCAAAGGAATGCTTGCTTATACAAGACTAGTTCGGTTAAGGATCACAAAGACTTTATCAGTAAAAGCACAAATAACCTTGACAATAAAGAAAATAGAGTACAAAGAATGAAAGGCTAGGCATCAATGACAAAATTTGGATATGTGTCTGTGGTGATTGATGTTAAGAGACATACTTGGGCCAGTAAATCCGAGGGGTGCTTCATCACCCAATAACTTGAGTTAACTAACTCGGGATTATCGATTGAAAACCCACAATCAAGAGTAGCTCTATAACAGAACATTTAGCAACCCAAAGAGGTGCTGGACACCACTATCCAAACAAAATTTCAATGTTATATGCCTGTGATTGAATGTGTTAAGGAGAGAGGCTTGAGTTAGTAAATCTTTAAGAGTGTCTCAACACTTAACAACTTGAACCAACTGGTTTGGGATTGTTGATTGAAAACTTATGCTAAAGAGCCACCTTAAGACAAGATTTCGAGCTCATTAAAATGAAAAAAAAGGGGAATATAAAAAAAAAGAAGAGAAGCATCAAGGAAAGAATGGTTCAAGGGTCATGAGCTAAGGTATAGAAGAAGTCTAGTGAAGTTAACCAATTTACTATTGAAGCAAGCATTTTGATTGAAAATGTTGGTTAGCCGTGTTCATTTGCAATAAATTGATGGCTATACAAATGAGGATGACATGTTCAATGAAAGAATTCTTCTCTGGTAAAACATTCAAGTCTTGCATCTTAGATTCTTGTGACAAAGTCTTTTATATTTTGCTTGAGGACAAGCAACACTTTAAGTTTGGTGTTGTGATGCAATTGCATATTTG
>NC_029781.3:46263298-46270366 GCF_000817695.3 Arachis duranensis
ACTTTGTTGACCGGGATTTGGGGGATATCAATGTATCTTGGGTGAAGGAATTTTACTGCAACTTCTTCCGTCCGACATTGGATTCGGTTCAGGTGAGGGGTAGGGAGATTATGATTACTGAGACTGCTATTGAGGAGGCGTTACAGTGCCGGCATGTCCCTGATGAGTTATGTGCCCACCAGCAGGCTGAGTTGGCCATACACAGCATGACCTTCGATTATGAGGCACTCAGGACTGTCATTGGGTTACCAGATGCTACTTGGGTTATGGATGCCAACAACACCAAGCCGAAAGGGATGTTGTTTACTCATTTGACTAGGGAGGCCAAGACTTGGCAGATGATCTTTGCTTGCTATGTCCTTTCCACCACCCACTTCTCTGAGATTCCTATGGAGATGCTTCTACTTATTGGGTGTGTTATGGAGGGGAAGGAGGTCTCTTTTCCTAGGCTTATCCGGCAGTGTATGTGGCGGGCGCATATTCGTGGCCTACTCCCATTTTCTACATTGGTCACGAGTATGGCGGCCCTAGCTGAGGTCCCATGGCTGGATGATGATGTGCGACCACCGCCCCCTGATGCTGATGACAGGGAGGTTACTATTCCCTGGGGTGGTTGGGTGCATGAGAGACCACCTGCTAGACGCCGCTCTCGGGCTAGAGCTGTCGTGGGGACACCTTCACCATCAGCCCCTACAGCTGCAGCTTCTTCATCATCTACAGATCCTCCAGCAGCACCTGAGCCTACCTATCTCCTGGTCCAGCGTCTTTTCTGGTTCCTAGAGCGTGAGCGACACCATGTCAGACGCCGTTTAGACCGGATGGACCAGGCTCTTATTTCTTTGGGTGCTGAGCTACCTCCGCTTCCCGATTCTCCGGCCTCCGATGAGCAGGATCATCAGGAGGAGGAGGCGGAGGCACCAGTTCAGTAGGATGCCCCTGACACTACAGAGCCACCACAGACTCATGAGGAGCCGGTCCCACAGCCGAGCCTATCGTTGTACCTCCCACTGATCCTCCGGTTTAGCATCGTCCGTTTTAAGTGTGGCGAGGGCACCGGTAGCATTATTTGGGAATCGGTGAACTTTTCAGCCTAGTTATCTTATTCTGCACATCTTTTTATATATTTTGATGCATTTCTAGTTTGCTTTGGACACTTTTATTGCTTATTTTGGATTTTAGATATTTTGATGCTTTTGGATATTTTTAGATATTTTGGATGATAGATTCCGTACCTTTAGTTGGATTCTTCTTTATACATTTTGTTTATCTCTGTTTTTAATTTGTAGTTGTGATTAGAAATCATACTTTGGATTGCAAATATTTAGTCACCCTTTTTGCATAATATATTGGTTTTAAGTGAAAAAGGAAAGGGTGAACTAAGAAGATCTTTGAATTTTCCAATCACAACAATGCCTAGTCAAACATTGAAAGTTTCCAAGAAGTTTAAATATAGGGCATCAACCCATTTGATTGAAAGAAAATTTTTGGTAAAACTTGCTTGAATCACATACTTTGTGAATCATGTATTGAATTGAGAACACAAGCTTGTGAGACTTGAGCCTATTGATGTGGTTACATTTTATAACCACTTATTTTCCATTCTTGTGTGAAATTGTTCTCTTTCTATGATTGTAATCCTTGATTTGCTTGATTCTATATGTCCATTTATCCCTTGTATTTATGCATTTATATGATTGAGGCCATTACTTCATTAGCCCACTTACCCAAATAGCCAACCTTTTATTCTCCATTGTTGGCCAATTTTGAGCCTATGTTTAACCAACTTGTTCTTATTTTAGCACATTACAAGCCCAAGGCGGAAAAACCAACAAAAGTCCTTGTTTGGATCTTTGATTAGCCTAGGCTAGTGAGAGCGTTTGTTATTCAAAGTTGGTGAGGCTTGGGAACATTGGATGGGATAAAAGGGGTAGTACATTTTCATGTTTAGGAATTGGGTACATACTCATGTATTGATTAAATGAATAGACCTTATGCATTGATGTTCTTGTATATAGCTTGACAAAAGAAAAAGAAATGAAAAGAAAAAAAGAAAGAGAGAAATAAAAGTGAAAATGAGAAAAACAAAAGAAGAAAAGAAAAAAAAATTGTATATGGAAAAAGAAGGAAAAATAGTAAAGAGGGGACAAAATGCCCCAAAGTGAAGTCAATAAAAAGGAATCAATGCATAAGTGTTATGAATCAAATAAGGATGCATGAATATGTAAGAAAAAGTGAAGAATGGGTAGTTAGAATAGTTCGATTTTGTATAGGTCATTATATAGTTAGGTGGGGAAGTCTATGCTAATCAAAGATTCAAATCCTAGTCCACTTAACCATAAACGATCCTACCTTGACCCTAACCCCATTACAACCTAAATGAAAGACCTCATGATGAATGTATGCATGCATTGAATAAGTGTTGATTGTTAGAAGAAAATCAAATTTTGGAAAGCTTGATTAGAGGAGAATTGAGTGGATTGACCCCTAAATACTTGAGTGAATAGAGCAGATACACATCCGGTGAGGGTTCAAAAGTTCAATTACATGTGTTCACCCATATTATCTATATTCTTGCAAGTTTGAACTCTTTTTGACAATTCAATACAATTGCGGTTTGGACTTAGTTCCTATATGCCTAGCTCTTGTGCCTATACATGTCTCTTGGGGAATTGATTTATTTGAACTAAGCATTTCCATTTGTTTAGATAGTTGCCTTTAGATAGGAGTCATAAAGTTTAGTTGCATTCAATAAATGTTATTACCCTTAGTTCCTTCTTAATTTAGCATGAGGACATGCTAAGGCTTAAGTGTGGGGAGGTTGACAAACCCCAATTTGACGGTTTGTTTTGCATTGAATTTAGAATATTTTGATAACCTTTCGTCACATTTAGCCTAGGAATTAGCATGGTTTTGTTATCTCTCCCATATTCATGCTTAAGTGTAAAAACATGCTTTTTAAGCCTTATTTTGATGAATTCTAGTTTCTCTTTGATTCCATAAGATGCCTTGATGTGTTTGCTAGTAATCTCAGGATTGAAATAGGCTAGGCATGGATCAAAGGAAGCAAGGAAGGAAGCATACAAGTGGAGAGAAGCATAAAAAGTCAAAGAAGCAAAGTCGGCTATGCATGCGCACGCGCACAAGGCGCTCGCGCGCACATTGCGAAACAAGCCAAGGACGCGCACGCGTACCGTGCGCGTACGCGCCGATGATGGCACATGACCTCACTAATGCACCACGTGCCTGGCGATTTGAGAGGGTTTTCTGAACCCATTTTGGCGCCAAATGCTAAGGAAGAGGAATATAAGGATGAAGGATTAAGGGGAAGGCACTAGAGAATCAATTAGGAAATAATGCACACTCACTAGGATTAGTTTAGAGTTAGTTTCTAGAGAGAGAAGCTCTCACTTCTCTCTAGAATTAGGATTAGGTTTAGGTTAATCTCTCTTCTTAGATCTAGGTTTAATTCATGCTTTGATTCAATTTTCCTTTATCAATTCTTAATCTTCTCATCTCTCTCTTTCTAGTTATATGCTTTAACAATTGTAATTCTTCATTTTGTTTTGGATAGATTGTTGTTCCTTTGTTTCCCTTCAATAATGCAATTTGAGGTAATTCATGATAATTGTGATTTACTTGATTGTTGTTGTTAACTCTTTGCAATAATTGTAGTTAGATTCTATTCGTTGATTAGGACTTGAGGAATCAAATTGATTCATCCGCTTGACTTTCCTCCATGGTTAGAGGTTAACCAAGTGGGAGTAATGGATAATTTGTTATCACAATTGAGGAGGATAACTAGGATAGGACTTCTAGTTCTCATATCTTGCCAAGAGCTTTATTAGTTATTAGGTTATTTCCCTTGCCATTTATAATTCTTGTCTATAATCTCAAAAAAAACCCCAAAATAACTCACAACCAATAACAAGACACTTTATTGTAAACCCTAGGGAGAACGACCCGAGGTCCAATACTTCGGTTTATAAATTTAGGGGTTTGTACTAGTGACAAACAACTTTTTGTATGAAAGGATTATTGTTTGGTTTGGAAACTATACTTTACAACGAGATTTTATTTGAGAAATTCTAAACCGTCAAAAATCCAATCGTCAGTCGGTCAGCTCGACCTAGGGTATGAACAGTGCCCCTGCTTGTTTGAGGTCGAGTCTTTTGACGTCGGTTCTTTTAGTGAAACCGAGTTCAAGCATTTTGTCGATTTCTTCTTTTGTAGATTGAATGTAGAACGTTTTCCTCTAAAAGCGCGCGCTTTTATACCAGCGCTTTGTTCTTGGGAACGTGGGGGGTTTAATACCTTCATTAATTGGTATTAATTGCCCCGTTTTTTCTCTTGGCTTTTATTTTGAATTTCTCAATCGAAAACCGGTTTATCTTCTTTGCTCTTTTTCGTAACTTCTCCCTTTACTCTCTCACTTTCTGTTTCTTGCCCAGAGTTTGTAGTTTCTTCTTTGCAACGTCTGTTCTGCTACTGTGTTTTCGGAAGAGGGCTGATTCCAGATTTTCTCCTTCTGTCTTTGCATTCTTCCACTTCAAAGTTTTTCTTCTATTTCTCCAGGTTCGATTTTTCTTCCTCTGCTCCCTTTATATGTCGGTAGAAAGTTTGAATTTTGCTCAGAGAAAGTTGGGATCTTTCTGTTTTTACCATGCCTAATTGTTTGCGTGTTCTGGAATTTCTTCGTTTTTTGGTGCGAGTCTTTTGCTTTTTTCGTTGCTTGAATCTTTTCTTAGGGCTTTTGCATGTTGTCGCCACTTCTGGTTGCACCTTTGATGATGATTTTTGCTTGGCATTTTTGATGTTTGACAATGCTTTTTGCTGATAGACTGTAGGAAGGTGGTGACTTTGTGTTTTTGTTTTTACTTCCTTTATTTCTTTTGGGACTTTATTTTCTTTCTGATGAGTGCCGGGGCGTGAGCTGTAGAAATTTCTTGAATCTTTGCTTTGTTATTGCCTCCAAAGGATGCCCCAGGATTTTGGTTTGAATCTTGGGGTTTTCCTTTTTTGTTTGTCCGTCAAGTTGTTTTTGCCCCTTGTTCGAGATGCTTTTTTAGTAATCCAATCTTCTTTTCTTATTGTAAGATTTAGTTGGCCTCATGTCTTCTCGCAATAACGTTGTAGAGATGCCTTCCCGGGTTCCTGAGGGCATGGCTGATTGGGTGGACTCAATAGTCTTTATGTGTGTCTCCTTGGTTGATTCCGAGTTTTGCGCGCAGCTTAGGCAGTTTCATAGGGTCTGTAGTAATCCAGATGATGAGAAAAACTATGAACTTATCCCTCCCTCCTCCGAAGAGAGAGTCTGCTTCTCTACTCGGGTTGTTGACGATCGCCCTTTCTTCTATGTTTATGACTTTTTCTTTGGTCCGCTGGGTATTACCCTTCCTTTTACTAAATTTGAAACCGTCCTGCTATGGTCTTGTAATATTGCCCCCTCTCAACTTCACCCTAATTCCTGGGATTTCATAAATATTTTTCAATTTTTGTGCAATGATTTTGGTATCCCTGCTTCCCAATCTCTCTTTTTCAATCTGTTTGTCTTGACTAAGCCCAGAGTGGTAAAAAAGAAGGCAGCTTGGGTCTCCTTCCACTCTACCCAGGGAAAGAAGGTCTTTTCCATGTTTGACGAGTCATTCTGTGATTTTAAAAACTACTTTTTCAAGGTTCGAGCTGTTGAAGGAGCTCGGCCCTTCTTTCTGGATGAAAATGACGAGCCTACTTTTCCCTTGGAATGGCAAAAGGATGTGAGGGTGTCCCGATATATGTGGGAAATGTTGGATGAGGCTGAGCGAGCCTTTGTGACTGTCTTGGAAGAACACTGGGGTCAACCTCCCCGTCTCGACACAAAGAAATTTCTAGCCAATCCCTCTCTTCTTCAAACTGAGCTGGGTATTTTGTGTTTCCTTTTTTATCTGTTTATATTGCTTGTAGCTGTCCTTCCGACTTGTCCGACTTGTAGCTTAACTTTCTGTTTTATTTGCAGAGGCAATGAAGAACAACGAATCTATGAGAGCTTTTAAGAGGGCGCAGAAGGCGACTGCTACCAGAAATATTGCTGCCAAGACGGCTGGAGAGGGGTCCTCCCAAGTACGCGAGAAGCCATCAGTGCCGAGTTCCCCCAGGGTGAAGAAGGTGATCCCAACACCTCGGGTCCGCTTGGTGGATCCTCACCCTACTTCTGTCGCTCCATCTACTGCCCCTCCAAGTAAGAAGCAAAAGATGGCTGAGCCCTTCGACCTCAATGCCCCTGATTTTAATGCCATTAAGTTTGTAGATCAACAAATCGGGCCCTATGGTACCATCTCCATGGACGATGTGTCCATTCTTCATCATCTGGAGTTTATGGCCCGAAATCATGTAAAGATGGCATATATGTCAGCTGCTATACATCGGACTGCTCAGAATCTTCCTCTCCATGCTACCAAAGCATTTATGGAGGAGGCAAAGCAGGAGTTTGACCGGATGAAGGGGCTGAAGGAGGAGCTTGAATTAAAGGTGACCAAGTTGGAGAAGGATCCAGAGAATGAGAAGGCGAGTTCCCTTTCACTGGCAGCTTCTTTGAGATTGGCCGAGGACACGGCCTTGATGCATAAGGAGAGTTACGTTACGACTTATCGGGAGGTGATGCGCCTGAGGGACGAGTTGAACAATGCCCGGGAAGATTATTCTGAGCTCCAAGGTCATCTCGTTGGCAGCGTGACTGCTGCTTACGAGAACTTGAAGGAGCAAGTTCGGGTCATTGCTCCCGAGGCCGATCTCACCCCTTTCAGCCTGGATAATGTTGTTAAGGATGGCAAGATTGTCCCTGATGACGATAGTGATGATGATGCTGATCCTCCTCCTGTGTCCTCTGCCAAAGTGTCGACCTCTTCTGTTCCTCCGGTTGCACCTGATTCGGATTGCCAGGTTCTGAACCGGGAGGATGGGACTATAGCTGCCGTGCCTATTCAGACTCGTCCTCCTTCTCCTTATCCTGATGATGCCAAGAAGGCTCCTGATGCTTGCTGATCTCTTTCTAGATATTTATGTAGTTGGCCCGGCTTGTGGGCTCTTAAAACT
>NC_029781.3:46270618-46271511 GCF_000817695.3 Arachis duranensis
CTTTATTGTCTGTAGCTTGGATCCTTTGAGGTTGTGACTTATGGGTCCAGCTTGTTTTTTGGTGGTTCTTTTGCGCTGGTCCCCCTTTAAGTTATTTCTGTAATCCTCTTTCTTGGACCTTTGTCAGGTCTCTTTCAGGGATTACTTTAATAACTTTTTAGTGGTAGGAGTCCGACTTGGCTATGTCGGTCTCCATTAAGTTATTTTTTGTAATCCTCTTTCTTGGATCTTTGTCAGATCTCTTTCAGGGACTACTTGTATAACTTTTTAGTGGTAGGAGTCCGACTTGGTTATGTCGGTCTCCTTTAAATTATTTTTTGTAGTCCTCTTTCTTGGATATTTGTCAGATCTCTTTCAGGGACTACTTGTATAACTTTTTAGTGGTAGGAGTCCGACTTGGTTATGTCGGTCTCCTTTAAGTTATTTTTTATAATCCTCTTTCTTGGACCTTTGTCAGGTCTCTTTCAGGGATTACTTGTATAACTTTTTAGTGATAGGAGTCCGACTTGGTTATGTCGGTCTCCTTTAAGTTATTTTTTGTAGTCCTCTTTCTTGGATCTTTGTCAAATCTCTTTCAGGACTACTTGTATAACATTTTATTTTGGGCTGACTTTGTTATGTCAGGCCCTTCTAAGTTAAAGTAATCCTCTTTAATAGGGTTGGCCAGACCTCTTTCCAGGGTTTACTTATAACTTGGGTTGACTTGGTCCGACTTGTGAGCGTCGGCCAACCTTTAAGTTATTATTTTAGCTATCCGTAAGACCTCGTCAGGTTCTTTTTTGGATTGCTTTCGATAACTTCTTACATTATTCTGTGTTCACCTTCGCCGATTTATAGAAAGTGGTTGGCATCTTTAGATCGTCCTTTGGGTGAATCGCGTTTTCACCTTTATC
>NC_029781.3:46271659-46293611 GCF_000817695.3 Arachis duranensis
CCCTTCCCAAGTACTTCTATGACTCGGTAGGGTCCTTTCCAGTTTGCTGCCAACTTCCCTTCTCTGAGCCGAGTTGTTCCAATGTCATTTTAGATTAAGATGAGATCGTTCTCAGCGAAACTTCTTAGTACTACCCTTTGATTATATCTGGAAGCCATTCGACATTTTAGAGCTTCTTCTCTAATCCGAGCTCTTTCCTGAATTTCAGGTAGTAGGTCGAGTTCTTCCCTCTGAAGTTGGGAGTTTGCTCCCTCATTATAATGGACTACTCTATGCGATCCTTCTTCAATTTCTACCGGAATCATTGCCTCCATTTCGTATGCTAATCGGAAAGGGGATTCCTTTGTGGTCGAATGTGGCGTCGTTCGATATGCCCATAGAACCTGTGGAAGCTCCTCTGCCCAGGCTCCCTTTGCATCTTGCAGTCTTCGTTTTAACCCTGCCAATATGAATTTGTTGGCGGCTTCGGCCTGTCCATTGGCTTGTGGATGTTCGACAGAGGTGTACTGGTGCTTTATATTCAAGTCAGCTACTAGTTTTTTGACGCCTGCATCTGTGAATTGAGTGCCATTGTCTGTGGTTATTGAATATGGAACCCTGAACCTTGTGACAATGTTTCTATATAAGAATTTCCGGCTTCTCTAAGCGGTGGCATTGGCTAGGGGCTCTGCCTTGATCCACTTTGTAAAGTAATCTACCCCTACTATGAGGAATTTAACTTGTCCTGATCCCTGTGGGAAGGGGCCGAGAAGATCGAGTCCCCATTTTGCAAACGGCCAAGGCGAGATCACGCTAATGAGCTCTTCTGGCGGGGCGAGGTGAAAGTTGGCATGTTTCTGACATGGTGGACATGTCTTTACAAATTTTATAGCTTCTTTCTGTAGAGTTGGCCAATAAAATCCCGCCCGGAGTACTTTTTTGGTGAGAGCTCGTGCTCCGAGATGATTGCCACAAATGCCGTCGTGTATTTCTTCTAGCACTTCCCTTGTGTTGGAGGTCGGCACACATTTTAGTAAAGGTGTTGAGATTCCTCTTTTGTACAGGATGTTGTTTATGATGGTGTAGTACTGTGCCTCCCTTTTTAACCTCTTTGTCTCCTTTTCTTCTATGGGGAGCGTTCCTGTTTTGAGGTAGTTGACTATGGGGGTCATCCATCCTTGGTCCTGGCTTGTTATAGTCAGGACTTTTTCTTCTTCCGAGATTGACGGGTTTTGCAACATTTCCTGGATGAGGCTCCTATTGTTGCCCCCTGGTTTGGTGCTAGCTAGTTTTGAGAGTGCATCAGCTCGGGCATTTTGTTCGCGGGGTATGTGGCAGATTTTATACTCCCTAATTTGTCCGAGTTGTTCCTTGGTTTTATCCAAATATTTTTTCATGGTAGGATCTTTGGCTTGGTAGCCCCCTGTTACTTCTGATGTGACCACTTGTGAATCACTGTAAATGTTGAGTGTTTTGAGCTCCGACCTCTTTAGCCAGCTTCAAACCAGCTAATAATGCTTCATATTCTGCCTGGTTATTTGAGGCCAGGAACCCAAATTTGAGGGAGAGCTCAACTTGGGTTCCTTGGTCGCTTTCTATTATTACGCCTGTGCTGCTTCCAGTTTTATTTGAAGAACCGTCCACGTAAAGATTCCATTCTGTGGGGGTTTCTAGGGCATCTGTGAATTCTGCGATAAAGTCGGCCAGATACTGTGATTTGATGGCCGTCCGAGCTTCATATTGGAGGTCAAACTCTGACAACTCGACTGCCCATTGTAGGATTCTGCCTGCCAGATCTGTTTTCTACAATATTCCTTTTATGGGCTGGTTAGTTTGAACCTTAATGGTGTGAGCCTGGAAGTACGGGCGGAGTCGTCGAGATGTTAGAATGAGGGTATAGGCAAATTTTTCTATTTTCTGGTAGTTCAGCTCGGATCCCTGTAGCTCTTTGCTAATGAAGTAGACGGGTTGTTGCCCATGTTCGTCTTCTCTGACTAGTGCTGAGGCTATTGCCCGGCTCCCTACTGCGAGATATAATATGAGCGGTTCTCCTTCTTGTGGTCGAGATAGGATAGGTGGTCATCGTAAGAACTCCTTGAAGTCTTGAAAGGCTTGCTCACATTCTGTCATCTATTCGAACTGTTTTCCCTTTCTTAAAGTAGCATAGAAAGGGAGGGATCTTATCGCAGCTCCTGCTAAGAATCGGGATAGGGCGGCCAACCTCCCGTTGAGTTATTGAACTTCTTTGACACAGGTTGGGCTCTTCATGTTGAGTATGGCTTGACATTTGTCTGGATTTACTTCAATTCCCCTTTGTGTGAGCGTGAAGCCCAAGAATTTGCCTGCTTCTACTGCGAAGGTGCATTTTGCGGGATTGAGCCGCATGTTGTGCTTCCTTATAGTGTAAAACACCTGAGTCAGGTCGGATAATAATGTATCTTCGCTTTGTGTCTTTATCAACATGTCATCCACATAAACTTCCATGATTTTTCCGATGTGATCTGAGAAGACTTTATTTATTAGCCTTTGATAAGTAGCTCCTGCGTTCTTGAGACCGAAAGGCATCACGATGTAGCAGTAGTTTGCTTTTGGTGTTAGGAACGAGGTCTTTTCTTGATCTGGTGGATACATGGGGATTTGATTGTACCCCGAATATGCGTCCATAAACGAGAGATATTTGTATCCGGAGGAAGCATCTACTAGAGCATCAATACTTGGGATTGGGTATGGATCTTTTGGACAAGCCTTGTTGAGATCGGTGTAATCGGTGCACATTCGCCACTTTCCATTTGATTTTTTCACCAAGACAACGTTGGCTAGCTGATGATTGGATTTTTGACGGTTTAGAATTTCACTAATGAAATCTCGTTGTAAAGTATAGTCTCTAAACCAACAATAATCCTTTCATACAAAAATTTGTTTGTCACAAGTACAAACCCCTAAAATCTATAAACCGAAGTATTTAAACCTCGGGTCGTCTCTCAAAGGACTTGCAGGGTAGTGTTCTTGTTATTGGTTATGGATTTATTTATTTCGGGGTTTTAGATGAGAAAAATGAATAGTAAATGGTAATGAAATTGTATTAACAAAATGGTCTTGGCAAGGTTTGGTTGTCAAGGGTCTTCATCATTATCATTAGCCACAAGTATGGTAGTTGCAATGATTAATCCCACTTAGTCATCCTTAAATCAATTAACAAAGGAAAGTCAAGTGAGTTATATCAATCCTAGTCCATAAATCCTAGCTTTCCACTAATTGGATTAATGAAGGCTAGAGTTAATGGCTATCAACTATCAATCAATTGGACACTAGTGACTCAAGAAATCCTAAATTACCTTCTCAAGCCAAGAACATAAAATTCTAGTCTAGCATTCTTCCAAGCATTTAATCAAACACTTGGAAAGCACAAAAGAAAAGTATAGTAAATCACAACAAGAATGAATTCTAACTACAACTGAATACAAAGAATTAACAACAACAATCAAGGAAATCACAATTATCATGAACTACCTCAAATTGCATTATTAAAAGAAAACAAAAGAACAAAAATATCTCAATTACAAAACCTAAAAACAAAATAAGAGAAATTACAACAAGAGAATAGAGATAGAGAGAAGAACCAAAGTATAGCAATCACCAATTGAAGGTAGAAGTAGAAGGAGACTTGAATTAAACCATAATCTAACCCTAACTCCTAATCCTAATTCTAGAGAGAAGTGAGAGCTTCTCTCTAATCCTAATTCTAGAGAGAAGAGAGAGCTTCTCTCTCTAACTCTAACTACTTCTAAAACTAAACTATGACTAATGATTAAAAGTATGAAAAGTATCTAAAAGTATGTTGATTCCCCTTCAATCCTTGGCTTAATTAGCATCGAAAATGAGTTGGATTGGGCCCACAAGGCTTCTAAAATCGCTGGCCACGTATTGCATTAAGTGGGTCATGTGCCACCATCGGCGTGTCCGCGTACCGTACGCGTGCGCACCCCTATGCGTGATGCAACTATGGCAAATCTTATATCGTTTTGAAGCCCCGGATGTTAGCTTTCCAACCCACCTGGAACCGCATCAATTGGACCTCTGTAGCTCAAGTTATGATCAATTAAGTGCGAAGAGGTCGGCTTGACAACTTTTTGGTTCCATCATTTCTTCATGAGTTCTCCAACTTTTCATGCTTTTTCTTCATTCCCTTGATCCAATCTTTGCCTCCTAAATCTAAAATCACTTAACAAACATATCAAGGCATATAATAGAATCAAGGTGAATTAAATTTAGCTATTTTAAGACCTAAAAAAGCATGTTTTCACATTCAAGCAATTAAAGGAGAATATAGAAAATCATACTATTTCATTGAATAAATGTGGGTAAAATGTGATAAAATCCCCAAAAATCACTACAAGATAAACCCTACAAATGGGGTTTATCACTAGCCATAGCGGGTATTTGACTTCTCTTATGAATCCGGCTTCCAGTAGTGCCTGTACTTGCTCGTCCACAGCTTGGGATCGCTCTGGCCCAAGTTTTCTTCGTCTCTGTTGCACCGGTCGAGATCCTGGATAGACTGCCAACTTATGACACATTATCTTAGGGTCTATGCATGGCATGTCTACGGCTTTCCACGTGAAGAGATCGACGTTATCTCGCAAGAATTGTATTAGTAATTCTTTTAAATCTATTTTTTGGATTGTGCCGATATTGGTTGTTTTTTCCGAGGTGTCCCCGATCTGAATCTTTTCTATCTCGCCTTCTGGCTGGGGACGAGGTTCTTCTCGTCGATGAACTCCGCCTAGCTCGATTGTGTGGAACTCTTCTCCTTTGCTTCTGAGGTTTAGGCTTTCGTTATAACAGCGACGTGCCATCTTCTGGTCTGCTTTTACCGTGGCTATCCCTTTTGGGGTTGGGAACCTCATACATAGGTGTGGGGTCGAGACTATTGCGCCAAGTTGGTTGAGTGTTGTCCGTCCTATGAGAGCATTGTAAGCTAAACTTACATCGACTACGATGTAGTCTATTTTGAGGGTCCTGGATTGGTCCCCTTTTCCGAAGGTTGTATGTAGTGGTATGTATCCGAGTGGTCGAACCGGGGTATCTCCTAGCCCAAACAGGCTGTTTGGATATGCTTTAAGTTCTTTTTCTTCCAAGCCGAGTTTATCAAAGGCTATTTTGAATAAGATGTCGGCAGAACTCCTTTGGTCTATTAAGGTGCGGTGTAGGTTGGCGTTTGCCAATATGATGGTGATAACCATGGGATCATCGTGTCCTGTGATGATGCCGGATGCGTCCTCTTTAGTGAATGTAATTGCCAGAATGTTGAGTGCTTTCTCCTCTCCTTCGACATGATATACTTCTTTGAAATATCTTTTGCGGGAGGATTTGGAGATCCCACCTACTGTGAATCCGCCGTGTATCATGTGGACATGTCTTTCTGGTGTCCGAGGCGATCGTTCTGTTCGTTCGGTATCTTCATCCCTTCGTCTCTTTCTTTGATCATCATCTCGGGTGGCCAGGAATCGATCTAATTTTCCTTCTCTCACAAATTTTTCTATGATATTTTTTAAGTCGAAGCATTCATTTGTGGAGTGTCCTCAGACTCGATGGTATTCACAATATTCCTTCTGGTTTCCTCCTCCCCTTTTGCCTTTGAGTGGCCGTGCTGGAGGGATTTTTTCTGTATGGCAGACTTCTTTGTATATCTCAACCAGGGATGCCCTGAGAGGAGTGAAATTTATGGTATTTTTTATTTTCTCCCCTTGTCGATCTTCTTTTCTTTTGGATTCCTTGTCTCTGTCTTGGTAGGAGGCCCCTGATTTTGAGGTTTCTCCTAACCGAGCGTTTTCTTCCATGTTGATGTATTTTTCTGCTCATTCCTATACTTCGTCTAAGGAGGTCGGGTACTTTTTTGAGATAGATTGGCTGAACGGTCCCTCTCGTAGGCCATTGATGAGTCCCATAATGGCGGCCTCCGTTGGTAAACTTTGTATGTCCATGCATGTTTTGTTGAATCTCTCCATGTAGTTGCGGAGGCTCTCCCGATCTCCTTGTTTGATCCCTAGTAAATTGGGGGTGTGCTTGACTTTATCTTTCTGAATGGAGAATCTGGCCAGGAATTTTGTAGCTAACTCATTAAAGCTTGAGATAGACTTCAGGGGTAGGCTGTCAAACCATCAGATCGCTGTCTTTGTGAGAGTTGTTGGAAAAGCCTTGCAGCGAACAGCATCTGGGGCATTAGTGAGGTACATTCTACTTCTGAAGTTGCTGAGATGGTGGTTGGGATCCGTGGTGCCATCATACAGGGTCATATCCGGGAGTTTGAAGTCTTTTGGAATTTTGGTTTTCATGATTTCCCTGGTGAACGAGTCTTGCACTTTGCATGAATTTTCTTTGAGATTGGCCCGAGGGGCTTTTAATTTAAGATCGACTTCCAATTGCTGTAGTTTTTCTTCCAATTCTCGACGTCGCCGCACCTCTCTTTGTAGATCTTTTCCGATTTCTCGTTGTTGTTGGGTTTCTTTTTCAAGTTGTTTTAGGCGATCTAGGAGCGCTTCTATTGCCCCTGAATTTGGTGAGTCTTTGTCTATGTTGTTTCTACTGCCCCTGAATTTGGTGAGTCTTTGTCTTTGTTGGTTTCCGGAGTGTTTTGTAGCGTGATATCCGCGTTTTTGTGTGGTGTCCAATCCTCCAGACCTGAATTGTGGTCGTTGTCATGGTCGTCCGCCATGGTGATGGGATGATTTCCAGGTCCCCGGTAACGGCGCCAATGTTCCGAGGGTTACCTGAAATTGTAGGTCGATCTCGAACGAGATCTTCTGTGCTGGTCGGAACTGATGTGTCCGGCTGGTGAATAGTTGCCGGAGCTAGTGCGTCTGACTTGTTGGACTGAATGTGCTGCTGATCCTTTGTCACCGAAGGGTGGGGGGTACCTGCAAGGGACTCCGATGCTTAAGTTAGCAAGGGTATTAAGCAGGTATTGAGTAGAATCAGAGTATGAGTTATACCTGGGTGCTCCAGTGTATTTATAATGGTGAGAAGTGACCTTTCTAGATAAGATAAGTTAGTTATCTTATCTTATCTTATCTTTGGGTGAGGTCAGCTTATCTTCAACGGAACCGCCTTTATCTCTGTAGGCTGGGATTGCCTCTGGACTTGGGTCGTGTTCCTCTATTTGGGCCCTTTATTGGGCTTTTCTGTCGATTTGGATGAGCTCTTTGAGAAGAGGTCGAATAGTCTGACCTGAAGAGGTCGGTCGCCTTGTCGCTAAACATCCCGGGTCGGTCAGCTCGACCCAGGGTATGAACAGGCGGATATAACTAATTTAAGAGATTATTGGTTTTTCTAATAATAATAATAAATTAAATAGAAAATAAAGATAAAGTTACTCATGTAATCCAATGGTGGGAATTTCAGATAGGTGTATGGAGGTGCTGTGTTCCTTCTGAATCTCTGCTATTCTACTGTCTTTATCCAATCTTTGTCACTCCTTTCTATGGCAAGCTGTATGTAGGGCATCACCGTTGTCAGTGGCTACATCCCATCCTCTCAGTGAAAATGGTCCAAATGCTCTGTCACAGCACGGCTAATCATCTGTCGATTCTCGATCATGTTGGAATAGAATCCATTGATTCTTTTGCGTTTGTCATCATGCCCAGCAATCGCAAGTTTGAAGCTCGTCACAGTCATTCAATCCCGGAATCCTACTCGGAATACCACAGACAAGGTTAGACTTTCCGGATTCCCATGAATGCCGCCATCAATTCTAGCTTATACCATGAAGATTCTGATTAAGGAATCCAAGAGATATGCGCCCGGTCTAAGGTAGAACGGAAGTGGTTGTCAGTCACACGTTCATAGGTGAGAATGATGATGAGTGTCATGGATCATCACATTAATCATGTTGAAGTGCAACTAATATCTTAGAATAAGAACAAGTCGAATTGAATAGAAAATAGTAGAACCTGCATTGAAACTTGAGGTACAGCAGAGCTCCACACCCTTAATCTATGGTGTGTAGAAACTCCACCGTTGAAAATACATAAGTGATGAAGGTTCAGGCATGGCCGAATGGCCAGCCCTCAAAACGTGATTAATAGTCTCCTAAGATGAATAATAAAATAAATCTGAGACCAAAGATGTGGTCAAAAGACCGAATCGTCAAAGACTTCTAATAAACTAGTAAAAAGTTCTATTTATACTAAACTAGCTACTAGGGTTTACAGAAGTAAGTAATTGATGCATAAATTCACTTCCAGGGCCCACTTGGTGTGTGCTTGGTCTGAGCTTGATCTATCCACGAGCTAAGGCTTCTCTTGGAGTTGAATGCCAAGTTGTAACGTGTTTTGGGCGTTCAACTCTGGTTCATGACGTGTTTCTGGCGTTTGACTCCAGAATGCAGCATGGAACTGGCGTTGAGCGCCAGTTTACGTCATCTAATTACGAATAAAGTATGGATTATTACGTATTTCTGGAAAGCTCTGGATGTCAAATTTCCAACGCCATTGAGAGCACGCCGTTTGGAGTTCTGTAGCTCCAGAAAATCCATTTCAAGTGCAGGGAGGTCAGATTCCAACAGCATCAGCAGTCCTTTGTCAGCCTCCTATAAGAGTTTTGCTCAGGTCCCACAATTTCAGCCAGAAAATACCTGAAATCACAGAAAAACACACAAACTCATAGTAAAGTCCAGAAATGTGAATTTAACATAAAAACTAATGAAAACATCCCTAAAAGTAACTAGATCATACAAAAACTACCTAAAAACAAAGCCAAAAAGCGTATAAATTATCCGCTCATCACAACACCAAACTTAAATTGTTGCTTGTCCCCAAGCAACTGAAAATCAAAATGGATAAAAAGAAGAGAATATACTATAAATCCCCAAAATATCAATGAATATTAATTCTAATTAGATGAGCGAGACTTGTAGCTTTTTGCCTCTGAACAGTTTTGACATCTCACTTTTTCCCTTGAAGTTTAGAATGATTGGCATCTCTAGGGACTTAGAATTTCAGATAGTGTTATTGATTCTCCTAGTTAAGTTTGTTGATTCTTGAGCACAGCTACTTTTATGAGTCTTGACCGTGGCCCTAAGCATTTTGTTTTCCAGTATTACCACCGGATACATAAATGCCACAGACACATGACTGGGTGAAACTTTTTAGATTGTGACTCAGCTTTGCTAGAGTCCCCAGTTAGAGGTGTCCAGAGCTCTTAAGCACACTCTTTTTGCTTTGGATCACGACTTTAACCACTCAGTCTCAAGCTTTTCACTTGGACCTGCATGCCACAAGCACATGGTTAGGGACAGCTTGATTTAGCCGCTTAGGCCTGGATTTTATTTCCTTGGGCCCTCCTATCCATTGATGCTCAAAGCCTTGGATCCTTTTTACTCTTGCCTTTTGGTTTTAAGGGCTATTGGCTTTTTCTGCTTGCTTTTTCTTTTTCTTTCTAAATTTTTTTTTGCCATTTTTTTCATAAGCTTTTGCTTTTTCACTGCTTTTTCTTGTTTCAAGAATCAATTTTCATGATTTTTCAGATTATCAATAGCATTTCTCTTTGTTCATCATTCTTTCAAGAGCCAACAATTTTTAACATTCATAAACAACATGATAAAAAATTTGCAATGTTTAAGCATTCATTCAGAAAACAAAAAGTATTGTCACCACATCAATATAAATAAACTAAATTCAAGGACAATTTTCAAAATTTATGTACTTCTTGTTCTTTTGAATTAAAAACATTTTTCATTTAAGAGAGGTGAAAGATTTATGGAATTTATTTATAGCTTTAAGACATAGTTACTACATACTAATGATCATGAAGTAGAGACACAAAACATAGATAAAAAAATGAAAAAAATAGAAAAAATAAGAACAAGGAATGAATCCACCTTAGTGGCGTCTTCTTCTTGAAGGACCAATGATGTCCTTAAGCTCTTCTATGTCCCTTCCTTGTCTTTGTTGCTCCTCCCTTATTGCACTTTGATCTTCTCTAATTTCATGGAGAATGATGGAGTGCTCTTGATGTTCCACCCTTAATTGATCCACATTGTAACTCAAATCTTCTAAGGAAGTGTTGAGTTGTTCCCAATAGTTGTTGGGAGGAAACTGCATCCCTTAAGGCATCTCCGAGATTTCTTAGTGATAAGCTTCCTCATGCGTCTCTTGGGTTTCATGAGTGGGATCTCTTGTTTGCTCTATCCTTTTCTTAGTGATGGGCTGAAGAACTGAAAATTGATGGTTTAGAAGTTATAGTAAACTCTCGTTGTAAGTATAGTTACTAAACCAAGCAATCAACCAATAATAAGGCACACGTTTGCAATTCCCCGGCAACGGCGCCATTTTGAAGAACTGAAAATTGATGGTTTAGAAGTTATAGTAAACTCTCGTTGTAAGTATAGTTACTAAACCAAGCAATCAACCTTTCTTACAAACGTTTGGTTGTCACAAGTAACAAACCCTTTTGAAATTGATAACCGAGTATTCAAACCTCAGGTCGTCTTCTCAAGAAATTGCAGGGAGGTATGTTCTTATTATTGGCTATGAAACAGGTAAAATTGGGGGTTTTGGAAATAAGGAAGAAGTATGACAAGTAATTCAAATGACAATTAAAATAAATAAATAACTATAAAATAAACTCTTGGCAAGATATGAAAATTCGGAAGTCCTATCCTAGTTACTCCTATAAGAATGGAAGTTAATGCCACTTAGTTAACCTTTGCGTAAGCAAGGGAAAGTCAAGTGAACTAATTGGTTAGATTTCTCAAGTCCTAGCCAAATGCTAAGGAAAGACTAGAGTTAGTGGAATTCCAATTAATTAGCCGACATAACAATCAATCATGAATAGTTGGTAACTCAAGAGCTTCCAGTTAATCAATTAAAGCCAACAATATAAAAAGCTAAATTAAAATCATAAATATCTGGATTCCCTCAAATAACATACATTCAAAGCAATAAAATCTAACATGGACAATATTCATAAGCCAATTGGGCAACATAAATCAAATACAAATAAAAGCATTAAAATATCTCAAAGTAGAAGAGAAGTCAAAATAAAGGAATATTGAACCTGATATGAAGATGAGATAAATTCTAATTTCTAAAAATCCTAATCCTAAATTAAATTCTAATCCTAAGAGAGAGGAGAGAGCCTCCCTCTCTAAAAACTATATCTAAAACCTAAAATTGTGAATTATGAAAAGCATCCTCGTGAATGGATGCATTTCCCCACTTTATAGCCTCTAATCTGTGTTTTCCGGGCCAAAAATTGGGTCAGAAACAGCCCAGAAATTGCTGATTGTGAAATCTGGTCCGTACAGGTCGCGGCAAAGTGACGCGGAGGCGTCATCCACGCGTCCGCGCGGAATGAGATTCACATGGAGGGCGCGTTCGCGTCGCCTATCTATATGACCACTATAATGAATTATATATCAAATCGAAGCCCCGGACGTTAGCTTTTGAACGCAAGTGGAACCGCATCATTTGGACCTCTATAGCTCAAGTTATGATCGTTTTAGTGCGAGAGGGTCAGGCTGACAGCTTTGCAGTTCCTTCAACTTCTTGTATTCCTTCCACTTTTGCATGCTTCCTTTCCATCCTCTAAGCCCTTCCTGCCCTGTAATTCCTGAAATCACTTAACACACATATCAAGGCATCTAATGTTAATAAGAGAGGATTAAATAAAAGGAAATAAAACCATAATTAGGAAGGCAAATATAAAACCATGCAAATAGTATGAATAAGTGGGTAAAGAGTTGATAAAAACCACTCAATTGAGCACAAGATAAACCATAAAATAGTGGTTTATCAACCTCCCCACACTTAAACATTAGCATGTCCTCATGCTAAGCTCAAGAGAAGCTGTAAGAGAGTGAAGAGGAATGGTACAATGTATGAAATGCAACCTATCTATATGAATGCAACTACATGCAGAATGTTTCTACCTACTTGGTTAAAAGTAAATAAGCTTTTTCAAGACAAACATGAATCAAATTCCACTAATTCAAATTACACAATAAAAGACAGGTAAACTTGTAAGAAGATAGCTCATGAAAGCAGGGAACATAAAATCAAGCATTGAACTCTCACAGGAAGTGTATATGCGCTCTAGTCTCTCAAGTGTATAGGGTAATTCACTCTACTCTTCTCTAATCATGCTTTCTAAACTTTGTTCTTCATCTAACTAATCAACAAATATTTAGTATACCAATGCAAACATCATGAGGTCTTTTCAGGGTTGTAATGGGGCTGAGGTAAAGGTAAGGATGTACATATAAGGCTAAGTGAGCTAACAGAGTGAATCCTTGATTAGTTTAAGATCTCACCTAACATATACATACTTTATAAAATTTACAATTCTTTACCTAGCTAACCAAATTTTTCCCACTTTTGTATTACATGCTCATGTATCAAACTTATTTTTGAATTTTGTCCCATGTGCATTGCTTTATTTTGCATTTGGGGAATTCTTTTGTATCCCATTTATTTAAATACTGAATTTTTTTTTATATGCACATGGTAATTTAATTACTTTGATTTCACATGAGCATGCTTCCCAAAAATTTTTATTTTGAAATATCTTTATTTTTTTCAACTTTCTACCTTGTTTCTATCATCCATGTTCCCATAAAGTTTCCCCACACTTAAACAATTACACAATTTCTATCTTAAGCTAACCAAGGATTCAACTTGGGATTTTTATTTTGTTTTTCTGCTTAAGGCTAGTAATGTGGTTTATAGAACAAGGGGGGATTAAAAGCTCAAGGGGCTAACAAAGGTGATGTAAAAGGTGGGCTAATTTGGGATAAGTGAGGAAAAATTCAAATGATGGCCTCAATCATATGCAAGTATGTAAATACACTAAATATTGGACATATAGACTGGAACAAAATACATATTGCAATCATAGAGAAGTAAAACACACAAGAATAAAATATCATGGTTAAATAATGTAACCATATAAACAAGCTCAAAATCTCACGGGTTGTGTGTTCTTTGGCTCAAAAACCATGTTCCAAATACAACTTCAAACAAATTTAAAAAAAATTCAATTTAAATTAGTGAAATACTATAAAAATTTCTTGAAAAAGAAAATATTACTTCAACCAAGTAGTGACTAAATGCACAAAATCAAACAAACATGCAAATGCAACAATTAACAAATTAACATTGGTGTTGAGAAGGGACTAACTAACCCGTGGAGATCGGTATCGACCTCCCCACACTTAAAGATTGCACTGTCCTCGGTGCATGCTGAGATGTGCAGGTGGATGGAGGTTGTGGTTCCTCAGCTGGTGCTCTTTTATGTTCCTTTCCTTGCCGGTGGTTTGGGAGTAGCTTTCTCTCTACCCTTCTTGGTGGCCATCCTGAAAAAGGGAAGAGAAAGTAAATTAAATCTAAAGAGATAGAGCAAGGAAGAGGATTGAATGAGTGATAATCAGTGCACGGTAAAGCTGAATGAAGTGAACACATGGTCATGACAACATGTGAGAAGTTCATCGAAGGGAATAGAACAAGTGCACGATAGGGTAAGTAGATGCAAGATGTTTATTGGCATGCAGGAAAGGGCATGAGTAGCATAGATCAAGCATCACCTTGTAACAAACTATCTCGTTTGTATTGACAATTAAATTCAATTAATACAATAGTAAAGGGAATTTGTGAAAAGCAGGCATTGAATAGTAGAATAGAATAATGTAGAAAAGTGCATAATGCCATATGGGCTTTTTCACAAACACATAGCATGCATGGTAAATAATCCAGTGAAAATAATAAATTGAACATGCAAGCAACCCTTGAAAAATATAATTGCCAAACAATTTTGCAACAATCCACAATGACCAAATAAATTTCCAACACCAACATAAAAATGCATGAAAATAAAAAAAAGAAGGAGAAAGAGGGAAGAAGGAGGAAGGGAGAAAATAAGAAAGGAAAAGAAAAAGTAGGATTTAGGGAAGAAAAAGATAAGATATTTTGGCAGAGTAAGATAAGCTGTGCGCCACTGGCGACGCGGACGCGTGTGTGACGCGGTCGCATGGGGCGCGGTGTTCTCAAGTTATGCGGATGCGTGTGGCACGCGGACGCGTGACTCGATTTTTGTGCTAGGGCGCGAGTGCAGCTCCGCGTTCGTACAACTCTTTGTTTAAATGCATTTTTGCCAAAACTTTGGGGGACGCGGTCGCGTGGGTGATGCGATCGCGTGGATGGCCTATTTAAAAAACGACACGGACGTGTGGGGCACGCGTTCGCGTGGTAGGGCTTGTGCTTCTAGCACGAGTCCAGCCCAATTCTAGCTCATCTTTCGGCCATACACCCTTTTTATGTCGAATTTGTGGCACGCATTCGCATGGGTGACGCGGACGCGTGGGAGGCGTTTTTCCCACATGACACAGACGCGTCAGCGACGCGGTCGCGTGGATCAGTTTGTGCCAAAGGCACGCCTCCAGCCACGCTCTCGCGTGACTCTCTGTTCAATTATCCTTTCTTCAAAACGCACTGGTGAAGCGGACACGTCAGCGACGCGCTCGCGTCGCATGCGGTGTTTTTTTTATGCAGTATGTGGAATAAAAAATGCAATGAATGATATGCAAAAATTCTAGGTTCAATCAAAATTCAAAAATAGACAAAAATTCAAACTGAAGAAGAAACGATCATACCATGGTGGGTTGTCTCCCACCCAGCACTTTTAGTTAGAGTCCTTAAGTTGGACATTTGGCGAGCTTCTTGTTATGGTGGCTTGTGCTTTTATTCATCCAAGAATCTCCACCAATGTTTGGAATTCCAATAGCCTCTGGGGTCCCAAACTAGGCGCAGAGAGATTTCAAGCAAGCTAAAGCAAGTAACAAGGCCCCAAGAGTATTGATTTCTAGATTGAATTCCGGGGTCCCAAACTTTGCTTTTGCACCCGTCTTCTTGTTGAGCAATATTGTTCCATCCGGGTGGTAAGCAGTCTGAATTCTTACTGAAGCAACCAAACAACTTCCTAGACCCATTCAGCTGAGCTCTAACCAACCTTTGCGTTTAAACTTTGATCTTCCAACCATAATGAGCCTTGCAGGACAATTCTTACCACTGATCATCTTCCTCTTACTCTTAAGGCCACAAAGAGCTCTAAGTTGACCATCCGTCTCCAGTAGCCCATATTCAAGTGGGATTAGAGAGCTAAGGGATATGAATTTTACCCACTTGAATGTTGTGAAGGATGATGAAAACTTAGGGGGAGGTGTTTCTAATGAACGTATAGGCTCTACTTCCTTGTGCTCTTCTTCGACATCTTCCATCTCTTTGCAATCTTCTTCAATATCAACCTCTTCCTCTTGGTGGATTTCTTCCGATTCAATTTCTTCTTCATTTTGCACCAAGGGCATGGGAGGTTGTGCTTCTTCTTCTTTAATCTCCATGTCAAGTCCAATGGGAGAGGATTGAAATGTAGATAAGAATCCATTAATGATTCAATCCATCTCTTGATCATCTCCTTCAAAGTCTTCAACTATGATATGCTTTGGAGGTTGTACATCATCCTCAACATCAGCTTCAAACGTCTTTGAAGGATGCTCTATAACTTGACTTTCCCATGGAGTTCAGCATCTCCTAAGTCTTCAACCACTGCCTTCTCTTCTTTTTCAATAATTCCGGCTTCCTCCACTTGTTCCAATATCAAATCGTGCTGCTCACTATCCATCGAAGTGCCCAATTTCTCCTTCCTGCTATGTTCTTCAGTAGATTTCCCACATGAAACCATGGGGGTTCTTTGAATGTTCGAACGTCGGGAAGGTAATCGATTTCTTGCTTGATCCAGGTATTTAAGTATGAAATTGTATTCATCCTCGATGATTTTCTTTTCAACTATTTCTTCACCTTCAAGCACAAAATCCTCCTTGTCGTCTTTTTTCACTAGTTCTTCAATCGCGCTATCAACTTCAAAGGTCTCTACTACCTTCACCTTTAGTGCCTCCTCTAGCTCCTTATGAAGTATGGATTTGCGAAGATGATCCTCTCTCTCTTGTTCCATGTCAATTGTATCAGTGGGATCATGTTGCTCTTGGATTGATGGATGTTGGTGCTCTTCCACGGATGGTGGTGATGGGATGGGTGGATCATTATGTGGTTGAGATGGAAGTGTATTGGAGCTTGAGGGTTGAATATTGGGTGTAGAGGGTTGGCCCAAGCGGGATATAAGTGCTTGAAGAGTAGAGGCGATACTAGTGATAGAGACAAGTTTGCTTTCCATGGAGGTTTGGGGTGGATAGGAGGGTTCATTTGTTGGGAGAAAAGGTTCATAACACGGAAGTGGTTCCTCTTGATAAGGATATGGAGATGGTGTATATTGAGGTGGTGGTTCTGGGTATGGTTTATATGGTGGTTGGTATGGTGAATGAGAATTGGGGTCATATGGAGGTGAATGGTGGAAAGGGGCTTGTGAGTGTGGTGGTTCAAAGTTATGTTGTGAGGATGGTCTCTGAGCATACGGTGGGGCTTGTTGGTAGCTACTAGGCGGTCCACCATATCTATCAGCTTGGTATGCATTGTAGGATGGTCTTTGTCTGTGATATCTAGGAGGGTGTTGTTGCCAAAAGGGTTGATTAGATCTTCTTTGCTCCGTCCATCTTTGATTGCTTTGACCTTGATGCATATTCCTGTTATAGCTTTCTCTTCCTGCAACATAGTTGTAACCAGACTCATAGCCAAAGGGGTGAGAGTTCATAGTAGTAGGAGAAAATAAAAACAAAAACTAACAAAAAGAAGATATTTTGAAAAAGATAAGATTTTGAAAAAGATAAGATAGAATTTAAAAAAATATGATTTTTTTTTGAAAAAGGATAAGATAAGATTTTAAAAAAGATATAATTTTTGAAAAAAAGATAAGATAAGATAAAAATTTTAAAATTTGAATTTTTTTTTTTGAAAAATATTTACAATAACCAATAATAAGGCATACGTTTGTAATTCCCCGGCAACAGCGCCATTTTGAAGAACTGAAAATTGATGGTTTAGAAGTTATAGTAAACTCTCGTTGTAAGTATAGTTACTAAACCAAACAATCAACCTTTCTTACAAACGTTTGGTTGTTACAAGTAACAAACCCTTTTGAAATTGATAACCGAGTATTCAAACCTCGGGTCGTCTTCTCAAGGAATTGCAGGGAGGTATGTTCTTATTATTGGCTATGAAACAGGTAACATTGGGGGTTTTGGAAATAAGGAAGAAGTATGACAAGTAATTCAAATGACAATTAAAATAAATAAATAACTATAAAATAAACTCTTGGTAAGATATGAAAATTCGGAAGTCCTATCCTAGTTACTCTTATAAGAATGGAAGTTAATCCCACTTAGTTAACCTTTGCGTAAGCAAGGGAAAGTCAAGTGAACTAATTGTATTGGGGACTTTTGATGCCATTTTTCATATTTGGGGAGGCTGGCCATTCAGCCATGCTTAGACCTTTTTCTCTTATGTATTTTCCAACAGTGGAGTTTCTACACCTCATAGATTAAGGTGCGGAGCTCTGCTGTTCTTCATGAATTAACGCAAGTACTGTTGTTTCTCTTTCAATTCACGCTTACTTCTTCTCCAAGATATACTCTTGTACTTAATTCAGTTAAGTCAGAATGAAGGGGTGACCCATGACAATCACCTACTATCTTCATTACTTGCTTAGCCAAGATCCGCGTGCCTGACAACCACAAGCGGTCTACATGATGTTCAACGTAGTCATTGGACAACAGCCGGAGTATAGTCTCTTAGGTCTCTAATCCACGGATCTGACTTATCTTTCCTAACAAAAAAGCATTCAAATCCGTGAAATTGGAACCTTCGTGGTAGAGTTTAGGGTTTAGGGATGAAGACAGTGGGAAAGCAGAGAGACGGAAGGGACAAAGCATCTCCATACGCTTATCTGAAATTCTCACCAATGAATTACATAAGTATCTCTATCTTTATTTTATGCTTTATTCATAAATCATTCATAACCATTTGAATTTGCCTGACTGAGATTTACAAGATGACCATAGCTTGCTTCATACCAACAATCTCCGTGGGATCGACCCTTACTCGCGTAAGGTTTATTACTTGCAGTGCACTTGCTGGTTAGTTGTGCGAAGTTGTGATAAAGATTTGAGATTGCAATTGAGCGTACCATGTTGATGGCGCCATTGATGATCACAATTTTGTGCACCAACAACCCACCATGGTATGATCGTTCCTTTTTCAGTTTTAATTTTAGTCTATTTTTGAGTTTTGATTGAACCTGGAATCATGCATAGCATTCATATTAAGAATTGTATTCTACATACTGCATTATAAAAAAAATAAAAAAATCGCACGCGATGCGCCAGCGCCGCTGACGCGTCCGCGTCGCACGTGCATTGGGAAGAAAAGAAATTGAGCAGAGAGTCATGCGAGAGTGTGGCTGGAGGTGTGCCTTTGGCACAAATGGATCCATGCGACCGCATTACTGACGCGTCCGCGTCATGTGCGTAATCACCTCCCCACGCGTCTGCGTCACCCACGCGAACGCGTGGCCCTGTAATTCGACGTAAAAGGGTGCATGACAGTAAGTTCTGCTGGAGTTGGGTTGAACTCGTGCTAGACGCACCAACCCTACCACGCGTCCGCGCCATTTTCAAAGTTTGGCCATCCACGCAATCACGTCAACCACGCGAATGCGTCACCCTAGAGTTTGGGAAAATGAGTTCCGAACAGAGAGTTGTGCGAGCGTGAGGCTGCCCTTGCACCACTAGCATAAATTGTATCACGCGTCCGCGTGACCGACGTGTCCGCGTGACCAACGCGTCCGCGTGACCGACGCGTCCGCATCACCTCATTAAAGCGCCATCTGCGCGAACGCGTGACCCGCACAGCTTATCCAGATCAGCCAAAATATCTTCTCTTTTCTTCCCCAAATCTAAATCTTTTCTTTCCTTTCTTATTTCTTTCTTCCTCCTTTCTTACTTTCTTTTTTCTTTTTCCATTGGTGTTAAAATTCTCTTCTTCAACTATTGCATCTTTTCTTGAATTATTCTGGTGCTTCATGACTTGTTTTATTCTGATTGGGTATTATTCTTAAGTCAATGCTAATTTTTATAATACTGATATTCCTTTTGCATTGATATGTACTTACTCTATCTTGCATTACTCACACTCTCTTTCCCATTGTTGCAACTTTTTGCAATATTGATATGTCATGTGCTTTTATTATTTTCTCACTTGCATGTTGTAGCTACCATGTAATTGAGACCTTTATTATTTGGCATTAACACCCATATTTTATTTATTTTCTTATCTTTATTTTTGGGTTACTTTTCTTCTTTTTTCTCTTCTTTCAGGATGGCCACCACGAAGAGAGAGAAAAAGCTTCTTAATAGAGAGATAGGCAAGTCAATCTGCACAATCTACAGAGAAAGGCATCAGTTGGAGCAGCCCATCCACTTGTACATCTTAGCATGCACCGAGGACGGTGCAATTTTTTAGTGTGGGGAGGTCGATACCGATCTCCATGGGTTAGCTATTTTCTTCTTTTCAAACTCCATTGTTTCATTTTTTTGTTAGTTCATTGTTGCATTTGCATGTTGCATTGCATGTTTGTTTAATTTTATGCATTTAGTTACTACTTGGTTGAAGTAATATTTTCTTTTTCAAGAAATTTTTATAGTATTTCACTAATTTAAATTGAAAAATTTTTGTTAAATTTGTTTGATATTGTATTTGGAATATAGTTTAAAAAGCTAAGAACACACAACCCGTAAGATTTTGAGCCTAATTATATGGTTACATTATTTAACCATAATATTTTATTCTTGTGTGTTTTCTTCTCTATGATTGTAATCTTTACTTTGCTCCATTCTATATGTCCACTATTTAGTGTATTTACATGCTTGCATATGATTGAGGCCATCATTTGTTTAGCTCACTTATCCCAAATAAGCCTAACCTTTAAATTACCTTTGTTAGCCACTTTGAGCTTTTTAATCTCCATTTGTTTAATATTTTACCACATCACTAGACTTAAGCAGAAAAACAAATTAAATATCCCAATTGAATCTTTGGTTAGCTTAAGATAGAGGTTGTGCATCAACTAAGTATGGGAAAACTGTGAAAACATGGGTTAATAAGGGAATGTATCATGTTTCTAATTTTGAATATTGGGAAATTTGGGTACCTACTCATGAAAAACAGAAAATAAAAAAATTCCATATGCATTGATATGTTCTTTTAGATTTTATGTCTCTATAAAAAAAAAGAAAAAAAAGAAAAAAATATATATAATATAAATAAATAAATAAGGAGACAAAATTACCCCAATGTTAAGTTAATAAAAGATCAATGCATATGTGACACAAATTAAAAGAAAAGTTGATACATGAGTATGTGATATAAAAGTGGGAATTATGGGTAGCTAAGCATGATTTTAGAAGTTATATAGAATGTATGTATGTTAGGTGACAGCTCAGGTTACTCAAAGATTCAATTTATAGCTCACTTAGCCATACATATATCCTCACCCTTGCCTTGGCCCCATTACAACCTTAAAAAGACCTCATGATGTTTGCATTGGTACATTAAATATTTGTTGATTGGTTAGATGAAGAACAAAGTTTTAGAAAGCATGATTAGGGAAGAGTAGAGTGATTGACCCTAGACACTTGAGCGATTAGAGTGATATACACTACCAGTGAGGGTTCAATGCTTGATTCTATGTTCCCTGCTTTCATAAGCTATCTTCTTATAAGTTTACTTGCTTTTTATTGTACGATTTAAATTAGTGAAATTTGGTTCATATTTGTCTTGGAGAACTTATTTACTTTTAACCAAGTAGGTAGAAACATTTTTCATGTAATTTCATTCATATAGATAGGTTGCATTGCATACTCTCTATCATTCCTCTTCACTCCTTTATAGCTTCTCTTGAGCTTAGCATGAGGACATGCTAATGTTTAAGTGTGGGGAGATTGACAAACCACTATTTTATGGTTTTTCTTGTGCTCAATTGAGTGGTTTTTATCAAGTCCTTTCCCACTTATGCATATGATTTGCATGGTTTTACATTCTCCTTCCTGATTTTGTGCTATGATTAGAAACATGCTTCTTTGGCTTTTATTTTCTTTTATTTAAACCCTCTCTTATTATCATTCGATGCCTTGATATGTGTGTTAAGTGATTTCAGGGATTACAGGGCAAGAATGGCATAGAGGATGGAAAGGAAGCATGCAAAAGTGGAAGGAATACAAGAAGTTGAAGAAGTTGCTAAGCTGTCCAGCCTGACCTCTTCTCACTCAAACGGTCATAACTTGAGCTATAGAGGTCCAAATGTCACGGTTCTAGTTGCGTTGGAAAGCTAACATCCAAGGCTTCACAAGGATATATAATTTTTTATAGCTGCCCCGAAGTTAGATGATGCGGACACGTGGATGACGCGCCCGCGTCGTATATGCAAACTTCAATCCATGCAAACGCGTGACGACGCCACCGCGTCACTTTCCCGTGACCTGTACGTACTGATGATTAGATTTTTGACGGTATAGAATTTCATAAATGAATTCTCGTTGCAAGTATAGTTTCCAAACCAATCAGAAATTTTTTCATACAAAAGATTGTTTGTCACTAGTACAAACCCCTAAAATTAATAACCGAAGTATTTAAACCTCGGGTCGTTCTCCCTAGGAATTACAATAAAGTGTCTTGTTATTGGTTTGAGTTGTTTTGGGGTTTTGATAAGAGGCATGAAAGTAAATGGCAATGAAAATAAACTAACAACTATAAAAGGCTCTTGGCAAGGTATGAAAATTAGAAGTCCTATCCTAGTTATCCTTCTCAATTGTGATGAGAATTGTTCATTGCTACCACTTAGTTAACCCTTACTAAATAAAGGAAAGTCAAGTGGATGAATTGACTTGAGCCACAAGTCCTAGCCAACTCCCAAGGAAAGACTAGCTTTAGTGCACTCCAAACCAATTAGCAATCTCTCCAATTACCAATCAACAAAGGAA
>NC_029781.3:46294783-46295811 GCF_000817695.3 Arachis duranensis
CTTTTCTTTGGTTGTAATGGGGCTAGGGTCAAGGTAGGATGCATATTTGGTTAAGTGAGTTTGAAAATTGAATCTTTGATAAGCTTAAACTTCCCACCTAACCTATGACATCCTATACAATTAAGTTCTAACCTAACTACCCATTTTTCACTTTTTCACATACTCATGCATCCCTTTTCATTTCACAACACTTATGCATTGATTTTATTGAGCTACACTTTGCTTTGGGGCATTTTATCCCCTTTTTATTTCTTTCTCTTTCTTTGTTTCTTCCTTTTTCTATTTTTTTTTTGCTTTTATTTTTCATATTTTTGTTCTTTTCTTTTTCTTTTGTTTTTCTCATTTTTTTTCTTTCTATATACAAGAGCATCAATGCATAAGGTTTTACATTTGATCAATACATGAGTATATACCCAATTCCCAATATTTCCAATAATAATACAAAACTACCCTTTTATTCACCCAATGTCCCAAGGTTCCCACACTTGAATGATACTTACACACACTAGCCTAAGCTAATTAAAGATCCAAATAAGGACTTTTATTGTTTTCCGCTTTAAGGCTTGTAATGTGCTAAATTAAAGAACGAAGTGGGTTAATCGTAGGCTGAAATTGGCTAACAAAGGAATATAAAAGGTAAGGCTATTTCGGTAAGTGAGTTAAATAAAATGATGGCCTCAATCATATAAATGCATGAATACATAAAATAATGGACATAAAGAATCAAACAAATCAAAGCTTACATTCATGGAAAGAGAATAATGCACACAAGAAGGAAAAATAAGTGGTTATAAGATGTAACCACACCATTAGGCTCAAAACTCACTTGCTTGTGTTCTTAGCTCAAAAACATGATCCACAATATATATAATTCAAGCAAGTTCTATGAAAAGGTTTTCACTCAAATCAATTGGTGCCCTATAGATAGAAATCTTGAAAATTTTCATTATTTTGACTAAGCTTATTGTGTATACATATGCAAAAATTAAGAAAATGCAAGTAAAAATCCTAAAATCCTAGAATGAAAT
>NC_029781.3:46295893-46298287 GCF_000817695.3 Arachis duranensis
GGTTTGCACCGTCCTCGGTGCACTCAAAGATGAGCAAGGGGGTACGGCGACTCTCCGGATTGCTGCGTGTTCTTAGTCTTGCTTCCGTTATTTCTTACGGTGCATCATTCATGAAAAACAAAAATATAACACCATAAGATGAGACAATACAAAAGCAAGGAAGCATACATTGTTGGAGTGAGGTAAATCACTAGAATTGAGTGAGTGAATTAGTGTGACATTAAGAAATATTAGGTGTGTGAATTCTAAATTGCACGGTTTAGAACACACATTAGCATAAAAGAGCTATGTCACAAAAGAAGTATGCACTTTACTTATCCTAGTGTGCTTGAGATGCTTTATGTAAACTTGTTAGGTAAAACAAGCTCTAAAGAAGTATGAAAGCATTCAAGCTAAAACATATGGATGCATATGATCAAGAAATACAATGCATTAAGGTAAATGCACATCATCATCCATCAAGAAATTGCCTAATCACAGAATAAGGCTCAAACTACATGGTGGCCAATTCATGTAATTCAAGAAGAGTCACAAGCTTGAAGGCAATTCTCATCACTTGGTATTTTTCAAAAGATAAGTATGAAAAACTCAAAACCAAGTAGCAAAATATAACCTCAATCATAGAGTCCAACAAAGATTGTCTAAAAAAAACATTCATGCTAAAATAGCATTTAGGTAATAAGGAGGCAACAATGTGTAGTAAACAAAGTCAATAATCCAACACTTGTAATGAAAAGAGAGAAAATAAAATGAAAACAAAACTAAAACTAACTAAAATAAATGGTTATCCATGGTGTTTGGAAGTGTTGGATGAGGGGTAGAAGAAGGGAAGAAGAAAGGAGAAGGAAAGAAATGGAAATAGGAGAAGAAGAGAAATGGATGGAAGAAAGGACATCCACGCGTACGCACGCATGGCGCGCGCGCGTCGATGGCTTATTTCGAGAGTGGCGCGTACGCGTCATGTGCGCGTGTGCCCAAGTGGTGTTTGTGCCAGAGGCACAACGTTGGCGCGGCGTAAGCACAACTCTCTGGAAAATGTATGGAATGTGGAACTTCTCAATCCACGCGTATGCGCCATGTACGCATGCGCGTGGATGGTTGAAAACGCTTGATACACGCGTACGCGCGCGGTGCGCATATGCGTGGATGGTGCTTTGTTTTTCAAACAAAATTTTTTCTATGTTTTTGCACCAATCCAAGCATTCCAAACCTCCAAACAGATACCAAAACAACATAAAACCTTATTTAACATACTAAACTACCAAATATACTCAACTAACTAAACAAAACACGAAATTAAACTAATTTTACCAATATTTACAAAAAGAGAAAATGAAAAGAAGTTACCATGGTGGGTTGTCTCCCACCTAGCACTTTTGTTTATTATCCTTAAGTTGGACTTATGGGAAGCTTCTCTCAAGGTGGCTTGTGCTTGTACTCATCTTAGAACTTCCACCAATGCTTGGACTTCCAATAAGCTCCATCATTCAAGATTAATATCTCCAAGCTTTGATGGAGTTCTTCACAAACCATGGGCTCCCAATGTTGATCCTCATGTGTTCCCGGATCCCATATTTTGTCTTCACACCCATCTCCAAGTTGATTATCATTAATCCATGTGGGTGGCGAGCAAGGTGAATTCTTAACAAAGTGACCAAACATCCTTCTAGACCCATCTATTTAAGCACTATTCCCACCTTTATATCTCATGTTTGATGCATCAACCATAATGAGCCTTGATTTGCAACGCCGACCAAGAAACATCTTTCGCTTACGCTTCATCCCACAAAGCATCCTAAGTTGACCATCCGTGAGAAGGTTCTTCATGCTCAAAGGATTCTTTACCACTAAGACTTGATGCTTGATCTTCATCACCAAAGAAACTCAATTCTTTCTCTATCCCATCCAAGTCTTCATATGGAATATGCCTTGGAAGGTGTGCACTTTCCTCCCTAGCATCAATTTCAATCATCTTGGAGGGGTTTTCTTCAACTCCATGTTCCCATGGAGGCTCCACATCTCCTAAGTCTTCTACCACTTCTTCCTTGTCTTCAACAATTAAAGCTTCCTCCAATTGTTCCAATACAAAGCAACTTCCCTTATTTCCCACCGGAATTTTCAATCTCTCCTTCATGCTATGTTCTTTATTTGATTCTCCCCATGTAGCCATGGGAGTTCCTTGAGTGTTCAAGCATTGGGATGCTAATTGATTTGTTACCGTATCCAAGGCGGCCATGAAATTTTGCACATCCCTTTTCATCTCTTCTTGCCCTTGAACAAGAACACCAAGGGTTTCATCCATTAGAGGTTGAAGTGGATGGAAGGATTCATCATTTTGGGGGAAGGGTTCATAGTAGGAAGATGGTTCTTCTTGGTAGAGTTGTGGTGGTTCAA
>NC_029781.3:46298397-46299682 GCF_000817695.3 Arachis duranensis
TTGACTCTTGTTCCGCTTGGATATCATGATAGGGATTATATGGGTCTTGGATCGATGGACATGAATATTCTTCCATGTGAGGTTGTGGTGGAAGGTAGAATTCATCTTGTGGTTGAAAATTATCATTTATTGGAGGTGGCTCTTGAAAATATTGATGTTGGAGTGGTAGTGGCTCTATATGTGGTTCATATGGTTCGTATGGTTGTTAGTAGGGTGGATATGGATTAGGGTCATATGAAGGTGGTTGGTAAGAAGGGGCTTGTGAGTATGGTTGAGAGTTATGTTGAGGATATGGTTCATAGGCATATGGTGGTGGTTCTTGAAAGTCACAAGGAGATTAACCATAGCCATTGGATTGATATGCATCATAGAATGGCTCTTCTTCATAGTGCATTGGTGGAGGTTGTTGCCATGAAGATTGATCATATGCATATGGCTCCTCCCACCTTTGATTGTTCCATCCTTGATACACATCTTCATTGTAATCTCCACTCCCTACAACATAGTTGTAATCACACTTATAGCCAAAATGAGAATTCATGGTGAAAAGAGAAAATAAAAACAAAAGCTACTAAGAAATAATGAAACAAAGTCCTAACTAGCAAGCAATCCAAAAAAAAAAAAATCAGGCTATTCACAATATTCACATATATACAATAACCAATAACATAACACCATTGAAATTCCCCGGCAACGGCGCCATTTTGATGATTAAATTTTTGACGGTATAGAATTTCATAAATGAATTCTCGTTGCAAGTATAGTTTCCAAACCAATCAAAAATCCTTTCATACAAAAGATTGTTTGTCACAAGTAACAAACCCCTAAAAATAATAACCGAAGTATTCAAACCTCAGGTCGTCTCTTAAAGGAATTGCAGGGAAGTGTTCTTGTTATTGGTTATGAGTTGTATATTTTGGGGTTTTGGATTAAGAGACAAGAAAAGCAAATTGCAAAGGAGAGAAAATAGCAACTATAAAAGCTCTTGGCAAGGTATGAGAACTAGAAGTCCCATCCTCGTTATCTTCCTCAATTGTGACATCAATTATTCATTGCTCCCACTTAGTTAACCTCTAACTATGAAGGAAAGTCAAGTGGATGAATCAATTTGATTCCTCAAGTCCTATAGTCAACTCCTAAGGAAAGACTAGCTTTAGTGGAATTCAAATCAATTAGCAACTTCTAATTATCAATCAACAAAGGAATTGGATAACTCAAGAGTCACTAATTACTCTACCAAGGCCAAGAGGAACAAAATCTACACTAAAATCCAACCAAGCATTTT
>NC_029781.3:46299892-46315963 GCF_000817695.3 Arachis duranensis
TTTGCTTTAAGTGAACCAGGTGGCAGCAACGGCGCGTGCGCGTACTATGCGCGTATGCATCAATATGTGCGGTTCAACCATAGCAAATCTTATATTGTTTCGAAGCCCCGGATGTTAGCTTTCCAACCCAACTGGAACCGAATCATTTGATCTCAGTAGCTCAAGTTATGGTCGTTTAAGTGCGAAGAGGTCGGCTTGACAGCTTTCCGGTTCTTTCATTTCTTCATGAGTTCTCCAACTTTTCATGCTTTCTTTCTTCATTCCCTTGATCCAATCTTTGCCTCCTAAACCTTAAATTGCTTAACAAACATATCAAGGCATCTAATGGAATCAAGGTGAATTAAATTTATTTATTTTAAGACCTAAAAAGCATGTTTTCACTCTTAAGCACAATTAAAGGAGAATATACAAAACCATGCTATTTCATTGAATAAATGTGGGTAAAAGGTGATAAAATTCCCTAAAATCAATACAAGATAAACCCTACAAATTGGGTTTATCACGTACCAGAGTGATTTCTGGGCTGTTTTAACCCAACTTTTGGCCCAAAAAGCATAGATTAGAGGCTATAAAGTGGGAGAATGCATCCATACTTCATACAACAATATTCATTCATACATAGTTTTAGGATTAGATGTAGTTTTTAGAGAGAGAGGTTCTCTCCTCTCTCTTAGGATTTAGGATTAAGATTAGGATTAGGATTTCAACTTCTTCATCAGGTTCAATGTTCCTTTAATTTATTTTTCACTCTTATTTTATTACTTTAATTGATATTTATCTTTTCAATTTAGCTTATAAACTTTTCCATGTTAGATTTGAATTTATGTTTAAACGTAGTTTGATGTGTTTCAGATTTATGATTTTTTCATTTAGCTTTTTATATTCTTTGGCTTTAATTGATTAATGGGAGACTCTTGAGTTATCAAACTCATCGTGATTGATAATTGCTATTTTTGCTAATTGAATTGAATTCCAATAACTCTAGTCCTTTCTTAGGAATTGACTAGGACTTGAGGATCAAACTAATTAGTCCACTTGACTTTCCTTTGCTTTAGTAAAGGTGAACTAAGTGGGATTAAAACTCAATTCTCATCAGCATCGATAAGGATAACTAGGATAGGACTTCCAATTTCTCATATCTTGCCAAGAGTTTATTTTACAGTTATTTATTTATTTTACTTGTCATTTAACATACTTCTTCCTTACTTTCAAAATCCCCAATTTACAAGACTTATAACCAATAATAAGAACATACCTCCCTGCAATTCCTTGAGAAGACGACCCAAGGTTTAAATACTCGGTTATCAATTTTAAAGGGGTTTGTTACTTGTGACAACCAAAACGTTTGTAAGAAAGGACTTTTGTTGGTTTAGAAGCTATACTTGCAACGGGAATTTATTCTGAATTCTAGACCATGCAAAAGTTCTCTCTTCAACATGTCATGCAAGTAAAAATTAAGAGTTCCCATTATTCTCAATGTAAAATTTAATTGGGTGGCTTTAAAGTTTTAGTGTTCCTCCTTGATGAAATGTTGTTAAATAACTAACATGTAATGCTATATATATGAGGGGTGTGGTTTGTTTTGATTTTGTTAATGTCTCTAGCTTACTTCCTTTTTATTTTCAATTTAAACCAAACTATCATATGCTAAAAAGGGTAAACTATACTAATTAATCAACATATTCTATGACTAATGAGTTAGAATTGCAACTAAACTAAATGGCTAAAATATGAACTAAAGTGCAAAATGTAGAAAATAGAGTAAAACACATGAAAAAAACAATGTATATGTTCTGAAAAAATAAAAATAAAAATAAAGATAAAAATACAGAAAAATAAGCAAAATAAAGTAAAGGAGTCTGTAGTGGTTCACCAAAAAAATTATGCCAGAGATGGCGACCTCCCCACACCTAAATAATAGCATCGTCCTCGATGCTCACTCAAACTGGGTGTGAAGGAGTGTCATCACTGGGAGAATGGGCTGCTGGAGTCTCGGTGGTGGTCTGAGGATCTGTAGACTGGATGAAGGTAGGAGGATCTGTCTGCGGCAAAGGAGTCTCTGACTGGATAGGAATCTCAGGATCTGTGGCCTATATCTGGTGTGGCTCCTCAGGATGTGGTGCAGCCTGCTCTGGGCCTACCTGCTCAGCCTGGGTGGGTGTCTCCTCCTCATGAGCGGTCGCCTCCACCTCAGATATGTCAGAAGAGGTGTCAGGCTCGGAGGGGATGTTGCCGCTGGACTGGATCATCAACTTGAAGTGCTCATAGCGTCGCTTGTTGCGACGCTCCATACGGTCCAAGAGGGTGAAGAGTTGATGCACCAAATGGTAAATAGGCTTAGGAGCAACTGGAGGTGCAGTGGGCGGGGCAGGTGCAGTGGGCGGGGCAGGTGCAGTAGTGGAAGAAGAGGGGGCAGCTAAAGGTGTGGCTGTCTCATCAGAAGCAGTAAGGAATGGAGGTTTGTAGCCTAAAGCCAGAAAGTTTCTATTGTGAGGAATGATCTTCTTACAGTCCACAACAGGTGGCTTCTCATCAGTATCCTCCCAAGGCATGTCAGCTCGACGGCCTAGCTGGGTGACCAGATAAGGTAATAGGAGGGTGCCTCTGATATGGACCCTGGCCATATAGTGCCGGATGAATCATGGCAGGTACAGGTCCTTACCTTCCATCACACACCAGAGGAGGGTGATCATGGCAGCAAGCAGCTCTGTCTCATGAGTGCTCAGCATAATAAAGTTACTCAAGATCTGGTGCCAGAGCCGAGCCTCATCATTCAAGTATATCTGCTTGATTCCTTTAGGCATGGTGGTGTTCGTACCCATGAATCATGGGACAGTAAGGTCAAGGGCAATTCTCTCCTTGATAGCATCCCAGTCAAATCTCAGAAAGCGCATGCCCTCTTCAGCCTTTTGGTAACAGTCAGGCTGATCTGACTTAGGTTGAAGGTGCAGAATATCCTCAATGGCCTCTTCAGTGACCAGTATCTGTTTCCCTCTGAGTTGCACTGCATCCAGGGAAGTCTTGAAATAATTGTAGTAAAACTCTCTTACCTAGGAAGCATTTACCTCAGTCAAGTTTCTCTCCAAGAAGAACCAGCCTCTTTGTTTGATCTGATCGAAGGTGTACTGCTGTAGTTCATCTGGAATTTTCAAAGTTCTCTCCAGGTATAGATTTCTGGAGGTAGCAAACACTGGAAACTTCAGCTCACAGTACCGGTTTGCAAACTTAATTGGATCATTGGCAGGGATGAGCTGGTTAGCCTTCTCCTACACGGTAAAGTGCTTGTCCCGCCAAGATTCATCATGTCGAAGTTCTAGGAGAGACATAGAGGATTCACCTCTTTTCTGTTTGCCAGTTGTTGCCTTTCCTTTTCCCTTTTGCTGAGTGTTAGACACTCTAAAAAAAATAGAAATCTAAGATATAATAAAAGTAGGAAAACAAGTAGGCAAATAACAAGATAAGCACGAAGTGGCAAAGGAGCAGTAGAAAAATGAGATGAGTTAAACAAATGTATATTTTGGATTGTTTTGGAGTTGAAAAGCTGAGATGAGAAATCACATTCCAAAATATGTTAGAAGTGGAAAGCCCGTTAATTAGGAAAAACAATAATCATGCCATGAATGAAATTAATTTAAAGAAGTAGTGAAAAGGCAAAGGGGAAAGTTAGAAAGTTAAAAGTGGGTAAAATTGAAAAAAGAGATTAGAAAGTGAAAATCAGTGAGTTAGTAAAAAGGAAGTCAGGGTAAGTGGCATGATGATTGGTTTCTAAGTAACAAGAATTTCACAATTTTAAGCAACCGTCAACTCATATACAAGCAGGGGAATCAACTTGTTGATGATGCATATTGATATAGAAATAGAAAAAAATGAAATCTAATCAACAACAATGTGATTTATTAACCAGGAAATCAAAAGGAATAAGGAAGCTGGCCCGTGCAATCAAGAATTGGTTTGGTTGAGTAGTGCAAAAGTGAGAAATGCCAAAACCAATTCCTGACTGTAGAGGGAAACAAGTTGCAGAAAATTGGGCAGCATTTCGGCTAAAATCGGATGTTCCGGAAAACAAATAGCAAGAAAATAAAATAGTTCATATGAATTGAAATAAGGCTGCACAAAATACAAGAATATGAAAGAGTAGTGTAGCAGCAGCATTCAATAAATAAGAGCAGCATACTAACAGTATGAACATCACAACCAGATTAAAGTTGCAGAACAGATAAATAAATAACAAGAACGGTGTAATTATCAGGCCTAAATTCACTAACCAGATCCTAGCTACCTAACAACCTAGAATCCACTACAAACATGCATCTCTATCTAGCCTATTCGGAACAAAAATTGGAAAACGAACTAAAGAGTCGCAAGGGGGAGTCGCAGTATGGTGGAACCTGGTGCGTGTACGAACAAGGGATAGGGCAGAGGGAAGGTAGTGGCAGAGTGGCGACACCAGGAGGAACATGGCGGCGCGGTGGTGAGACAATGGCCGTCGGAGGTTGGCCGCGGTGAGGTGGTAGTGGCGGAGGAAGGCGAGAGTGTTGGGGTTTGATGAGAGGGGGTGAGGTTCGGGGTGGTGGCCGGCGAAGGAGGCAGCGGTGGTGCGAGGGGAGAGAGTTGCAGAGGAGAGGAAGAGGGTGGGTTTGGGGACGCGACGGGCTAGGGTTTCGCGTGAGTGAGGTTAGTGATCGCGTGACCAAAGTGAAATGGGGTTGACGCGGATGCGTAGATGACGCGATTGCGAGGATTGGGTAAACGAGGGGTGATGCAGACGCGTGAAGCATGCGAACGCATCGCTGGAATTTGTGCTAGACGCACGATTCCAGCGTCGTATCAGTGCAACTCTCTGTTTAATATAGGGGGTCATAATAACCGCGCGACGCGATCGCGTTGCTCACGCTTTCGCGTGGGATGGGTGTTGTGCAAGTGACGCGTTCGCGTCAGGGACGCGCACGCGTGGGTCGTTCTGTGCTAAACGCACACTAGCCGCATGATTCCAGCCCAACTTTCTGGGCGTCGGATCTTTACGCCGATATCTAGATCACGTGTTCGCGTGAGTGACGCGGACGCGTGGGAGGCATTTTTCTCAGATGACACGATCGCGTGAGGCATGCGGTCGCGTGGAACTATTTGTGCCCAAGGCATGCCTCCAGCCTTGCTTTATCGTGACTTTCTGTTCACTTTCCTTTTTCTTTCAATGCACTTGTGACGCGGACGCGTCATCGACGCTGTCGCGTCGCGTGCTTTCTCTCTTTTTTTTGTGCAGTATGCAGAATGCAAAATGCAATGAATGTTATGTAGAAATACCAGGTTCAAACAAAATTCAAAAACAGACTAAAATTAAAACTGAAAAAGGAACGATTATACCATAGTGGGTTGTCTCCCAACTAGCACTTTTAGTTAATGTCCTTACGTTGGACATTTTGATGAGCTTCCTGCTATGGTGGCTTGTGCTTGAATTCGTCCAGAAATCTCCACCAGTGTTTGGAATGCCAGCATCCTCCGGGGTCCCAAACAAGGTACTTAAAACCTTTGAGCAGCTTCAGATTGGTTTCCAGGCTCCCGGGGTGTTGAATGTCAGAATAGATTCCAGGATCCAAAACTTTACTTTTACACCCATCTTTGTGTTGATCTGTATTTTTCTAGTTGGGTGATAAGTAATCTGAATTCTCATTGTAGTGACCAAACAACTTCCGAGATTCTTTCAATTGAGCTTGACACCAATCTTTGCACCTCAAATTGAAGTGTGAAACCTCATTGAATCTTGCATACCAACTCTGAGTGCAAGTCTTTTTCCTTTTACTCTTAAAACCACAAAAAGCTCTAAGCTGGCTATCTGTTTCAAGCAAACCATATTCAAGTGGAAAAGTAAAGATGAAAGTCAAGGATTTTATCCACTTGAAGTTTGTGTTGGGTGGTAATGGCCTTGGGATAGGTGTTTCCAGTGGTTCTGCAAGTTCTACTCCCTTGTGGTCTTCAGTGAATTCCTCCACTTCTTTGCAAATTTCCTCGATTTCAACCATGTCTTGATCAAAGTCTTCGATATCTTCCTCATCACTTGAGTCATAATTGGGAGGTTGAGAAAAGTCTACCTCTACGTCATCTTCATAATCACTTGGGGGAGATTCTTCTGTCTCAAAGAATTCACTCGCGGATGCCATTTCATTACTAAAAGAACTTGAGTGGTGACTATCATCATCAAGAAAACTTGAGTCTTGGGTCATTCCGTCCAATTCCTCATAAGACACCTGCCTTGGGGGTTGTGTACTATCCTCCTTAGCATTAATTGTAACATCGTCGATGGAATTCTCCACAACTCTAGGTTCCTGCGGAGGTTCAGCATCTCCTAAATCCTCAACCAACTCTTCTTCTTCTACAATGACATCGTCCTCTACTTGTTCCAGTACAAAGTTATGCTCTATGCTGTCCACTGGAGCTTCTAGTGTCTTCTTCACACTACGTTCTTCATTAGATTCTCCACATGAAGCCATAGGAGTTCCTTGAGTGTCTGAACGTCTGGAAGATAATTAATTTATTGCTTGCTCCAGTTGATGAAGGGTTATATGAAATTGATCTACTAATTCTTCGAAGCGAACCTGTGATTCTTGGCTTGATGGATATGGGCATGGTGCATAGGGGAGTGGTGGTTCTTGGGAGTAATTGGATTGGCATTAGGGTGAATAAGGATCATACGGTGGCGAATGGTGAAAAGAAGCTTGTGAGTGTGGTGGTTCGAGGTTGTGTTGAAAGGATGGTCTCTGAGCGTAGGGTGGGGCTTGTTGGTAGCCACAAGGCGGTCCACCATATCTATCAGCTTGGTATGCATTGTAAAATGGTCTTTGTCCATGATATCAAGGAGGGTGTTGTTGCCTAAAGGGGTGATCAGATCCTCTTGGCTCCATCCATCTTTGATTGCTTATACCTCGATGCATAGTCCTGTTATATCATCCATTCCTTTCAACAAAAGTATAACCAAACTCAAAGCGAGAGGGGTGATAATTCATAGTAGTTATCAGAAATAGGGGGGAAGAGAAGAAACAAATAAACAAGTAAAAGAAAAATATTTACAATAACCAATAATACGGCACACGTTTACAATTCCCCGGCAACGGCGCCATTTTGAAGAGAGAACTTTTGCGTGGTCTAGAATTCAGAATAAATTCCCGTTGCAAGTATAGCTTATAAACCAACAAAAGTCCTTTCTTACAAATGTTTGGTTGTCACAAGTAACAAACCCAATAAAATTTATAAACCGAAGTATTCAAACCTCGGGTCGTCTTCTCAAGGAATTGCAGGGAGGTGTTTTTATTATTGGTTATGCGAAGGTATATTTTGGGGTTTTTAAAAGGGTTAAACAAGTAATTTAATTGACAAGAAAAATAAATTAATAATTAATAAAACCCTTGGCAAGGTGTGAGAATTGGAATTCCTATCCTAGTTATCCTTATCAGGTGTGACGAGTATTGGGTTTTAATCCCACTTAGTTATCCTTTATTAAACAAAGGAAGGTCAAGTAGACTAATAAGTTTGATCCTCAAGTCCTAGTCAATCCCTGTGGGAGGACAAGCTTTAGAGCAATCTAGATCAATTAGAATCTGCCAATTTCAACCACTGCTGAGTTTGACAACTCAAGTGTTACCAATTAATCAACCAAAGCCAAAAGGGAGGAAAATCTATTCGAATGAAAATAATTTGGATAAAGCCAAAGCATCCATAACATATAAGTCTGAAATACCTCAATTTATATTAAATAAAGAAAACCCTAACATGAATGGTTCACAACCCAAATAGTCAACATAAATAATACAAGCATTAAAGTATCTGAAGCAAAAGTGAAACATAAAGTAAAAGGAATATTGAACCTGTGATGAATAAGAAATAAATCATAATGACTAAAAGAAATTCTAAATCCTAATCCTAAGATAGAGGAGAGAACCTCTCTCTCTAAAAACTACATCTAAATTGTGTAAAGTGAATAATTGACCATCTACTCAATGGATGTATTCCCTCACTTTATAACTGCTAATCTGTGCCTCTTGGACTTGGATCTGGGCCAAAAAAGGGCCCAGAAATCGCTGGAAACGAGATATGTAAATTTTGCAGATCGCGCACGTCACGCATCCGCGTGAGTCATGCGGTCGCGTCATCTGGAGTTCTGCTCTTCCATGCGGTTGCGTCAGTCATGGACCCGCGTCAGTTGTGTTTTGTAGGTCATGCGTTCGCCTTATCCATGCGGACGCGTCGAATCTCTTTTGCGCGAACTACGTGTTCGCGTCGTCCATGTGGACGTGTCACTGCTAGTTTCTCCAAAACTCCAATTTGTGCTTTCCTTCCATTTTGAATATTTCCTTTCCATCCTTTAAGTCATTCTTGGCCTATAAATCCTGAAAGTACTCAACACACAAATCACGGCATCGAAGGGTAATAAAGGATAATTAAATTTGATAATTTTAAAGCATAAGAAACATATTTTCTCATATCTCATATCCTAAGGAAGGAATTGTAAAATCATGTAAATCTATATGAATAAAGTAGGTGAAGAGATGATAAATCATTCAATTTAAGCACAAGATTTATCATAAAATAGTGGTTTATCAGACGCGTCAGTGCGGGCACAGACTACGCACAAGTATGGCACATGTATGGCACAACTCTCGAATTTATATACTAGGGAGTTCATAGTGCACCATCGGCGCGCACGCGCACAGTGTGCTTGCGCGTCAATGGTCAATTTGCAAGGGGGCGCGTAGCCGGCATGCACACTGGCGCGTGGGTGCCTGACATGAAGTGGACACAAAGTGGGCACAAGGTGGGCACAACTCTCGGATTTTTGGCCCAGGAGTAAGAATGCACCATCGGCGCGCGCGCGGAGATGCCCTTTTTCCTTTTTTTAAGCACAACATAGAAGAAGCTATTCTAACACATTTTTGGCAGGTGTTCAAGCTAGTAGTCAAGAGAACACACTCAAATTCATGCACTATTCAAAACATAGCATTCTCTCCACTTCAACAATTCTTCCATACCAAAATGATGAAATCTATCTGAATATCCTAGTTTTCCAACAAGATCAATAAAACTAGCATTCCTAAGCAATCAACAACATCAAGAAGTCACAAAATTCACAAGAATCTAAAGCTAAAAGCAAGATGGTATACAAAAAGAAGATCTTACCACGGTGGGGTGCCTCCCACCAAGTACTTTTATTACTTGATGCGACCCGGTACACTTGCCGGTGAGTTTTGTGTTGGATCATTTTCCACACATCAATATCGACCTTGGCCGGGTCTACAGAAATTCCTTCATGAGATACTACATGTCCTAACACTATACCTTGTCTTACCATAAATTGACATTTCTCAAAATTCAAGACAAGGTTAGTGTCAACACATCTAGCTAAGACCTTGGCCAAGTTCTCTAACCAACAATCAAATGAAGTTCCATAAACACTGAAGTCATCTATAAAGACTTCCAGACAATTCTCCATTAGATCGGAAAAGACATTGGTCATGCACCGCTGAAAAGTAGCAGGTGCATTACATAGTCCAAATGGCATCCTTTTGTAGGCAAAGGTGCCGAAAGGGCAAGTGAATGTGGTCTTTTCCTGATCTTTCGGAGCAATGTGAATCTGGAAGTAACCAGTGAATCCATCAAGAAAGCAGTAATGGGATTTACCCGCCAAACGGTCCAACATCTAATCGATAAAGGGAAAAGGGTAGTGGTCGTTCCTTGTAGCGGCATTCAACCTTCTATAATCAATGCACACTCGCCATGCATTTTGTACTCTCTTGGTGACCACTTCACCATCATCCTTTTTAACTGCAGTGATGCTTGATTTCTTGGGAACAACCTGGACTGGGCTCACCCACTCACTGTCAGAAATCGGGTATATGATACCCGCATCAAGTAGCCTAGTGACCTCCTTCTTTACCACATCGAGGATGGTTGGGTTGAGCCTCCTTTGCGGTTGCCTAACCTGCTTAGCTACCTCTTGGAAAAATATATGATGCATGCACTTGCGAGGGTCAATCCCCACAATATTGGCTAGGCTCCAACCAATTGCCTTATTGTACTTTCTAAGAACATCTACGAGCTTTTCTTCTTCTTCACTAGAAAGCTCACTAGCAATAATGACCGGAAACTTTTGGTTGTCCTCTAAGAAAGCATACCTCAAATGTTGGTTGTCCTCTAATTTCACTTGTTTTATTATTCAAATTTTTTTTCAAGTTTTCATAATTTTTCAAAATCAAATCTTTTTCAAACCATATCTTTTCAATCATATATTTTCAAAATCAATTTCTTTCCATTCTCAAAAATACTTGCCTACAATTAATGATTTGATTCAACATTTCAAGTATGTTGCCTTTTCTGTTAAGAAAGGTTTAATGTTTGAATCAGATCCTTTAAATTTCTTGTTAGCCAAGTCATTAATTTTAAAAATCAAATCTTTTTAAATTGTTTCTCAATCATATCTTTTCAATCATATCTTTTTAAAACCATAACTCTTCAATCATATCTTCTTAATCACATCTTTTTCCAAATAATTTTCAATCTTTTTGATTTCTAATTTCAAAATCTTTTTCAAAAATCACTTTATTTCTTTCCCGACTTTAATTTTCGAAAATCATTCTTCAATTTTTCAAAATTTCTTCAAAATCTTTTAATTTATTTTCGAAAATTCTTCCCCTCTGCTCACATCCTTCTATTTAAGGACTAACACTCCTCCACTATCAACAATTCAAACTCTATCTCTCTTGATTCGAATTCCTCTTCTTCTACCTCTTCCTTCTATTCTTCTTTTCCTTTGACATCTCAAGGAATCTCTATACTGTGACATAGAGGATTCCATATTTTCTTGTTCTCTTATCTTTCATATGAGCAGGAGCAAAGACAAAAGCATTCTTGTTGAGGCTGATCCTGAACCTGAAAGGACCTTGAAGCGAAAGCTAAGAGAAGATAAAGCACTACTCTCTGTAGAGGACCTAACAGAAATCTTCAAACAAGAAGAAGACATGGCAACCGAAAACAACAACAATGCCAACAATGCAAGGAAGGTGCTGGGTGACTTTACTGCACCTACTTAGTGGAAGTCCAAACCTTCAGACAGAAGGAAGGTGAATCCCTCTATGAAGCTTGGTGGCGCCTGACTTTGAGGAGAGTGTTTGCTTTCCTGCTTTGACACGGGGCGAGCGCCCTTTCTTTTATGCTTATGACTATTTTTTCAGCCAGTTGAATATTACCTTTCCTTTCACTTCTTTTGAGACCGAATTGTTGTGGTCGTGTAACATAGCTCCATCCCAGCTCCATCCGAACTCTTGGGGTTTTATCAAGATCTTTCAACTGCTTTGACAAGAGTTGGACGTCACATCGTCCTAGACTCTCTTTCTTTACCTTTTTGTTTTAACTAAGCCTGGGACTTCTTCAAAAAAGAAAGCCTCTTGGTTTCTTTTAGATCTGCCCAAGGACATAAAGTTTTTGCCATGTATGACGAGTCCTTTAGGGACTTCAAGAACTACTTTTTTAAGGTTCGTGCGGTTGAGGGAGTTCGACCATTTTTTCTGGAAGAAAATGATGAGCCTGCCTTCCCTTTGTGTTGGCAATAGAATGTAGTGGTATCTCGATACACGTGGGAGATGCTTGACGAAATCGAGCAGGCCTTTGTAAATGTTTTGGAGGATATTTGGGGGGAACCTCTTCATCTTGACACTAAGACATTTTTGGGGGACCCATCCCTTGTCCGAACTGCGTTGGGTTTTAATTGATATGTTTTGCTTTGTTTTTACTTTGCTTCCTCCTTTTAACAGCTTGTAACATGCTTTTATGGTTGTCTTTATTTTTCAGAGATAATGATTCTATGAAAGCCTTCAAAAAAGCGAGGAAGGCTACTGCGGCCCAAAACATCTCGGCCAGAGTAGCTGGGGAGGGATCTTCTCATGTTCTGCCAAAGAGACCAATCTCGAGTTCTACTAGGCCGAGGAGAGTGATCCAAACACCTCAGGTCCATTTAGTTAATCCTCCCCAGACCTCTGCTATTACTTTTCCTCCTACTGTCGTTCCTCCTCCAAAAAGACCCCGGACTGTCGAGCCTTTTAATCTAGATGCTCCCGACTTTGATGCTGTTGGATTTGTTGATCAACAAATTGCTCCTTATGGTGTTATGCCTACTGATGATGTATCTGTTCTTCGTCACTTAGATTTCATAACTCGGAGCAGCATCAAGATGGCTCATATGGGGTGGCTCTGTATCGAACTGCCCAAGATCTTCCTATCCATGACATGAAGGCCTTTATGGAAGAGGCCAAATCAGAGTTTGACCGGATTAAGGGTTTAAAAGAGGAGCTTGAGGTGAAAGTGACCAAGCTGGATAAGGAGTTGGAGGGGGAGAAGACTCGGGCTATTGGTCTGGCGGCTTCTGTGAGATTAGCTGAGGACACAGCGTTGAAACATAAGGAGAGCTATGTTACCACCTATAGAGAGATGATGGATCTCAGGAACAGCTTGGAATCTGTCCGGGTTGATTATGCCGAACTCCAAGGTCACCTTGTAGGCAGTGTTAATATTGCTTATGAAAATCTGAAGGAGCAAGTTCGAGTTCTTGCGCCGGAGCTTGACCTTTCCCTTTTTAGCCTGGACAACATTGTTAGGGATGGTATGATTGTTCCTGATGATCCTGATGATGATGATGATGATGTCGGCCCTCCTGTAGTTTCTTCTAAAAAAACCTCTAATATTCTGCCCTCCTCTACTTCTGCTGAAGTCGCTCAACCGGGGTCTGATCCCGATGTTCAAATTCTGAACCGAGATGATGGAACAGTAGATGCGGTACCCCTTCAGACTCGACCTCCTTTGCCCCAAGATGCTACTATTGGAGAATCTCTGAACCCTATGTAGTTTTTATGAATTTTCTTGAATGTGTATGGCCCGGTTTGTGGGTCTTTAAACTTTTTTTATTTGTGGTTTCGTTATTTTGTCCTCTGAACACTTTTAGTTGCTTTGCTGTTAGCAACTTTATTTTGGGAAAAACAAAGTATTTTCTTAGGCTTCTTTGAGGTCGACTTTTTGGGTGGCCTCTTTGAGCCTTGTTAATATTATAACTTCGTTTCCTTTCATAACATGTTTATCTGCATCTGTCTGGTACCTTTTTGGGATGTCGGAGCCTTGTTGTCCGACCTCTTGTGATTGCCTCTGTATTTTCATACTTGTGACTTGATTTTGAGGTTGTGGATGTTTGGGTCCAACTTGTATGTCGACTTCCTTACTTCGATCTGAAGTTATTTTTAGTAATCTGTTTTGTTTGGACCTTTGTTAGGTCTTTCTTAGGGATTACTTTTATAACTTTGTTTGTGGGGGGCCAACTTCATCACGTCGGTATCTTCTAAGTTATTTCTAGTAATCCTCTATTCTGGACCTTTGTCATATCTCTTTTAGGGATTACTTTTTATAACTTGTTTGTGGGAGGCCGACTTCATCACGTCGGTATCTTCTAAGTTATTTCTAGTAATCCTCTTTTTTTGGACCTTTGTCAGGTCTCTTTTAGGGATTACTTTTTATAACTTGCTTGTGGGAGGCCAACTTCATCACGTCGGTCCCTTCTAAGTTATTTTTAGTAATCCTCTTTTTTTGGACCTTTGTCAGGTCTCTTTTAGGGATTACTTTTTATAACTTGCTTGTGGGAAGCCGACTTCATCACGTCGATCCCTTCTAAGTTATTTTTAGTAATCCTCTTTTTTAGGGTTGGCCAGGCCTCTTTCCAGGGATTTGACTTTTGATAAGCGGATATTTTATACGCTTTTTGGGGGTAATTTCATGTAGATTTTAGTATGTTTTAGTTAGTTTTTAGTATAATTTTATTTATTTTTAGGCAAAATTCATATTTTTGGACTCTACTATGAGTTTGTGTGTTTTTTATAATTTTAGGTATTTTCTGGCTGAAATTGAGGGAGCTGAGCAAAAATATGATTTAGGCTGAAAAAGGACTGCTGATGTTGTTGGATTCTGACCTCCCTGAACTCGGAATAGATTTTTTGGAGCTACAAGAGTCCAATTGGCGCGCTTTTAATTGGGCTGGAAAGTAGACATCCAGGGCTTTCCAGCAATATATAATAGTCCATACTTTTCGCGAAGATAGATGTAAAATGGCGTTCAACGCCAGTTCCATGTTGCAGTCTGGCGTTCAGCGCCAGAAACAGGTTGCAAGTTGGAGTTCAATGCCAGAAACAGGTTACAACCTGGCGTTCAACTCCAGAAACAACCTAGGCACGTGAGAAGCTTAAGTCTCAGCCCCAGTACATACCAAGTGGGCCCCAGAAGTAGATTTCTGCACCAATTATCTTAGTTTACTCATTCTCTGTAAACCTAGGTTATTAGTTTAGTATTTAAACAACTTTTAGAGACTTATTTTGGAGCTCATGACATTTTTAGATCTGAAATTTGTACCTTTTGGCAGCATGAGTCTCTAAACCCCATTGTCGGGGGTGAGGAGCTCTACAGCGTCTCGATGAATTAATGCAATTATTTCTATTTTCCATTCAAACATGCTTGTTCCTATCTAAGATGTTCATTCGCGCCTCACTATGAAGAAGGTGATGATCCATGATACTCATCACCTTCCTCAATCCATAAACGTGTGCCTGACAACCACCTCCCTTCTATATCAGATTGGATGAGTATCTCTTAGATTCCTTAATCAGAATCTTCGTGGCATAAGCTAGAATTGATGGCAGTATTCATGAGAATCCGGAAAGTCTAAACCTTGTCTGTGGTATTCCGAGTAAGATTCTGGGATTGAATGACTGTGGCGAGCTTCAAACTCACGAGTGTTGGGCGTGATAACAAACGCAAAAGAATCAATGGATTCTATTCCGATATGATCGAGAACCAACAGCTAATTAGCCGTGCTGTGACAGAGCATTTGGACCATTTTCACTGAGAGGATGGGAAGTAGCCATTGACAACGGTGACACCCTATATTGAGCTTGCCATGGAAGGAAATTTTCACTTTTGCATGAGAGAAAACATTATATTACAAGAATTCAGAAGACAAAGCATCTCCAAAAACTCCAACATATTTTCCATTATAGCACAACAAGTAATTATTTCATGCTCTTTTATTTTTTTTAGTAATTCAAACTGATAATTATAATTGATCTCTTGACTAAGAATAATAAAATAACCATAGCTTGCTTCAAGCCAACAATCTCCGTGGGATTCGACCCTCACGTAAGGTATTATTTGGACAACCCAGTGCACTTGCTGGTTAGTGGTACGAGTTGTGAAAAGTGTGATTTACAATTTCGTGCACCAAGATTTTGGTGTCGTTGCCGGGTATTTTTTGAGTTTGAACAACTAAAGGTTTATTTTGTTGCTTAGATTAGGAATAGAGTATTGATGCTATAGAGTCATTAAATTTGGGTCTTTTAATTTATCTTCAAAAAATTTTTTCAAAAAATATTACTTTTCCTTATTAATTTTTAATTTTTCATGAGTTAGTGTCTTGTTCTAAGTTTGGTGTCAATTGCATATTTTATATTTTCCTTTTAAATTTTTGAATTTGTGTTCTTTGATCTTTAAGTTGTTCTTGTTTATTTTTCTTGTTTGATTTTTAGTTTTTTTTGTTCTGTGTCTTTTCTTGTTTTTCTTGTTCTTTTCCAAAGCATTAGTCTTCCAAATATATATATATATATACCTCTTCAAAACAAGTGTTACCTTTTCTGCCCAATTGGCTAGAGCGTTGGTCTATGTTCTTGGTAATTGGGTATCTTCTTTTTAAAATCTTTTTCAAAAATAATTTTTCTTTGATTGAATCTTGTGCCAAACTTTAAGTTTGGTGTTTTATTGTTAATCTTTTTATAATTTTCGAAAATTTTATTGAAGTTTTCTAAAATTTTTAAGTTTGGTATTCTTTCCTTTGTTCTTATTGTTCTTGTGAATCTTCTTTGTGTTTTGATCTTAAAATTTTTAAGTTTGGTATTCCTTGGTGTTTTCCCTCCAAAATTTTTTAAAACAAGGAGGATTAGATCTAAAAATTTTAAGTCTTGTGTCTTTTGTGTGTTTTTCTCTTTCATCATAAAATTCAAAATT
>NC_029781.3:46316019-46330886 GCF_000817695.3 Arachis duranensis
CTGGGGTCATATGCTAACCCCACTATTGCTTCATATGGGAATAGTATCTGTATACCCTCCATCGGAGTCAGTAGTTTTGAGTTGAATCCTTAGCTCATCATCATGGTGCAGCAAAGTTGCTAGTATTCCGGTCTTCCACAAGAAGAATCTACAGAGTTTCTGGCACAATTTTTACAAATTGCTGACGCAGTACATGATAAGGAGGTAGACCAGGATGTCTATAGGCTATTACTGTTCCCATTTGCTGCAAAAGACCAAGCTAATAGGTGGTTAAATAACCATCCCAAGGACAGCATAAAGTCATGGAAACAACTGTCAGAAAAATTCCTGAATCACTATTTTCCTCCAAAACAGATGACACAGCTAAGGCTGAGCATCCAAGGCTTCAAACAAGGAGATAATGAATCTCTTTATGATGCTTGGGAGAGATACAGAGAGATGCTAAGAAAATTCCCCTCTGAAATGTTTTCAGAGTGGTGTAGTTAGACATCTTCTACTCTGGGCTTATAGAAAGACCTCAGATTTCTATAGACCACTCAGCTGGTGGATCTATACACATGAGAAAGACAATAGAAGAAGCTCAAGAGCTCATTGATACAGTTGCCAGAAATCAGCACCTGTACCTAAGCAGTGAACCTTCTATGAAGGAAGAGGCTAAAACAGTAACTGCTGAACTGAGTCCTACAAAACAAGTTACTGAATTCAATCAGCAACTGGATTTTCTAACAAAACAGCTAGCCGAATTCATGGAAATACTACAAGAAACAAGAATGGCTAATATGAATATGGAAGTACAGTTGAAGCAAACAGAACATCAATTATCAAAACAAATAATAGAAGAGTGCTAAGCAGTTCAATTAAGAAGTGGGAAAACATTAAATACCCCACTTCAAGATAGCAAAAAGCCAAGAAATGAGCAAACTAACCAAAATCTCTCTGAGGACAGTAAGAGCCCAGCGAGGAATAATTCTGGCGCTCAAACGCCAGAGAATGGGTGGAAAGCTGGTGTTGAACACCCAAACCATGCTCAGTCCTGGCATTCAACGCCAGAAACAAGCAAGGATTTGGCATTGAATGCCCAAAGGGAGCACAGTTCTGGCGTTCAGACACCAGAAACAAGTAAGGAGTTGGCGTCTAACGCCACTCCAGCTTCCACCCCTGGCATTCAAATGCTAGTGGGGGATCAGACACATACAAGTACTAATAATAACCCATCTAAAAAGGCTTCTCAACCCACATCTGTAGGCAATAAACCTGCAGCAACTAAGGTTGAGGAATGCAAAGCCAAAATGCCTTATCCTCAGAAACTTTGCCAAGCGGAAAAGGATAAGCAATTTTTCCCGCTTTGCAGACTATCTCCGGACTCTTGAAATAAATATTCCGTTTGCAGAGGCACTTGAGCAAATACCCTCTTATGCTAAGTTCATGAAAGAGATCTTAAGTAATAAGAAGGATTGGAGGGAAATTGAAAAAGTTTACCTCACTGAAGAATGCAGTGTAGTCATTCTGAAAAGCTTACCTGAGAAGCTCAAAGATCCCAAAAGCTTTATGATACCATGCACATTAGAAGGTACTTGTACCAAGCAAGCTCTATGTGATCTTGAGGCAAGTATCAACCTAATACCTGCATCTACTATCAAAAAGCTTGGTTTGACTAAATAAGTCAAACCAACCCGGATATGTCTCCAACTTATTGATGGCTCCATTAAATACCCATCAGGCGTGATTGAAACATGATTGTCAAGGTTGGGCCATTTGCCTTTCCTACTGACTTTGTGGTGCTGGAAATAGAGGAGCACAAGAGTGCAACTCTCATTCTAGGAAGACCTTTCCTAGCAACTGGACGAACCCTTTATTGACATCCAAAAAGCGCTTGGGTGGTCCATCAGTGATCTTAAGGGCATTAGCCACAGGAAGAGGAAGCACTAATTCAAGTGCTAAAGACATACAAGACAGCTCTTGGGTGGTCCATCAGTGATCTTAAGGGCATTAGCCCAGCCAGATGCATGCACAAGATCTTATTGTAGGGTGACGCTAAGCCAGTGGTTCAACCACAAAGGCGGCTGAATCCAACCATGAAGGAGGTGGTGCAGAAGGAGGTCACTAAATTACTAGAGGTTGGAATTATTTATTCTATTTCTGATAGCCCCTGGGTAAGCCCTGTCCAAGTCGTCCCTAAGAAGGGTGGCATGACAGTGGTTCATAATGAAAAAAATGAACTGGTTCCTACAAGAACAGTTACAGGGTGGCGTATGTGTATTGATTACAGAAGGCTCAATACAGCTACCAGAAAGGATCATTTTCCTTTACCATTCATAGACCAGATGCTAGAAAGACTAGCAGGTCATGAATACTACTGCTTCCTGGATGGATATTCAGGTTATAATCAAATTGCAGTAGATCCCTAGGATTAAGAGAAAACAGCATTCACATGTCCATCTGGAGTATTTGCATACAGAAGGATGCCATTTGGTCTGTGCAATGCACCTACAACCTTTCAAAGGTGCATGCTCTCAATTTTCTCTGATATGGTGGAAAATTTTCTGGAAGTCTTCATGGATGACTTTTCAGTATTTGGAGACTCATTCAGCTCCTGTCTTGACCATCTAGCACTTGTTCTAAAGAGGTGCTAAGAGACTAACCTGGTTTTAAACTGGGAGAAATGTCACTTTATGGTGACTGAAGGAATTGTCCTTGGACACAAAATTTCGAACAAGGGAATAGAAGTAGATCAAGCTACGGTAGAGGTAATTGAAAAATTACCACTACTAGCCAATGTTAAGGCAATCAGAAGCTTTCTGGGGCATGCAGGATTTTATAGGAGGTTTATAAGGGATTTTTCAAAAATTGCCAAACCTCTAAGTAATCTGCTAACTGCTGACACGCCATTTATCTTTAATAAGGAGTGTCTGCAGGCGTTTGAGACTCTGAAAGCTAAGCTGGTCACAGCACCAGTCATCTCTGCATCAGACTGGACATTATCTTTTGAATTAATGTGTGATGCCAGTGACCATGCCATTAGTGTAGTGTTGGGACAAAAGCATGACAAGCTTTTGCACGTCATTTATTATGCCAGTCGTGTTCTAAATGACGCACAGAAGAACTACACAACCACAAAAAAGAGCTACTTGTAGTGGTTTATGCCATTGACAAGTTTAGATCCTATTTAGTAGGATCAAAAGTGATTGTGTACACTGACCATGCTACTCTTAAATATCTACTCACAAAGAAGGATTCAAAACCCAGACTCATCAGATGGGTGTTGCTTCTGTAAGAGTTTGATATAGAAATAAGAGACAGAAAAGTGACAGAGAACCAAGTAGCAGATCACTTATCCCGAATAGAATTAGTAGAAGGGGCATCCTTCCCTCTTACTGAGATCTCTGAAAACTTTTCGGATGAGCAACTCTTTGCCATCCAGGAAGTGCCATGGTTTGCAGACATTGCAAACTACAAGGCAGTGAGGTTTATACCCAAAGAGTACAATAGGCAGCAATCAAAGAAATTGATCACAGATGCAAAGTACTATCTTTCCAAGAGATGTGTAGACGAAGTAATCCGTAGATGTGTGCCTAAAGAAGAAGCGCAGAAGATCCTCTGGCACTGCCATGGATTACAGTATGGAGGACATTTTGGAAGTGAGCGAACAGCCACAAGATTCCTCCAATGCGGCTTCTATTGGCCTACTCTCTATAAAGACTCCTGAGTGTTTGTACTTAACTGTGACAGTTGCCAAAGATCTGGCAATCTGCCTCACAGTTATGCTATGCCTCAGCAAAGGATCTTGGAGATTAGGTTGTTTGATGTATGTGGTATTGACTTCATGGGGCCTTTCCCACCATCATACTCAAACATTTATATTCTGGTGGCAGTGGATTATGTATCCAAATGGGTGGAAGCTATTGCAACACCCACTAATGACACTAAGACAGTGCTAAAATTCCTCCAGAAACACATCTTCAGCAGATTTGGTACCCCTAGAGTATTGATCAGTGATGGGGGCACTCATTTCTGCAATAAACAGCTTTACTCTACTTTGGTTCGTTATGGAGTTAGCCATAGGGTAGCCACTCCATATCATCCACAGACAAATGGGCAAGCTGAAGTCTCTAACAGAGAACTTAAAAGAATCCTAGAACAAACTGTAATTAACCATAGAAGGGATTGGGCAAGAAGCTTGGATGATGCCTGTGGGCATACAGAACAGCATTCAAGACTCCCATAGGAACTTCTCCATACCAACTTGTGTATGGAAAAGCCTGTCACTTGCTAGTGGAACTGGAACATAAGGCCTACTGGGCAACCAGGTTCCTAAACCTTGATGCCAAGTTAGTTGGAGAAAAACGTTTGCTCCAGTTAAATGAGCTAGAGGAATTCAGACTCAATGCTTTCGAAAATGCAAAAATTTACAAGGAGAAAGCAAAAAGATGGCATGATAAGAAACTGTCATCCAGAGTCTTTGAGCCAGGGCAGAAAGTTCTGCTATTAAATTCTAGGCTCAGATTATTCCCTAGGAAATTGAAATCCCGGTGGAGAGGACCATATGTGATTACAAGTGTGTCACTATATGGATACGTAGAGCTTCAGGATAATGATTCCAACAAAAAGTTTATTGTTAATGGACAGAGAGTCAAACATTATCTTGAAGCCAATTTTGATCAAGAATGCTTAAAACTGAGACTTGATTAAAGCTCAGTAATAGTCCAGCTAAAGACAATAAAGAAGCGCTTGCTGGGAGGCAACCCAGCCATTTACAAAGTTTATTTGTTAATTAATTGATTTTTACAGGTATATGTCAATTATCTTCAAGTTAAAATAGCAATTGCTTGAGTTCACAGAGTTATAGAAAGATTCAAAGGATAAAAACAGCAAAAAGTTCACTGGTGCAAAAATACCAGTAAGAGCTGTTTTGGGTGTCCAACGCCAGAAAGAAGCATCTTTTGGGAGTTGAACGCCAGAAAGAAGAACCTTCTGGGCATTCAACGCCAGATTTACAGTGTCCTGGGCGTTCAGAAAAATGCCCAGTGACAAATGAGTTCCTGGCGTTCAACGCCAGAAAGGAGCAACAGCTGGGCGTTGAACGCCCAGGAGAAGCTGCACATGGGCGTTAAACGCCCAAAACATGCAGCGTTTGGGCGTTTAATGCCAGGATGGTGGGGAGGAGGTAAATTCGTTTTTACTTCACAATTTTTTTAAAATTTTTTACATTTCAAATCATGATTTCTTGCATAAACATGTTACAAACTCTCTTCCTTTAATTCCAAAAATTTTAATCCTAATTTCTAAAATCCCTTTTTCAAAAATATCAAATGTTTCTTAATCCATAAACACAAATCTTTTTCCGATCCAATCCAACTCTTTTTTAAATCTTTTTCAACTCATCATATCTTTTGAATTTCAAAATTGCCTCTCCCTCTATTCCTCTCATTTCCTTTCTTTTGCTTGAGGACAAGCAAACCTCTAAGTTTGGTGTGATTTGCCATGATCACTGAGCTAAAAGTCATCAAGATCATGGCACCTAAGGGAACAGGAAGAGCAAGGATGTGACTTGAAGGAACTGAAGCGTCAGAAATTATCTCTTGAAGGATCAAGCACCCCACAGACTAGAGGAACACCCACTTCCCAAAATAAAGGTTGTTGAGTCCTAATCTTTGCCTTAACTCTGTGATAACTGTTCTTATTATGAATTTACCTTAGAAGCTACATATTAGTAGTAGTAATTAGTATCTCTATTTTGATTTTATTTCCAATTAAGTTATAATTTATTTTTCTCATCATCATCAAACATGAATAAAATAGATGAATGCTTGAACAGTGCATATTTTTTATATTGAATTTTATGAATGTTAAAATTGTTGGCTCCTAAAAGAATGATGAACAAGAAAAATGTTATTGATAATCTAAAAAATCATGAAATTGATTGTTGAAGCAAGAAAAAGCAGTGAAAAACAAGCTTGCGAAAAAAAAAAGCAAAAGAGGTAGAAAAAGCCAATAGTCCTTTAAACCAAAAGGCAAGGGTGAAAGGATCCAAGGCTTTGAGCATCAATGGATAGGAGGGCCCAAGGAAATAAATCCAGGCCTAAGCGGCTAAATCAAGCTGTCCCTAACCATGTGCTTGTGGCATGCAGGTCCAAGTGAAAGACTTGAGACTGAGTGGTTAAAGTCGTGATCCAAAGCAAAATAGTGTGCTTAAGAACTTTGGACACCTCTAATTGGGGACTCTAGCAAAACTAAGTCACAATCTAAAAAGGTTCACCCAGTTATGTGTCTGTGGCATTTATGTATCCAGTGGTAATACTGGAAAACAAAGTGCTTAGGGCCACGGCCAAGACTCATAAAGTATTTGCGTTCAAGAATCAACAGACTAAACTAGGAGAATCAATAGTGCTATCTGAATTCTGAGTTCCTATGGATGCCAATCATTCTGAATTTCAAAGGATAAAGTGAGATGCTAAAACTGTTCAGAAGCAAAAAGCTACTAGCCCCGCTAATCTAATTAGAATCTGAGCTTCACTTAAAACTCTGAGATATTATTGCTTCTTAATTTCTTTTTATCCTATTTTATTTATCTAGTTGCTTGGGGACAAGCAACAGTTTAAGTTTGGTGTTGTGATGAGCGGATATTTTATACGCTTTTTGGGGGTAATTTCATGTAGATTTTAGTATGTTTTAGTTAGTTTTTAGTATAATTTTATTTTTTTTTAGGCAAAATTCATATTTCTGGACTCTACTATGAGTTTGTGTGTTTTTCTGTAATTTCAGGTATTTTCTTCGTGGCAAAAGCTAGAATTGATGGCGGTATTCATGAGAATCCGGAAAGTCTAAACCTTTTCTATGGTATTCCAAGTAGGATTCTGGGATTGAATGACTGTGACGAGCTTCAAACTCATGAGTGTTTGGCGTGATGACAAATGCAAAAGAATCAATGGATTCTATTCTGACATGATCGAGAACCAACAGCTGATTAGCCGTGCTGTGATAGAGCATTTGGTCCATTTTCACTGAGAGGATGGGAAGTAGCCATTGACAACGGTGACACCCTACATAGAGCTTGCCATGGAAGGAACTTTGCACTTTTGCATGAGAGAAAACATTATGTTACAGGAATTTAGAAGACAAAGCATCTCCAAAACTCCAACATATTCTCCATTATTGCACAACAAGAAATTATTTCACGCTCTTTTATTTTTTTTAGTAATTCAAACTAATAATTATAATTGATCTCCTGACTAAGAATAATAAAATAACCATAGCTTGCTTCAAGCCAACAATCTCCGTGGGATTCGACCCTTACTCACGTAAGGTATTATTTGGATGACCCAATGCACTTGCTGGTTAGTAGTACGAGTTGTGAAAAGTGTGATTTACAATTTCGTGCACCAACTTTTTATAACTTTGGTAATTGACTGGTCTGACTTCTTTATATCGACCTGTCTTTTAAGTTATTTTTAGCAACCCATTTTATTAAGACCTCGTCAGGTCCTTTCTATGGATCACTTTCGATAACTTCTTGCATTATTCTGTTTTTGTCGCTTTTTCATCTTTGCCGATTTTGTCGAAGTTAGGTTTGATCCTTGTTTGGTCGACCTTTTGATGAATTTGGTTTTCATCTTCTTTAGTCTTTATTGTGGTCGGACAGTGAATTTGATCTTCACTTCCTACCGATCTTGTAGCTTTGTAATCGGGCGATGAATTTTTTAGCATTTTAGACTAATGTGTCTTGAGGTTTTGTAGAAAATCTAAAAAACTTTATTCAAAAGAAAATGCAGATATATACATGTGGGAGTTTTATCCCTCTAAGTCAGGCAATTTGTAGATCATGGCTTGGTACCTCGTTAAAAAACCTTTTCAGGAAAAAGAGTGCACCTTATCCTAAGATCTTTATTACCTTTAACTGTAGTACCTTCTTAGGTTGCAGGCGTGCCATGACCTAGGAAGCTCTCGCCCTTCAAGTTCGGACAGTCTGTAGTAGCCCTTTCCAAGTACTTCTATGACTCGGTAAGGTCCTTTCCAGTTTGCTGCCAGCTTTCCTTCTCCAGGTCGAGTTGTTCCGATATCATTTCAGATTAGGATGAGGTCATTCTCGGCAAAACCTCGTGGCACTACCTTTTGATTGTATCTTGAAGCCATTCGACATTTCAATGCCTCTTCCCTGATTCGAGCTCTTTCTCAAATTTCCGGAAGTAGGTCGAGTTCTTCCCTTTGAAGTTGGGAGTTGGCTTCTTCATTATAGTGAATCACTCTGGGCGATCCTTCTTTGATCTCTAATGGGATCAAAAGAGGGATTTCAATACCATTGTTAAAATGTGTGCCGACTTCCAACACAAAGGAAGTTCTAGAAGAAGTATACAGTGGCATTTATGGCAATCATCTCGGATCACAAGCACTTACCAAAAAAGTACTCCGGGCAGGATTTTATTGGCCAACTCTACAAAAGGAAGCCACAAAGTTCGTAAAGACATGTCCACCATGTCAGAAACATGCCAACTTTCATATCGCCCCACCAGAGGAACTCATCAGCGTGACCTCACCTCGGCCATTCACAAAATGGGGACTCGACCTTCTTGGACCCTTCCCTCAGGGATCGGGACAAGTTAAATTCCTCATAGTAGGGGTAGACTATTTCACAAAGTGGATCGAGGTAGAATCCCTAGCTAATGCCACTGCTCAAAGAAGTCGAAAATTCCTATATAGGAACATGCCGACTTGAACATAAAACAACAATTCACTTTCGTAGAACATCCCCAAGCCAATGGACAAGCCGAAACTGCCAACAAAGTCATATTGGCTGGGCTGAAATGGAGATTACAGGACGCAAAGAGAGCCTGGGTTGAGGAGCTCCGACAAGTCCTATGGGCATATCGAACAACGCCACATTCCACCACAAAGGAATCACCCTTCCGATTAGCATACGGAATGGAGGCAATGATCCCAGTAGAGATTGAAGAAAGGTCGCCCAGAGTGATCCACTATAATGAGGAAGCCAACTCCTAACTTTAAATGGAAGAACTCGACCTACTTCTGGAAGTCCAAGAAAGAGCTCAAATTAGGGAAGAAGTGTTAAAATGTCGAATGGATTCGAGATACAATAAAAAGGTAGTACAGTGAGTTTTTGCTGAGAATAACCTCATCCTAATCCGAAATGATATCGGAACAACTCGACCTGGAGAAGGAAAGCTGCCAGCAAACTGGAAAGGACCCTACCAAGTTATAGAAGTACTTAGAAAGGGCTACTACAGACTGTCCGAACTCGATGGGCGAGAGCTTCCTAGGTCATGGCACGCCTGCAACTTAAGAAGGTACTATATTTAGGGAAGATAAAGGATCTTAGGATAAGGCGCACTCTTTTTCCTGAAAAGGTTTTTTAATGAGGCGCCAATCCAAGACCTACAAATCTCCAGACTTAGAGGGATAAAACTCCCGCATGTATATATTTGCATTTTCTTTTGAATAAAATCTGTTTAGATTTTCTACAAATCCTCAAGCCACATTAATCTGAAACATTCATTGTCCGATTATAAAGCTACAGATCGGTAGAAAGTGAAAATCAAATTCACTACACGATCACGATAAAGACCAACAGAGATGAAAATCAAATTCATTAAAAGGTCGACCAAACGAGGATTAAACCCAATTTCTACAAAATCGGCAAAGATGAAAATAGAATAATGCAAGAAGTTATCGAAAGTGATCCATAGAAAGGACCTGACGAGGTCTTAATAAAATGAATTGCTAAAAAGTAACTTAAAGACTAGCCGACGTAAAGACAACGAAAGTTCCGACACTCCCAAAACCTAGAAAGGTACCAAGACGAGTGCGGACAGATATGTTACGAAAAATGCAAGTTATAATAATAAAGGCTGCCAAAACTAGCCTCAAGAGCCTGGAAATTACTTTATTTTTCAAAATAAGGTTGCTAAACAAGCAACTAGGAATGCAGCTAAAGTCAGAACCACCATTTACAAAATATAAAGAGTTCAAAAAGCCCACAAGCCAGGCTATCCACACAAACATCCAGCAAATTCATTAAGGATCCAAAGGCTTCTCGGCAGCATCAATGCGGGGTGAAGGAGGGCGAGTTTGAAGAGGCACAACATCCACTATCCCATCATCCCGGTTTAAGATTTGACAATCAGGTTCCAACCAGGAATGACCAAACTTCAGATGAAGGAACTGAAGAAGTCGGCACCATAGAGGCTTTGGTAGCAGGCACAGATGGAGGTTTAACATCATCATCTTCAGGGTCGTCAGGGACAATCTTACCGTCCTTCACAACATTGTCCAGGCTGAAGAGAGTAAGGTCGACCTCGGGAGCAAGAACCCGAACCTGCTCCTTCAGGTTCTCATAAGCAGCATTTACGCTTTCCACAAGGTGACCCTGGAGTTCGGCATAATCAGCCCGGGCCGACTCCAACTCTCCCCTAATACGCATCACTTCCCTTTAGGTTGTGACATAGCTATCCTTGTGCCTCAATGTCGTGTCTTCAGCCAACTGCACAGAAGCCGCCAAGGCAACAGAACTAGCCTTTTCACCCTCTAACTCCTTCTCCAGCTTGGTCACTTTCACTTGGAGCTCCTCCTTCAAACCCTTCATTCTGTCAAACTCTCGATTAGCCTCCTCCATAAAGGCCTTGGTAGCATGAAGGGGAGGATCTTGGGCAGTTTGGTACATGGCAGCCCCCATATGTGTGACGTTAGGATTTTCGCTAGTAAAGAATTTTGTAAAAATATTGTCACGTTGTGAGTATAGATTCTAAACCAACAGAAAATCCCTTCGTACAAACTTTTTGGTTGTCACAAGTAACAAAACCCAATAAATTTATAAACCGAAGTATTCAAACCTCGGGTCATCTTCTCAAGGAATTGCAGGGAGGTATGTTCTTATTATTGGTTATACAAAGGTATATTTTGGGGTTTTCAAAAGGGTTGAACAAGTAATGTAAAATAACAAGTCGTCAAAATAATAACTAGTAAAGCTCTTGGCAAGGTATGAGAACTGGAAGTCCTATCCCAGTTATCCTTATCAATTGTGATGAGAATTGAATTTTTCTCCCACTAAGTCAACCTCTAACTATGAAGGTAAGTTAAGTGGATGAATTAATTTTAATTCCTCAAGTCCTAGTCCTTCCTTGGGAAAGGCTAGAGTTAGTGGAACTTGAATTAATTCTTGAAGAATTCCAATTTTCAGTCAACAATGAGTTTGATAACTCAAGATTCACCAATTAATCAACCAGAGCCAAAAGATAGAAAAATCTAAATTACTTATATCATAAATAAAAGAAACAAATCATAGATCTGAAATACCTCGAATTATATTAAATAGAAAGTTAGATTGAACATAGAAATTCATAAGCCAAATTGGCAACATCAAGTAATCAACTAAAGTAATAAATAAAAGTAGAAAATAAATTAAAGGAACATTGAACCTGTGATGAAGAAGTTGAAATCCTAATCCTAATCCTAATCCTAAATCCTAAGAGAGAGGAGAGAGCCTCTCTCTCTCTAAAAACTACATCTAAAATTATGAAAAGTGTGTTATGAGTCAATGATCTGATTCTGCTCAACTCCCAACCTCTAATATGTGTTTTTTGGGCCGAGAACTGGGTCAAAAAGAGCCCAGAAGTCACTCCTAGCGCTTTCTGATCCGTACAGGTCGCGACAAAGTGACGCGGAGGCGTCGTCCACGCGTTTGCGTGGATTGAAGTTCGCAGATGCGACGCAGACACGTCATCCACGCGTTCGTGTCACTTAACTTTGGAGCAGCTATATCAAATTATATATCATTGTGAAGCCCCAGATGTTAGCTTTCCAACGCAACTAGAACCGCATTATTTGGACCTCTGTAGCTCAAGTTATGACCATTTGAGTGCGAAGAGGTCAGGCTAGACAGCTTAGCAGTTTCTTCAACTTCTTGTATTCCTTCCACTTTTGCATGCTTCCTTTCCATCCTCTGAGCCATTCATGCCCTGTAATCCCTGAAATCACTTAACACACATATCAAGGTATCAAATGATAACAAGAGAGGATTTAAATAAAAGAAAATAAAAGGCAAAGAAGCATATTTTCAATCATAGCACAAAATCAGGAAGGAGAATGTAAAACCATGCAAATCATATGAATAAGTGGGCAAAGGCAGATAAAGACCACTCAATTAAGCACAAGATAAATCATAAAATAGTGATTTATCAATGTGCCATCTTAATGCTGCTCCGAGTAATGAAGTCCAAATGGCGAAGGAAAGAGACATCGTCAGTGGGGATGGTACCATAAGGACCAATCTGCTGATCAACAAACTCAACTGCGTCAAAATTAGGGGCGTCAAGGTTAAAAGGTTCAGTTGTCTTTTATTTTTTGTTTGGAGGAGCGCCAGAAGTAGCAACAGTAGCTGGCGGAGAATCAACCAAACAAACCCGGGGAGTAGGGATTACCCTCCTCGCCCCCGGTGAGCTCGGTACGGCCGGCTTCGACTAAACCTGGGACGACCCCTCCCCGGCCGCTTTGGCCGAGACGTTTTGAGCTGCAGTAGCCTTCTTTGCCCTTTTAAAGGCCTTCATGGATTTGTTATTTTTAATCATCTCTGCAAACAAACATCATAACGGGAAACCAAGTTACGAATCAGAAAAGATCTTATAAGAGATAAACTCGACAAAATAAGCAAAACCAAAAGAAGAATTGACCACTACCTAGCTCAGCTCGGAGGAGAGAAGGGTTTGCTAAGAATTTCTTTGTGTCTAGATGGGGAGGCTGCCCCCAGTTTTCTTCCAGCAGAGTCATAAAAGCTTGCTCAGCCTCATCTAACATCTCCCACGAATATTTAGATACCATTACATTCTTTTGCCATTCCAAGGGAAAGGCGGGCTATCATTTTCATCCAAAAAAAAAGGCTGAGCTCCTTCAACAGCTCAGACCCTAAAAAAGTAATTTTTGAAGTCGCAGAAAGATTCATCAAACATGGAGAAAACCTTTTTCCCCTGGGAAGCTCAGAAAGAAACCCAAGCTGCTTTCTTCTTAACCACCCCAGGCTTTGTCAAAACAAAGAGATAAAAGAAAAGGGATTGTGAAGCATGGATACCGAGTTCATGACACAGCAACTGAAAGATTTTTATAAAACCCCAAGAATTGGGGTGAAGTTGGGATGGAGCTACATTACAGGACCATAATAGGTTGGTCTCAAAAGGGGTAAAAGGAAGATTAATATTCATTTGACTAAAAATGAAGTCGTATGCATAGAAAAATGGGCGCTCTCTAGTAATTCGGGTAGAAAAACAGACCCTTTTCTCAGAATTTGGAGATATGAGCTCATAGTTCTTCTCATCACTACCATTACCACAAATCCTATGAAATTACCTAAGTTGCCAACAAAACTCAGAGTCAACCAACGAAACACACAGAAGAACCATAGAATTCACCCAATCAGCCATGCCCTCAGGGACTTGGGAAGATGTCTCAATAATATTTTTGCGAGAAGACATGAGGCCAACTAGTCCTACAAACAAGAAAAAAAGATTGGATTACTAAAAAACATCTCGGCTAACATAATCTAGTGCAGTACAAGCAACAAAAGGAAATTCCAGGACCCACACCAAAGATCCAGGGGCATCTTTTGGAGGCAGTCACAGAACAAGGACTCAGAAAAACCTACAAGCTCACACATCGATAACGACCCCTTTCAACTAAAATAACACTTTGAATAGAAGGCCACGAGCCACAGGTAAAATCATCAAAATAACTACCCTCCAGACCCACAGTCCCAGTTTAGTCAACAAACGAAGCAACCAAATAACAAAACAGCTCAAGAAGAAGTCATCAAAAACACAACCTTTTTTAGAGAAATAAAAGTTATCTTTTGCAAAATTTATCAACAAAGAAAACTATCAACATGGCAAAAGACACCAAAGGGAAAACCTTTTGAGAAAGCAAGTGGGTTCATGCAGATTGCAAAAGACAAAAAATAAACGGAACAAACCTTAAAATACAGAAGGTTCATTTGAAAAGCAAAAAACACCCCCACAACAATAAGCAAGCAGATGCATGGTGATGCCAAGGCATCTTAGGCTAGTTTCACTAGCATTTTTCTGTTAGTTTTAGTTGTTTTATGCATTTTCTTGAGCTTAAAGTAACCAAGAATGGTTAAATGAATAACAAAGCAATGAACCATCCAAACAGTATGATTTTGTTGCAAATTCCATGAGTTTTTAGTTATATTACTTGAATGCTATGAATGGAAGATTTCTCATGAAATTTTGCAAGACTTTGATGTAGTTGTTTGGATGATTTCAGGGAAGAAGAGGTTAGGCAAGGAAGCAACAAAATCAATAAAGGAAGCTTGAATATCACATGTGGAGTTTAAGTTCCAGTTTAAGCTTAAACTGGAACTTAAACGCCAGAATCATGAAGGCTGAGAAGAGCTACAACTGGCGTTTAACCTCCAGTTTAACCTTAAACTGGAAGTTAAAAGCCAGAAATGAGAAATGCACCAGGGAGCATTTCCACGTTTAAGCTCCAGTTTAACCTTAAACTGGAGCTTAAACGTGTTCGACCAAAATTCTCCTCCAGGGTTGCTTTCTTCATTTCCACGTTTAAGCTTCAGTTTAACCTTAAACTGAAGCTTAAACGTGTTCGACCATTCCACACTCCAGGGTTGCTTTCTTCATTTCCATGTTTAAGCTTCAGTTTAACCTTAAACTGAAGCTTAAACGTGTTCGACCAAAAATTCTCCTCCAGGGTTGCTTTCTTCATTTCCACGTTTAAGCTTCAGTTTAACCTTAAACTGAAGCTTAAACGTGTTCGACTACTTTACCCTCCAGGGTTGCTTTCTTCCATTTCCACGTTTAAGCTTCAGTTTAACCTTAAACTGAAGCTTAAAC
>NC_029781.3:46332742-46333313 GCF_000817695.3 Arachis duranensis
AGCAAGTTTCTGGCACGTTTCTACCCCTCACAAAAGGTCAATAGGCTTCGATCTGAGGTTCAGACTTTTAGACAACAAGATGGTGAGACATTCTACGAGGCATGGGAGAGGTTCAAAGAATTGACAAGGAAATGCGCACCAGACATGTTCCATGACTGGGTGCAGTTGCATATTTTCTATGATGGACTTTCTTATGAATCAAGGAAGGCTGTAGACCATTCATCAGGAGGTTCATTGAATAGGAAAAAGACTGTGGAAGAAGCCATTGAAGTGATTGAGACAGTGGCTGAGAATGAGTACTACTATGCTTCAGAGAGACACAACACTAAGGGAGTCATGGAGCTGAACCATGTTGATACAATTTTAGCCCGAAACAAGGTGTTTGCCAAGCAACTAGCAGAGCTCACCAGGAAATTAGAAACAAATCAAGTGGCTGCAATACACACACAAGATCAAGAGGAAGTAAGCACTGAAGGAGGTGATTGGGAATAGGCCAACTATGTGGGAAATCAACAAAGGCAACCATATGATCCACATTCCAACACTTACAACCCAGGCTGGAAAAACCACC
>NC_029781.3:46333393-46334289 GCF_000817695.3 Arachis duranensis
AAACCTTACAACCCCAACCAACATAACAATTCTACATATCAAAACTCCAACCAAAGATCATACCAAGCCACACAGAACACTTACTCCCAACCACCATATCATGGCCAAGATAATCAACCTGCCCAACCTAATCCGAACCAACAATTTCAAGATCAATTAAACAGGATAGAAGGAATGCTTGCAAACATGGGTCAGGACATAAGTGAATTGAAAAGCTTTAGGGATGATGTGAGATCTACCTTAAGGAACCATGGTGAAAAACTCAAGAGGATGGAGTCTCGAGTAGGAGAGCTATCTCAACAGGCCCCCAAGTCAACTGCAGTGTTCCCTAGTGACACAAAAAAGAATCCTAAAGGGGAACAAAAGGGAGTGAGATGGGAAGAATGCAAGGCCATCACCGTATTGAAGGAAGTCTCAGAAGAAGAAGGAATCAGACCCTCAGAACAGGAGCCAGAAATCTTGAAGGAAGGTGTGGAAGAAGATAAGCAGGAAAGTGAAACTGAGCAAACAAGGAGCAAAGGAGCTCTAAGAAAAAGAAAAACAAAGAAGGGTAAAGTGCCAAGGACATAAGAATAACAAGAGGCCATAGCAGTGTTTGATGGATGCAATGAAAAAGTGATAATCTTACCTAATAAGAATGAAAAAGTGATGCTGCAACTTTCTGCATAAAACCCTTCCGATGAACTTCAAATGCTTGCTAATATAGCCAATGTAATTGCTTTCTGTTTCATACTTTCTTCTCAAATAACTCAGGACTTGCTTAGGGACAAGCAAGTATTAAGTTTGGTGTTGTGATGCCAAGGCATCTTAGGCTAGTTTCACTAGCATTTTTCTGTTAGTTTTAGTTGTTTTATGCATTTTCTTGAGCTTAAAGTAACCAAGAATGGTTAAATGAA
>NC_029781.3:46338391-46340909 GCF_000817695.3 Arachis duranensis
AAGCAGATGCATGGCAATACAAAAAGGTTCAAACTTTCTAAAGTCAAAAAAGGCACAATGCAAGTGACGAAGAAAGTAAGAAAGAACCAACCTGGAAAAAGGGAAAAAATTCTGGAGAAAGCTGAAAGCAGAAGCGACATGGATTATAGTCACCTCTCGAATAGAAAGCCTCACAGAAGTTGAAAATGGAAGATGGAATCCGGAATCGTTTTTTCAGAGCAAAGAAAGCACCAACTGGCATCGCTAGAAGAAACGCGAAAATGAAAAATCTCAGGCAAAAACAGAAAGTGAGAAAGAAAAAGGGCAAGTTGCAAGTAAAACAGAGAAGAGAAACCGTTTTTGTGAAACGTTCAAAAAGAACAAAGAAACGGAGCATTAAAAGAATTAATGAGGTTATTAAACCTTCGCGCATTCCCAAAGCAAGGGGACACGCATTGTCAAAAGAATAAAATTCAAAAGGAAACGTTCCACATTCAAAGGAGAACTCTACAAAGAAGAAGTCGACAAAATGCTCGAGTTTGGCTTCACCAGAGAAGGATCGAAGTCCTAAAACTAAGACTCGACCTCAAAAGAAAGACCGAGCTTGAGCAGGGGCACTGTTCATACCCTTGGTCGAGCTGTCCGATGCGGGATGTTCAGCGACAGAGCGACCGACCTCTTCAGGTCCGACTATCCGACCTCTTCTCAAAGAGCTCGACCAAGTTGCCAGGAAAGCCCAGTAAAGGGCCCATATAGAGGAACACGACCCAAATCCAAAGGCAGCCCAGGCCTATAGAAATAAAGGGCGGTTTCCTTGAAGATACGATGATCTCACTCAAAGATAAGATAAGATAAGATAACTAACTTATCTTGTCTAAGAAGGTCACTCCACAACATTATAAATACACTGGAGCACTTAGGTATAACTTATACTCTGATTCTACTAAAAACCTGTTTAATACCCTTGCTAACTTAAGCATTGGAGTCCCTTGCAAGTACCACCACCCTCCGGTGACAAAGGATCAGCAGCATAGCTAGTTAAACAAGTCGGACACAATGGCTCCGACCACCACCCACCAGCCGGACATGTCAACTCTGACCAGTACAGAAGATCTCATTCGAGATCGACCTACAGTTTCAGGTAACCCTCGAAACAACTGCCCATTGCAAAATTCTGCCTGCTAAGTCCGTTTTTTGCAAAATCCCTTTTATGGGTTGGTTGGTTCGAACCTTAATGATGTGAGCTTGGAAATATGGACGGAGTCGTCGAGATGTTAGTATGAGAGCATAGGCAAATTTTTCCTTGGAAGACCCTTCTAGCAACAGCAAGAGCTGTGATTGATGTTGACAGAGGAGAGTTGATCCTTCATGTGAATGAAGAATGCCTTGTAGTAAAGACTCAAGGTTCTCCATCTGTAACCATGGAGAGTAAGCATGAAGAGCTTCTCCCAATACAGAGTCAAACAGAGCCCCCATATTCAAACTCTAAGTTTGGATTTGGGAGGCCATGATAAACCACTATTTTATGGTTTATATTGTATTTAATTGAGTGGTTTTATCAAGCTTTTCACCCACTTATTCATAGGATTTGCATGACTTTACAATTCCTTCCTAGTTTAGTTCTATGATTGAAAACATGCTTCTTTGGTCTTAATTTAGCTAATCTTAATCCTCTCTTATTACCATTCGATGTCGTGATCTGTGTGTTAAGTGTTTCAGGCTTCATAGGGCAGGAATGGCGTAAGGAATAAAGAGGAAGCATGCAAAAATGGAAGGAACACAAGGAATTGAGGAGATGACCAGCGAAAAGTCACGCGGTCACATGGCTCACGCGACCGCGCGAAATAGAAGAAATTATCGTGACGTGCTCACGTGCCTGATGCGACCGTGCGGATTGGAAGGAGCACGAACGACGCAAAAGCGTGGACGATGCACACGCGTGGTACGAGAAATGCTGAGTGACGCGAATGCGTGGACAACGTGGACGCGTGACGAGCGCGATCTGCAGAATTACAGAAGTCGCTAGCACAGATTCTAGGCCGCATTTCAACCCAGTTTTCAGCCTAGAAACACATATTAAAGTTCGGGAACATGCAGAGACTCAGGACATCAATTCATATCAGATCATAATTAAATTTGAGGTTTTAGATGTAGTTTTTAGAGAGAGAGGTTCTCTCTTCTCTCTTAGGATTTAGGATTAGGATTTCTATTAGGATTAGGATTGTTTCTTCATACCAGGTTCAATAATTTATGTTTCTCTTGTACTTTCATTTACTCTGATGCTTTCATTTGTTTCTATTACCCAATTGGCTTATGAACTTTTCATGTTAGGATTGATTTTCTTATTTAATACACATTATTGAGATGTTTTTAGATATATGATATTAATTTAGCTTTCTACATTCTTGGCTTTGGTTGACTAATTGGCAACTCTTGAGGTGTCAAACTCATTGTTGAATGAAAATTGGAATTCTTCAAGAATTAATTCGAGTTCCAATAACTCTAGCCTTTCCCAAGGAAAGACTAGGACCTGAGGAAT
>NC_029781.3:46341170-46343911 GCF_000817695.3 Arachis duranensis
TCCGTTGCCGGGGAATTGCAAACGTGTGCCTTATTATTGGTTATTATAAATATTTTTCAAATAAAATATATATCTTATCTTATTTTTTCAAAAAAAAATCAAATTTTTTTTCAAAATATTTTCTTTTTATTAATTTTTGTTTTTATTTTCTCTTACTACCATTAACTCTCGCCCTTTTGGCTATGAGTCTGGTTACAACTATGTTGCAGGAAGAGGAAGCTATAACAGGAATATGCATCAAGGTCAAAGCAATCAAAGATGGACGGAGCCAAGAGGATCTGATCAACCCTTTAGGCAACAACACCTTCCAAGATATCATGGACGAAGACCATTCTACAATGCATACCAAGATGATAGATATGCATACCATCCTCCACTGAGCTCTTCAATGGCCATACTGCAACCTCGCCATCATCCTCCTCTGTGGAGCAGCCAGAAGTCAAATTCGGAAGAATGCTGTTGCGATTGCCGCACGAGTCACCCTCCGACAAGACTTACCAGCTTTGCCGAGCGCTGATGATGGTGGCGGTTCCTTTGGTACTCGTCACGATTGTGCTTTATGTGTTGCCTTCCATTTTCTCCAACGAGTCTATCGAAGACTACACCCTCACGCACCATAGGATTTTGCCCGATAACAGAGCCTCTAGCTTCTACGCCATCTTCTTCGATGCTGGCAGCCATATTCATGTTTTCCACTTCAATCGCAATTTTGACCTTGTTCACATTGGCAAAGATCTCGAGCTATTGGTTCAGGTTGGTGATATCCTACCGATTTGCATTTTGCTTCACTAGTTAATACTTAATAGTGAGATTTGCATTGCATAAGCGATAAGATATTAAACTTACAATTTGTGTTACACTCATTATTTTTTAGAATAGAGTTCAAAGCTTTTTGTTCATTGGAGATTGATAAGATTGTAAGAAATATAAGTATAGAGATAGCAGTTAAAACTCAAATTCCTATAATCAGGGGTTTTCTCAGGTTTATGCTTACTTTGAAGCCTCATGCTCCTTTGTCAAAGATAATGTCACATGTGCTGGTCCTTTTTCAGCTTTCATCTCCGGAAATGCAACCAAACATGTGGATTTTCTACTTTCTTAAAGTTAACTACAAGATTATGAGTTTGATGCTCCAGTGAAGCTCCTAGAGAAATATCTATATGCTATGGCACAATCTGTTGATGAGCAACTTATTTAATCTATCCCTTATTTAATTTCTTCTTTTTTTAATGGATTTGCTGTTTAAAATTTGCTCTTACTTAAACTTTACTATATACGTTCTGGTGTCTGACATTAATATTGGATATGAGGAGATAGTGAACACTCAGGTAAGAGAACATTTATTGATATTAAATTATTAATTATTATAGATCTTAATCAATGGTTGATTTGAAATGCTTACCCCTTCTCTTTTTGGATTCATATAGGTTCTTGCTTTCAATGGTAAGCCTATGAAGAATTTGAAGAGCTTGGCCACCATGGTTGAGAACTGTGATGATGAGTTTCTAAAGTTTGATCTGGAATACCAACAGGTTCTCTCTCATGGACTCAGTCGTGTGAATTCTTTTTTTGACTTTCTAATGTTTTCTGAATTATTATTTAATCTAACTTTCCTGTATCAGTAAGCTGCCCATTCTTCATTTTACCCATTCTTTACGTATTTCGTTTAAGCATATATTTTTCTAGTTTCTTATGTGGAATTTGATTTGTCATATCAATTAAAATTTGTTTCTTTCTGTATCTTTTATATAATTAAATTGAAAGTAAAACTACACTTTAGTCAAAATATACGAATTTATATGCACAAAGAATATGTTGGAAATTATGGCTCTTGGTAAATTAGTGGTGACACACTTATGGCTTGAGAGCTGTGGGCAAGCAAACTATTTTATTGATGAGAAAAATTACATTCTGATGGATGTGAAAAAAGAAAAGGAGATAGGCTTTAGCATGCCTGTGTGTCTGGCTCAAGCAAGACAAACACCACTCTTGAAGGTATTGATGCAAATGTTCCTGTGCTCAAATTTTTGTGTACTCATCACTTTCTGCCTTAAAATGCGGTTGTAATGTTGCATGCCTCCACAGGGTAATAGAGTCTACATCACACCTCAAGTTAAACCTAATAAGAAAGTGGTTGCAACCTTGTGATCGGGGTAAAACTTGTCTCTCAACAAATTCCCATTCGGCAAGTGTACCGAATTTGTCGTCAAGTAAAAACTCACAATAGAGTGAGGTCGAATCCCACAGGGATTGATTGATCAAGCAAATTTAATTAGAGGAATGATCTAGTTGAGCGAATCCATGAATATAGTTGATAATTGCAGAAATTAAAATTGCGGGAAAGTAAATGACTGAAAGTAAATAGCAGAATTGTAAATGGGAATGGGGGAATTGCTCATAAAAGTAAATTGCAGAAAATAAAGAGAATGGGTAAGATCAGAAATGGAGAGTTCATTGGGCTTAGGAGATGTTGCATTCTCCGGATCAAAATTCATTTTCATCTCTTCCTCAATTAATTCACTTAATGATCTCCTTGGCAATCTTAAGTGATTGAACCACAATTTCTTGCGATTCAATCTCTCAAATCTTGATCAATAGCCAATTCCTTGGTCAATTGCTCATGAGAAGAGATGAAGTGTGGTCACTGATTATACCACATGCACTTCCCAAATCAAATGCTTAGAGGGTTATAGCCACATACCCATCCACACTCAATTTGGTCCAGCATGAGAAAGCATTTC
>NC_029781.3:46344053-46345655 GCF_000817695.3 Arachis duranensis
GAAATCAAAATCAAAGATGGAGAATACGTGATAAAGCTAGAAGTACAGAGAAAGTAAAAATACAAAGAGTAGTTCTCTTTCCTCGCTCCCCCAAAAAGCTCCTCTCTATTTCAAAACTACTCCTATATATGCTACTCTTCTCAACTTCTAGTTAGCTCTTCAAGTTTTGGGCGTCTGGATCTTTGAGTTTGAAGCAGTTCCTTTCTTCATTTGGGCTTGGCTCACTTGCAGAGAGAAAGTGTGAAGTGGGCAGAGACTTTAGCTCAAGACGTTAGGGGTGTTTAACATTTAGTGAAAATACAAGTTCGAGAACGTTAGTGACACTTAACATTGTCACTAACGTTGCCATGCACCCCTTTTCCTCACGTTAAAGCCCATGTTAACTGGGTTAACATGGCTTTTAACGTTGCCTTGTTAGCCTTCGAGAACGTTAGTGACACTCAACATTGTCACTAACGTTCAAGTGTGCCCCTTCTTGCTTCACGTTAAAGCTCACGTTAACTAGGTTAACGTGGCTTCTAACGTGGCTTTTGCCAACCTTCGAGAACGTTAGTGACACTCAACATTGTCACTAACGTTCAAGTGTGCCCCTAGGTCTCACATTAGAGTCCACGTTAACTAGGTTAACGTAGCTTCTAACGTGGTCATTCTTAGCCATCCCAACGTTAGTGACAATGTTGAGTGTCAATAACGTTGGCTCATTCTTCATTCCTCATCGTTAGCTTTCACGTTAACCAAGTTAACGTGGAAGTTAACGTGGCTCTTGGGGGTTGTTTGGTTGCTCCAACGTTAGTGACAATGTTGAGTTTCACTAACGTTGTCGACAACTCTCCATCTCTTACGTTAGCCCCCACGTTAACCAAGTTAACGTGGGAGTTAACGTGGCTCTTTGCACCTTAGGCCAACGTTAGTGACAATGTTGAGTGTCACTAACGTTGGCTAAACTTCTCTTCTCCACGTTAGAGTTCACGTTAACTTAGTTAACGTGACTCTTTAACATGGGCATTGATGGCTTTTGAGAGTGTTTCTGGCAATTACTTTTCTCCTCAACTTTGCAAGCTACCTCCCATTCCTTGCTTCCTTTAGTCCTGAAATCAAGCAATAGAGTGCATCAAAGTTCTAGTCCAAGTCATGGGTAATGCAATATACAATTTTGTCATAGAAATCATGCAAAATCCTCATGAAATAATGTAAAATGCACAATGTATGCTTGAATCAAGGTCCGAGTGAATATCTGCCCAAAACTAACTTATTTTCTAAGAAAATGCATGAAATTACCTAAAAATAGTAAAGAAAAGGTCAGTGAAACTGGCCAAAATGCCCTGGCATCACAACACCAAACTTAAAGCTTGGTTGTCCCTAAGCAAGTACTGGAACAAGAGAATGATGAATGGGATCTCCAGAGAAATGAGTCATTCTTGTGGAAGTCATATTACTGATTTTATGGTGGTTTCATGCATAGCAACTTAGGTTCATTCCACTACTGGCTTTCAGACCTTTATCATCTCCTAAATTACTCATTTTGTTATGTCCCATGAGACCTGTATTTATTGATCCTTTTATTGTTATTTCAAGGGCTGTTTGTGTTATTTAGGCTAAGTA
>NC_029781.3:46346092-46348097 GCF_000817695.3 Arachis duranensis
TAACCTTGTGGTTGAACCAACTTAGCTAACTTATGACTACCCCCAAAGATTCATGAATACACTTTCACATTATGAACTCTACTCTGGTTTTTTTTAAAACATAAAACATTCTCTTTTTCATACAAATAGACAAGCTTACAAGTAAATAAGGGAAAGAAGTAGTGACACTTAAACCAGAGTTCATGGACCTAAGCAATAAGAGCATTAAGATGCAGAATTGAAAATGTTCAAACTAACATGGAAGCATGTTCTATTCCATACAAGATCTTCCTTATTTAAAGCATAGAAAAAGAAATGGAGTAACGAAGGAAATCCACCACCTTTTACTTTTGTGGCCGTCCTTGCTCTTTTCCTTGCTGGTCCTCCTTGTGTCCTCTTGCACTTCCTCGCAGCCGTGCCAATCTTGCTTGCTTCCAATCCGCAAGTGCCTTCCTCATTAATTCATGGCTCTCTTCCACCCTTTGTCTCTCTTCTCGTGCTAATTCATCCCTCACTTCTTCATACCTTGTGATTCCTGGGTGTAATATAGGCAGCTGTCCTACTAGGTACCCGAGCCTGGCTTGAGTGTTTATGTGATGTCCTATTTCGCTCATATAAACACCTTCTGCAAATGCCCTTTGCTCGTCCAGTAGTTCTGTCTGTTCTATCTGTCTTCGATGCATCTCATGTATGTGTGCCCCTTGATGTGCTTGGATGTTATTTAGCCTCTGGATGGACTCTTGTTGCTCATTTTGCCTTTGCTCCATCCTGTTGAATGTTTCTCCCCATTGTTGCCCTTGACTTTGTTGCTGTTCCATCATTTGCCTTTGCCACTCACCTTGTTGAGTTATCCATCTTGATAGTGCTTCCTCTTGCTGCCTCATCATCTGTAGTTGCAGCTCTTTCTGTGCTCCTTGGCCTTTGAAATACTGTCTAAATAAGCCATCAATGGCTTCCTGTAGTTGGTGCATGTCCAAGGTCTGTGGTGCTTGCCCCTCTAGGGCTTGTCCTTCCACTACTTGAGGGCCTGTACTCTTTCTTTGCCTCTTTTGAGGTATGGGGGATACTGCAGCATTCATCCTTCGAACTGTTATTGGAATGCCTTCCTTTATCCATACAGGATCCTCATCCTCAAACTCCACCCCAGCTTTCTTGCATAGTCGGTAAATAGTGCTGGGGTAACCTAACGTCCCTCTTGCGTCACTTTTCTCTGCCATCTTTCTAATGCATTGAGCTATGATTTCATGAACCTTGATTTCTCCTCCCTTGAGTATGCAATGCACCATTGTTGCCCTTTCCAGATTCACCTCCGAGTTGTTTGCAGCTGGGAGGATAGACCTCCTCACTAGCTCAAACCACCCTTTGGCTTCAGGAGTGAGATCTGTTCTCTTGATGAATTTTGGCTTATTTCCCGCGCCCCTTTCCCAGTCAGCTCCGGGTACACAAAGGTCTCGCAGGATCTGGTCATAATTGGGGTCGTTGTCCATCCTTGAGTGATAACTTTCTTCTTCAAATGGTATAGACCGTAGCTTCAATGCCCTCATTACACTCATGGGACCAAAATCCACCATCTTTCCTCTCACAAAGCTTATATACGACTGGTGCGCGAAATTGTGAACATTACTTTTTCACAACTCTCATAATCCCCGGTAATGGCTCCAAAAACGTGGTAGCTCAATACCATGGCATTACACAACTTCGCACAACTAACCAGCAAGTGCACTGGGTCGTCCAAGTAATAAACCTTACGCGAGTAAGGGTCGATCCCACGGAGATTGTTAGTATTGAAGCAAACTATGGTCATCTTGTAAATCTTAGTCAGGCAAACTCAAATGGTAATGGTGATGAATGAAAATAACACAAAGGTAAAGATAGAGATACTTATGTAATTCATTGGTAGGAACTTCAGATAAGCGAATGAAGATGCCTTCCCTTCCGTCTCTCTGCTTTCCTACTGTCTTCATCCAATCCTTCTTACTCCTTTCCATGGCAAGCTTAAGCAAGGGTTTCACCGTTGTCAGTGGCT
>NC_029781.3:46351970-46352734 GCF_000817695.3 Arachis duranensis
AAAACATAAAATAACAAAAGAGAATAGATAAATATAATAAGATTGGGTTGCCTCCCAACAAGCGCTTCTTTATTGTCATTAGCTTGACAGAGGACTCTCATGGAGTCTCAGAAATGCTCAGAGCTATGTTGGGACCTCCCAACACCAAACTTAGAGTTTGACTGTGGGGGCTCTGTTTGGCTCTGTTTTGAGAGAAGCTCTTCGTGCTTCCTCTCCATGATGACAGAGGGGTATCCTTGGGCTTTAAACACCAAGGACTCTTCATTCACTTGAATGATCAGCTCTCCTCTATCAACATCAATCACAGCCTTTGCTGTGGCTAGGAAGGGTCTGCCAAGGATGATGGATTCATCCATGCACTTCCCAGTCTCTAGGACTATGAAATCAGTAGGGATGTAATGGTCTTCAACTTTAACCAGAACATCCTCTACAAGTCCATAGGCTTGTTTTCTTGAATTGTCTTCCATCTCTAGTGAGATTTTTACAGCTTGCACCTCAGAGATCCCTAATTTCTCCATTACAGAGAGGGGCATGAGGTTTACACTTGACCCTAAGTCACACAAGGCCTTCTTGAAGGTCATGGTGCCTATGGTACTAGGTATAGAAAACTTCCCAGGATCCTGCCTCTTTTGAGGCAGTTTCTGCCTAGACAAGTCATCCAGTTCTCTGGTGAGCAAAGGGGATTCATCCTCCCAAGTCTCATTTCCAAATAACTTGTCATTTAGCTTCATGATTGCTCCATGGTATTTAGCAACTTGCTCCTC
>NC_029781.3:46355187-46355813 GCF_000817695.3 Arachis duranensis
GATATGATTGATTTTAAAAAAAATGTGATTGAGAAGATATGATTTGAAAAACGTTTTAAAAAAGATTTGATTTGAAAATTAGAAACTTGACTAACAAGAAAAGATATGATTCAAACATTAAACCTTTCTCAACAGAAACGGCAACATACTTGAAATGTTGAATCAAATCATTAATTGATAGTAAGTATCCTTGAAAAAGGAAAGAAGTTAATTTTGAAAAAGATTTGGTTGGAAAATTGATTTGAAAAAGATTTGATTTTGAAAAGATTTTGAAAACTTAGAAAAAAAATTGATTTGAAAACAAAATCTTCCCTTCTAGCCATCCTGGCGTTGAACGCCCAGAATGGTATCCATTCTGGCGTTTAACGCCCAAAATGCTACCCTTTTGGGCGTTAAACGCCCAACCAGGTACCCTGGCTGGCGTTTAAACGCCAGTCTGTCCTTCTTCACTGGGCGTTTTGAACGCCCAGCTTTTTCTGTGCAATTCCTCTGCTGTATGTTATAAATCTTCAATTCTCTGTATTATTGACTTGAAAAGACACAAATTAAAAATATTTTTGGATTTTTAATAATAAGGACAAACCAAAATACAACAAGAATCAAATAACAATGCATGCAAGACACCA
>NC_029781.3:46355913-46356483 GCF_000817695.3 Arachis duranensis
GTGCAGTAAAGTCACCCAGCACCTTCCTTGCATTGTTGGCATTGTTGTTGTTTTCGGCTGCCATTTGTTCTTCTTCCCTGAAGAATTCGGTCAGGTGCTCTAAAGAGAGTTGTGCCTTTGCTTCTCTTAGCTTTCTCTTCAAGGTCCTTTCAGGTTCAGGATCAGCCTCAACAAGAATGCCTTTGTCTTTGCCCCTGCTCATAAGAAAGAGAAGAGAACAAGAAAATGTTGAATCCTCTATGTCACAGTATAGAGATTCCTTTAAGCGTCAGAGGAAAAGAAGAGTAGAAGACAGAAGTGGAAAATTCGAATAGCATGAGGTCTAGGCATGGCCGAATGGCCAGCCTCCCAATGATCTAAGATAGCATACAAATGAAGATAGCTACCAAAGTCTCTATCATGATCTAAGAACTAGATGTCCAAAGATGATCAAAGGATCTAAAACAATCCAAAGATTAAAATACAATAGTAAAAGGTCCTACTTATAGAAAACTAGTAGCCTAAGGTTTACAGAAATGAGTAAATGACATAAAAATCCACTTCCGGGCCCACTTGGTGTGTGCTTGGGCC
>NC_029781.3:46359917-46364510 GCF_000817695.3 Arachis duranensis
CTTTTATGCCAGTTTGGGCGTTTAACTCCCTTTTTGGTGCCAGTTCCAGCGTTTAACGCTGGGATTTCTGAGGGTGACTTTGAACGCCGGTTTGGGCCATCAAATCTTGGGCAAAGTATGGACTATCATATATTGCTGGAAAGCCCAGGATGTCTACTTTCAAATGCCGTTAAGAGCGCGCCAATTGGGCTTCCGTAGCTCCAGAAAATCCACTTCGAGTGCAGGGAGGTCAGAATCCAACAGCATCTGCAGTCCTTTTTGGTCTCCGAATCAGATTTTTGCTCAGGTCCCTCAATTTCAGCCAGAAAATACCTGAAATCACAGAAAAACACACAAACTCATAGTAAAGTCCAGAAAAGTGAATTTTAACTAAAAACTAATAAAAATATACTAAAAACTAACTAGATCATAACAAAAACATACTAAAAACAATGCCAAAAAGTATACAAATTATCCGCTCATCAACGACTTATCTTTCTTATCATACCGAACTGCATTTGCATAAAATTCTCTTCTGAGGTTTGCATTCACCTTAGTGACCGGGTCAGTGAGGAGCTCCCATCTTCTCCTTTCTACCTTCTCTGAGATTTCCGGGCACTCACTCTTCCTAACTTGAAATCCCAACTCATAGATGATTTCCTTACCAACCATCCACCCGTATTCCAATGCATGATGCAAGCTTCTAAACCTCTTCTCATCATACGGGTGTTCCTCCATGGGTTCCTTTTCCTTCCTTCTCTTGGCACTTGAGGATGCCATGAATGATAGTTCTTATGTGAAGGTGGTAAGGTTGTGGAGACTTCTGGTTGTTTAGGGTTTTATGGCAATGAAGAGAGTGAGGGGGAGGGAACGTTTGTAATGAGGTAAGAAGTGCTGAGTTTCTAAATGGATATTTATGAAGAGTGTGTGATGAAAGTTAAGAATTGGTACGGATCAAGGGCTACTTATACAGGGAGATTGTAAGTGAATGGATGGTGTGGATTGATGAACTTGTTGCTCGATGGACGGTTGGGGTTATGCATGCTAAAGGACAAGGATCACCACTTTATTGTGGTTATTGGTTCGGTCATCAAGGTTCCTCTTTCTTCCATGTTGCATGGCAACATTTTCCAATGCATTCTTCCTTGAGTCACATGTGTGTATCTCTTCATAAAGTGCTGAACTTGTCCTATCAATCTCCTCAATGCTCCTTTCTTTTCCCTATAAAGATGAAATAAGAACAGTAAGAACTACCTTTATAAAAGACAAAATTGCTTCAACCTTTACGGCTAGAATAATAAAAGAACTTGTTTAATCCTGAATTCCAACTAACTAACTAACTGTGTATCTTCATACGCACATTGGTGGCACCATAGGGTGTCACCAAACTTAGTTTGGAGCACTGTGATGAAAAGTTGTGTTCAAATCTTTTAAGAATAATGCTTCGAATACCAAACTTGTTCTTCACTATATTCTGCATATAAAAATTTCACACGTATTTGTCAAGTTTTGGTTGGAATTCATGAATATTGATTTATTCACTAACTTCTGAAAGCATGTAAAACATGGGTTGCCTCCCATGAAGCGCTTCTTTAGCGTCACTAGCTTGACGTTACCCCCTTATTATGGTGGTTGGTAATGCTTGAAGTCTTCTCCTCTAGCAGTGGACTTGTATCCATTGGTTGTATCAATGATCTCTACATGCTCCAAAGAGAGAACTCTGTTGATGGTGAAGACCTTAGGTAACTGAGATGGTACAGTAGGGAGATTAGGGGGCATAGCTGTGAAATAGGCTGAGACTACTTTATCCCCTGGAGAGAAATCTTCCGTAGGGATCTTCTTGTTCCGCCACCCCCTTGGTACCTTCTTCTTTGTCCCTGGTGCTTTTTTCTTACTCTTGGTGGCTTCCTTTTTTGATGAGCCTTTGTTGCTGCCTTCACTTGCTTCTGGTGGCTTAGGTTCCTCCAATTTTTCCTTAACCTGTGGCACTTGCTGTTTGCCTTGTCCATCAACCCAGTGAATCTTAGGATGAGCTGGTTGTGCTTCAGTGCTTGCTTCTTCCTTTATTATCTCATGATGCCCTTTGCTTGGTTCTTTATCCTCTTCATCTTTTTCTAGTGAGAGTTCGAAAACACTGAAGCTCAGTTGTTCATCATGGATCCTTAATATTAGCTCCCCTTTTTTCACATCTATGAGTGCTCTAGCAGTAGATAGAAATGGTCTCCCCAATATGATGGGGTGCAGATGACTCTCTTCCATGTCTAGGATGACAAAGTCTGTTGGGAGAAAGTATTTTCCAACTTTGAGCAACACGTTTTCCACCACTCCTACTACTTGCTTTTGAGTCTTGTCAGCCAGCCTTATGACTACATCTGTAGGTAGTATCTCATTGATCTACAGCCTTTTTACCAGGGATAGGGGTATTAAGTTGATGCTTGCTCCCAAATCGCAAAGTGCTCTATCAAAATTTGTTTCCCCTATAGCACAAGGGACATGAAAACTCCCTGGGTCTTTTCTTTTCGCAGGCAATTGTGTTTGAATGAAGGTGCTGCAATCCTTGTTCATCACTATAGTCTGGCCCCCCTTGAGTGAGCTTTTCCTGAGAAGTAGTTCCTTCATATACTTGATGAATGCTGGCATTTGCTGAATGACCTTGATGAATGGTATGTTCACATTCAAAGATGCAAACGAGTCCAAGAACCTTGAGTACATTCTCTTTCCCACAGCACCCTTTAGCAGTTGAGGAAATGGTGCATATAGTCTCAGTAGCTCCTGTTGTGAGATTTTTGGTTCTTGTTGGTCTTTCTTCTCGTTCTCTACTAAGGTATTTTCAGGTTGTTCTGACAGCTTTCTTGGCTTGTCTTTAGTCTCCTTGTCATTTGTAGTGACCATATTGTAATCCTCCCATCTTACTTTCTTCGTTTCACCTCTCGGATTCTTTTCCGTGTCACTTGGAAAGCCATCAGTGGGTCTGGAAATCTTCTCAGACAAATATCCCACTTGGAATTCCAGCTTCTTGATTGCTTCCCCCCGATTATTCATACTGGTTCTCACCTCCTCTTTGAACACCTTATTGTCTTGAATGTTTTTACATATGCTTTCAAGTAAGGTTTTAGGTTGGGATTAGGGGTAGATGGATGAGATGTGTTGATGTGGGGGTGTTGATATGTCCTCTGTGTGAATTATTGATGACCTGTATTGTTGTTGGAGTTGTAACGTCTCTGGTCTTGGCTTTGCTCTTGCTGATTCCCCCACCCAAAGTTTGGGTGATTCCTCCATCCAGGGTTGTAGGTCTTGGAGTATGGATCATGGTTGTGTCTATGTGGATTCCCAATGTAGTTGGCTTGCTCCTGAGTGCCTTCTTCCTCTTCACTTGCTTCCTCTTGAGTTGAAGTGGTGATCGCTGCTACTTGACTTCTCTCCGTCTTCTTGGTGAGGTCAGCTAGCTGCTTGGTGATGAGCTTATTTTGAGCCAGCAGAGCATCTACATTGTTCAGCTCCATTACCCCTCTAGTGTTCCCTCTTTCAGAAGCATAGAAGTAGTCATTCTCAACTACAGTTTCAATGACATCTATGGCTTCCTCAATGGTCTTCTTCTTGTTCAAAGAACCTCCGGATGAATGGTCTACGGCCTTCTTTGATTCATATGACAGTCCTTCATAGAAGATGTGCAGCTGCACCCATTCATTGAACATATCAGATGGACATCTCCTTGTTAGGTCTTTAAACCTCTCTCATGCTTCATATAGAGTCTCACCATCTTGTTGCCTAAAAGTTTGGACCTCAGCTCTCAGCCGATTGACTCGTTGAGGGGGGTAAAATCTTGCTAAAAATTTGTTCATAACATCATCCCAAGTTGTTAAGCCCTCCTTTGGAAAAGACTCCAACCACTTGGTTGCCTTGTCTCAAAGAGAGAATGGGAACAACAATAGTCTATAGGCGTCAGGTTGAACGCCATTGGACTTCACTATGTCACATATTCTTAGGAAGGTGTTTAAGTGTTAGTTGGGGTCTTCTTGGACACCTCCTCCGAACGAGCAATTGTTCTGAACAAGGGTGATGAGCTGTGGCTTTAGTTCAAAGTTGTTGGCATGGATGGTTGGTTTTTGGATGCTACTTCCGCAATTCCCTGGGTTTGGGTTGATGTAAGAGCCCAAGACTCTTCTATCTTCCCCACCAAGATTTGCTCTACCTCCTCCACCATGGTTGTGCACCTCTTCCTCACGATGGTCTTCCATGGTTGTTTCAAAGTATTCTTCACAGTGTTCCTCCTCTTCTTCAGCACCCACTACACGTTTTTCTTTTGCCTCCCTTCTTAATCTTAAGAAGGTTCTCTCAAGTTCAGAATCAAAGGAAGTTGAAGCTCCGCTTCTTCTCCCTGTCATACAACCAACGGAGTGCAAGCAAAGAAAAGTAATGCAGAAAGTATCTTGTTAGAATTACTTGTTAGTGTCAGTGATGCAATATATCAAACAGTTAGTGGGGTTAGTGAACTGAATTGTAAATAACAATGTAAATAACAAAGAAAAACTGAGAAACAGGGGAGGGGAAGAATTGAAACTAAGACGGAAAGCAAATTAACCAAACAGAAAATTAAATCAAACAAAATAAAAA
>NC_029781.3:46364629-46365292 GCF_000817695.3 Arachis duranensis
AAAACTTGTCTCTCAACAAATTCCCATTCGGCAAGTGTACCGAATTTGTCGTCAAGTAAAAACTCACAATAGAGTGAGGTCAAATCCCACAGGGATTGATTGATCAAGCAACTTTAATTAGAGGAATGATCTAGTTGAGCGAATCCATGAATAGAGTTGATAATTGTAGAAATTAAAATTGCGGGAAAGTAAATGACTGAAAGTAAATAGCAGAATTGTAAATGGGAATGGGGGAATTGCTCATAAAAGTAAATTGCAGAAAATAAAGAGAATGGGTAAGATCATAAATGGGGAGTTCATTGGGCTTAGGAGATGTTGCATTCTCCGGATCAAAATTTATTTTCATCTCTTCCTCAATCAATGCACTCATTGATCTCCTTAGCAATCTTAAGTGATTGAACCACAATTTCTTGCGATTCAATCTCTCAAATCTTGATCAATAGCCAATTCCTTGGTCAATTGCTCATGAGAAGAGATGAAGTGTGGTCACTGATTATACCACATGCACTTCCCAAATCAAATGCTTAGAGGGTTATAGCCACATACCCATCCACACTCAATTTGGTCCAGCATGAGAAAGCATTTCTAGCTAATCTCCTTATTCCTCTTTCAAGGATCCGAAGAGATCCATGTTTGAATAGCTTCTTTTCCAAGATAACTATC
>NC_029781.3:46368460-46369090 GCF_000817695.3 Arachis duranensis
GAGGTCATGCCTTCTCAATTGAACCGGCTTTCCTCTTGAATCTCTCTTCCATTGGGCGCCCTCTTCACAAATGACTGTGAGGACTTGGTCCAACCTTTGATCAAAGTTGACCCTTCAAGTGTAAGGATGTTCATCTCCTTGCATCATGGGCAAGTTAAATGCCAACCTTACATTTTCCGGACTAAAATCCAAGTATTTCCCCCTAACCATAGTACGCCAATTCTTTGGATTCTGGTTCACACTTTGACCATGGTTCTTGGTGATCCATGCATTGGCATAGAACTCTTGAACCATCAAGATTCCGACTTGTTGAATGGGGTTGGTAAGAACTTCCCAACCTCTTCTTCGGATCTCATGTCGGATCTCCGGATATTAAACCTTTTTGAGTGAAAAAGGGACCTCTCCGGATATTCACTCTTTTTGAGTTTGAAAGGGACCTCGGGGATCACCTTCTTCAAGGCCACAACTTCATAGAAGTGGTTGGTGCGCGAAATTGTGAACAATACTTTTCACAACTCTCATAATCCCCGGTCATGAACCCCAAAAACTTGGTGTTCAATACCATGGCATTACACAACTTCGCACAACTAACCAGCAAGTGCACTGGGTCGTCCAAGTAATAAACCTTAC
>NC_029781.3:46371068-46371656 GCF_000817695.3 Arachis duranensis
AGATTGTGACTCAGCTTTGCTAGAGTCCCCAATTAGAGGTGTCCAGGGTTCTTAAGCACACTCTTTTTGCCTTGGATCACAACTTTATTTCTTTTTCTTTCTTTTTCTCCCCTTTTCTCTATTTTTTTTCGATTTTTTTTTTTGAATAGAAATGCTTTTTCTTGCTTCAAGAATCATTTTAATGATTTTTCAAATCCTCAGTAACTTGTCTCCTTTTTCATCATTCTTTCAAGAGCCAACATTCGTGAACCACAAATTCAAGATACATATGCACTGTTTAAGCATACATTCAGAAAACAAAAATATTGCCACCACATCAAAATAATTACACTGTTATAAAATTCAAAATTCATGCAATTCTTTTTCTTTTCAATTAAGCACGTTTTTATTCAAGAAAGGTGATGGATTCATAAGACATTCATAACTTCAAGGCATAGACACTAAGACACTAATGATCACAAGACACAAACATGGATAAACATAAGCATAGAATTCGAAAAACAGAAGAATAAAGAACAAGGAAATCAAAGAACGGGTCCACCTTAGTGATGGCGGCTCTTTCTTCCTCTTGAAGATCCTATGGAGTGC
>NC_029781.3:46372288-46373118 GCF_000817695.3 Arachis duranensis
TTTGCCTTCCCTTTCCTCTTTCTAGAGGTTTCTCCGGCCTTGGATGCCATAAATGGTTATGGAAAAACAAAAAGCAATGCTTTTACCACACCAAACTTAAAAGGTTTGCTCGTTCTCGAGCAAAAGAAGAAAGAAGAGAGTAGGAGAAGAAGAAATGAGGGGAGAGGGAATGGCGTTTGTTTTCGGCCAAGAAGGGGAGAAGTGATGTGTTTGTTGTGTGAAAATGAAGGAGTGAAGGAGGGTTTATATAGGAGAGGGGGAAGGGTAGGGTTCGGCCATTTGAGGGTGGGTTTGGGAGGGAAAGTGGTTTGAATTTGAATGGTGAGGTAGGTGGGGTTTTATGAAAGATGGATGTGAGTGGTGAAGAGAAAGATGGGATTTGATAGGTGAGGGGTTTTTGGGAAAGAGGTGTTGAGGTGATTGGTGAATGGCTGAAGAAGAGAGAGAGAGTGGTAGGGTAGGTGGGGATCCTGTGGGGTCCACAGATCCTGAGGTGTCAAGGAAAAGTCATCCCTGCACCAAATGGCAAGCAAAAACACGTTTTTAGCCTTTTCTGGCGTTAAACGCCGGGCTGGTGCCCATTTCTGGCGTTTAACGCCAGCTTCTTGCCCTTTTCTGGCGTTTAACGCCAGTCTGGTGCCCCTTTCTGGCGTTAAACGCCCAGAATGGTGCCAGACTGGGCGTTAAACGCCCAGCAGCTAACCTCACTGGCGTTTAAACGCCAGTAGGTGCGTCCTCCAGGGTGTGCTGTTTTTCTTCCTGTTTTTCATTCTGTTTTTGCTTTTTTCATTGATTTTGTGACTTCTCATGATCATCAACCTACAAAAAAG
>NC_029781.3:46373312-46373876 GCF_000817695.3 Arachis duranensis
ATGTGGGGGTTTAACACCAAACTTAGAGTTTGGTTGTGGCCTCCCAACACCAAACTTAGAGTTTGACTGTGGGGGCTCTGTCTGGCTCTGCTTTGAGAGAAGCTCTTAATGCTTCCTCTCCATGATGACAGAGGGATATCCTTGGGCCTTAAACACCAAGGATTCTTCATTCACTTGAATGATCAACTCTCCTCTATCAACATCAATCACAGCCTTTGCTGTGGCTAGGACGGGTCTGCCAAGGATGATGGATTCATCCATGCACTTCCCAGTCTCTAGGACTATGAAATCAGTAGGGATGTAATGGTCCTCAACTTTTACCAGAACATCCTCTACAAGTCCAGAGGCTTGTTTTCTTGAATTGTCTGCCATCTCTAGTGAGATTTTTGCAGCTTGCACCTCAAAGATCCCTAGCTTCTCCATTACAGAGAGAGGCATGAGGTTTACACTTGACCCTAAGTCACACAAGGCCTTCTTGAAGGTCATGATGCCTATGGTACAAGGTATTGAAAACTTCCCAGGATCCTGTCTCTTTTGAGGCAGTGTCTGCCTAGACAAGTCATC
>NC_029781.3:46374008-46375980 GCF_000817695.3 Arachis duranensis
GGAGGGAGTTCAGTAATTTTCTTGCTCAGCTGACCCACTTGTGCCTCCAAGTTTCTAATGGAGGACCTTGTTTCAGTCATGAAACTTTGAGTGGTTTTGATTAGATCAGAGACCATGGTTGCTAAGTCAGAGGTATTCTGCTTAGAACTCTCTGTCTGTTGCTGAGAAGATGATGGAAAAGATTTGCTATTGCTAAACATGTTTCTTCCACCATTATTGTTATTGAAACCTTGTTGAGGTCTCTGTTGATCCTTCCATGAAAGATTTGGATGATTCCTCCATGAAGGATTATAGGTGTTTCCATAGGGTTCTCCTATGTAATTCACCTCTTCCATTGAAGGGTTCTTAGGATCATAAGCTTCTTCCTCAGATGAAGCTTCTTTAGTACTGCTTGGTGCATTTTGCATTCCAGACAAACTTTGAGAAATCATATTGACTTGTTGAGTCAATATTTTGTTCTGAGCCAATATGGCATTCAGAGTGTCAATCTCAAGAACTCCCTTCTTTTGACTAGTCCCATTGTTCACAGGATTCCTTTCAGAAGTGTACATGAGTTGGTTATTTGCAACCGTTTCAATCAGTTCTTGAGCTTCAGTAGACGTCTTCTTCAGATGAAGAGATCCTCCAGCAGAGCTATCCAAAGACATCTTGGACAGTTCAGAGAGACCATCATAGAAAATACTTATGATGCTCCATTCAGAAAGCATGTCAGAGGGACACTTTCTGATTAATGCCTTGTACCTTTCCCAAGCCTCATATAGTGACTCTCCCTCTAGTTGTCTGAAGTTCTGCACTTCAGTTTTGAGCTTGATGATCCTTTGAGGGAGTGTCACAGATTTGCAAGAATTCAGCTAAAAACTGATGAGGATCTTCTAATGGAAGTCCATGGAACTTGCAATTCTGTTGCATTAGAGAAACTAATTGAGGCTTAAGCTCAAAGTTGTTTGCTCCAATGGCAGGCATAGAGATGCTTCTCCCATAAAAGTCGGGAGTAGGTGCAGTAAAGTCACCCAGCACCTTCCTTGTATTGTTAGCATTGTTGTTGTTTTCGGCTGCCATAGATTCTTCTTCTTTGAAGATTTCTGTTAGGTCCTCTACAGAGAGTTGTGCTTTGGCTTCTCTTAGCTTTCTCTTCAAGGTCCTTTCAGGTTCAGGATCAGCCTCAACAAGAATGATTTTGTCCTTGCTCCTGCTCATAAGAAAGAGAAGGGAACAAGAAAATGTGGAATCCTCTATGTCACAGTATAGAGATTCCTTTAGGTGTTAGAGGAAAAGAAAAATGGAAGACAGAAGTAGAAAATTCGAACTTATCAAAGAAGATGGAGTTCGAATTTTGCATTAAAGAATAGTGTTAGTCCATAAATAGAAGGATGTGAAAAGAAGGGAAGCAATTTTCAAAAATTAAGTGAAGGATTTTGAAAACATTTTGAAAAACACTAATTGATTTTCGAAAATAAAAGTGGGAAAGAAGAAAAGTGATTTTTGAAAAAGATTTTGAAATTAGAAATTGAAAAGATATGATTGAAAACTATTTTGAAAAAGATGTGGTTAAGAAGATATGATTGGTTTTAAGAAGATGTGATTGAGAAGATATGATTTGAAAAACATTTTAAAAAGATTTGATTTTGAAAATCAAAAACTTGGCTAACAAGAAAAGATATGATTCAAACATTAAACCTTTCTCAACAGAAAAGGCAACATACTTGAAATGTTGAATCAAATCATTAATTGATAGCAAGTATTTTTTAAAAATAGAAAGAAATTGATTTTGAAAATATATGATTGAAAAGATATGATTTGAAAAAGATTTGATTTTGAAAAAGTTTGAAAACTGAAAAAAAAATCTGCATTAAAAACAAAATCTTCCCTCTTGTGCCATCCTGGCGTTAAATGCCCAGAATGGTATCCATTCTGGCGTTTAACGCCCAAAATGCTACCCTTTTGGGCGTTAAACGCCCAACCAGGTACCCTG
>NC_029781.3:46376111-46377169 GCF_000817695.3 Arachis duranensis
TATGTTCTGAATCTTCAATTCTCTGTATTATTGACTTGAGAAGACACAAATTAAAAATATTTTTGGATTATTAATAATAAGAACAAATCAAAATGCAACAAGAATCAAATAACAATGCATGCAAGACACCAAACTTAGCAGTTTGTATACTACTGACACTAACAAAATAAAAATGCATATGAGACACACAAAACACTCAAGTCAATTGAATTCAAAGATCAGAGCACGAAAGTTATCAAGAATTACTTGAAAATCCTTAAGACACATGAATGAATGCATGCAATTGACACCAAACTTAGGATGAGACACTAGACTCAAACAAGATATTTTTGGATTTTATGATTTTTTTAATTTTTTTTTGTGTTTTTCGAAAATTAAATGGAAAAAGATATCAAAATTCTTAATGAGAATTCCAGGAATCAGTGCAATGCTAGTCTAAGACTCCGGTCCAAGAATTAGACATGGCTTCACAGCCAGCCAAGCTTTCAAAGAAAGCTTCGGTCCAAAACACTAGACATGGCCAATGGCCAGCCAAGCCTTAGCAGATCACTGCTCCAAAAGCAAGATTGATAAAAATCATCAAGCTCTTGTGATGATAAGTTGAAACCTCGGTCCAATGAGGTTAGACATGGCTTTTCAGCCAACCAGACTTCAACAAATCATCATGAAACTCTAGAATTCCTCTTCAAGAATTTCGAAAAAAAATAAATACCTAATCTAAGCAACAAGATGAACCGTCAGTTGTCCAAACTTAACAATCCCCGACAACGGCGCCAAAAACTTGGTGCTGTTGCCGAATCTTGGCACTGATGTTACCAGACCAAAAGCTTGCTCAAAACTTGAACAATCCCCGGCAACGGCGCCAAAAACTTGGTGCGGCGAAATTGTGAACAATACTTTTCACAACTCTCATAATCCCCGGACACGAACCCCAAAAACTTGGTAGCTCAATACCATGGCATTACACAACTTCGCACAACTAACCAGCAAGTGCACTGGGTCGTCCAAGTAATAAACCTTACGCGAGTAAGGGTCGATCCCACGGAGATTGTTAGTAT
>NC_029781.3:46377737-46378203 GCF_000817695.3 Arachis duranensis
ACCGTTGAAAATACATAAGAACAAGGTCTAGGCATGGCCGTGAGGCCAGCCTCCCAGTGATCTAAGATAGCATAAAAATGAAGATAGCTACCAAAAGTCCTACTTATAGAGAACTAGTAGCCTAAGGTTTACAGAAATGAGTAAATGACATAAAAATCTACTTCCGGGCCCACTTGGTGTGTGCTTGGGCTGAGCAATGAAGCATTTTCGTGTAGAGACTCTTCTTGGAGTTAAACGCCAGCTTTAGTGCCAATTTGGGCGTTTAACTCCCATTTTGGTGCCAGTTCCGGCGTTTAACGCTGGAATTCCTGAGGGTGACTTTGAACGCCGGTTTGGGCCATCCAATCTTGGGCAAAGTATGGACTATCATATATTTCTGGAAAGCCCAGGATGTCTACTTTCCAACGCCGTTGAGAGCGCGCCAATTGGGCTTCTGTAGCTCCAGAAAATCCACTTCGAGTGCAGA
>NC_029781.3:46378349-46379477 GCF_000817695.3 Arachis duranensis
AGAAAAACACACAAACTCATAGTAAAGTCTAGAAAAGTGAATTTTAACTAAAAACTAATAAAAATATACTAAAAACTAACTAGATCATACTAAAAACATACTAAAAACAATGCCAAAAAGCGTACAAATTATCCGCTCATCAGTGGTCTTGGTGCACCCTTGAGATGTATATTTCCATCTCCCATGACTCGGAGGTGAAAGCTTTTTCCTTCCCTTTCCTCTTTCTAGAGGTTTCTCCGGCTTTGGATGCCATAAATGGTTATGGAAAAACAAAAAGCAATGCTTTTACCACACCAAACTTAAAAGGTTTGCTCGTCCTCGAGCAAAAGAAGAAAGAAGAGAGTAGAAGAAGAAGAAATGAAGGAGATGGAAGAGGCTTTGTGGTTCGGCCAAAAGGGGGGAGAAGTAGTGTTTAGGTTGTGTGAAAATGAAGGAGTGAAGAAGGGTTTATATGGGAGTGGGGGGAGGGTGATGGTTCGGTCATGTATGGGTGGGTTTGGGAGGGAAAGTGGTTTGAATTTGAATGGTGGGGTAGGTGGGGTTTTATGAAGGATGGATGTGAGTGGTGAAGAGAAAGATGGGATTTGATAGGTGAAGGGTTTTTGGAGAAGAGGTGTTGAGGGTAAGTGGGGATCCTGTGGGGTCCACAGATCCTGAGGTGTCAAGTTCATACCCTGACCGAGCTCCCCCAACTCGGAAGTTCATAGAAGGTCCGACCTCGTCCCAAGGCCCACGCCTGAGGTCGGACCTCGGACAACAAAAGCTAAGAAGGCCCATCAAAAGGAATGAAGCCCAAAACCTAAAGGCCGAAAAGGCCTAGGAAAGGCGGTTCCGCAAAGATAGAGATAAAACTCCCAAAAGATAAGATAAGATAAGAATATCTTATCCAGGGGAGATCACGACCAACTACTATAAATACACTGGAGCACCCAGGTATAACTCATACTCTAATTCTACTCAATATCTGCTTGGACCTATGCTAACTTAAGCATCGGAGTGTCATTGCAGGTACAACCACCAGCCGCTCGGCACATCAAGCTCGGGTCACAGAACCCTCACCTCGGGTCTTGCCAGACGACTGAGCTACACGTTTCAGGTAACCCTCGGAACATTGGCGCCGTTGCCGGG
>NC_029781.3:46382830-46383352 GCF_000817695.3 Arachis duranensis
AAAGTCCGGACAAACCAACCCATGAGGCACATCCTGCAAAAAACAGACCTGGCAGGACGAATACTACAATGGGCGGTGGAACTGTCCGAGTTCGACCTCCATTATGAAGCCCGGACTGCCATAAAATCCCAGTATCTAGCCGACTTCATCGCAGAATACACTGAGACCCCTGGAACCCCACTCTCATGGAACCTGTATGTCGACGAGTCCTCAAACAAAACAGGAAGCGGAGCCGGGGTTATACTTGAAAGCGACCAAGGAACCCAGATAGAATTATCCCTAAAATTCGAGTTCCAGGCTTCGAACAACCAAGCCGAATACGAGGCCCTACTAGCAGGTCTAAAACTAGCCGAAGAGGTCGGAGCCCAGAGAATCACGATCTTCAGCGACTCCCAGGTCATCACATCACAAGTAAATGGAAGTTACCAGGCCAAAGACCCAACTATAAAAAAAATACCTGGACCAAACACAGGCACAGTTACGCCATTTCCCAGAAATACAAATCCAGCACATACCTCGGGA
>NC_029781.3:46383581-46384989 GCF_000817695.3 Arachis duranensis
CCGAAAGAAAAGAAGCTAAAAGGCTTACAAAGGACGCCCAGAATTATACATTAATTCACGACGTATTATACAGAAGAGGATTTTCAAACCCCCTCCTTAGGTGCGTTCCGACCTCAGAAACAAAAAGCGTCCTCGAAGAGGTCCACGAAGGCATGTGTGGGAACCATCTCGGAGCTCGGGCACTATCCAAAAAAGTAGTCAGAGCCGGGTTCTACTGGCACGAGCATTATCCAAGAAAGTAGTCCGAGCCGGATTCTATTGGCCGACCTTGCAAAGAGACGCAACGGAATTTGTGAAAATATGCCCCCCTGCCAAAAACACGCCAATTTCCACAAGGCACCACCAGAAGACCTTATCAGCATCACCGCACCATGGCCCTTCGCAAAATGGGGACTTGACCTACTTGGCCCGTTCCCACAAGGACCGGGGCAAGTCAAATACCTCATAGTAGGGGTCGACTACTTCACAAAGTGGATCGAAGCTGAACCCTTAGCCACTATTATGGCTCAGAAAAGCCGTAGATTCCTATACAAAAACATTGTCACGAGGTTCGGTGCAAATTCCTATATAAAAACATCGTCACAAGGTTCGGAGTCCCCTACTCCATCACCACAGACAATGGAACACAGTTTACAGACACAAGTTTTCAAAACTTGGCGGCCGAGCTAAAAATCAAACAGCAGTTCACCTCAGTCGAGCACCCACAAGCCAATGGACAAGCGGAGGCCGCAAATAAAGTCATCTTGGCCGGGTTAAAACGAAGACTCCAAGAGGCCAAAGGGGCATGGGCCGAAGAACTCCCCCAGGTACTATGGGTATATCGGACAACCCCGCACTCTACAACGGGAGAATCCCCATTCCGACTAGCTTACGGGATGGAGGCAATGATTCCTATCGAAATAGATGAAGGGTCGCCCAGAGTCATCTTCTATAACGAAGGAAGCAACCCACAGGCACAAAGGGAAGAACTCGACCTCCTCCCCGAGGTCCGAGAAAGAGCCCGAATCCGAGAAGAAGCCTTAAAACGGCGAACGGCCCTCAGATACAATCAAAAGGTAATAAAACGAAGCTTCTCAATTCACGACCTGATTCTGATCCGAAATGACATCGGAACACAAAAGTCGGGAGAAGGAAAGCTAGCCGCAAATTGGAAAGGGCCCTACAAGGTAACAGAAGTCTTAGGGACAGGCTACTACAAAAAATCCGACCTAGAAGGCAAAGAGCTGCCCAGGGCCTGGCACGCCTGTAATCTAAGACGGTACTACAGCTAGAAAAACCTAACCCGAGGTGTACTCTTTTTCCCTACGAGGGTTTTTTAATGAGACACCCGGTTAAGTAAAATACCCGACCTAGTCAAAGGGTAAACACTTTGTAAATATTCTTTCTTTTTTAAATACTAATCAAATTT
>NC_029781.3:46388435-46389358 GCF_000817695.3 Arachis duranensis
TCCCCAAACTCGGAAAGTTCATAGAAGGTCCGACCTCGTCCCAAGGCCCACGCCTGAGGTCGGACCTCGGACAAATAAGCTAAGAAGGCCCATCAAAAGGAACGAAGCCCAAAACCTAAAGGCCGAAAAGGCCTAGGAAAGGCGGTTCCACAAAGATAGAGATAAAACTCCCAAAAGATAAGATAAGATAAGAATATCTTATCCAGGGAAGATCACGACCAACTACTATAAATACACTGGAGCACCCAGGTATAACTCATACTCTAATTCTACTCAATATCTGCTTGGACCCATGCTAACTTAAGCATCGGAGTGTCATTGCAGGTACAACCACCAGCCGCTCGGCACATCAAGCTCGGGTCACAGAACCCTCACCTCGGGTCTTGCCAGACGACCGAGCTACACGTTTCAGGTAACCACCGGAACAAGGTGATTGGTGAATGGGTGAAGAAGAGAGAGTGGTGGGGTAGGTGGGGATCCTGTGGGGTCCATAGATCCTGAGGTGTCAAGGAAAAGTCATCCCTGCACCAAGTGGCGAGCAAAATTGCCCTTTGTGCCAATTCTGGCATTAAACGCCGGGCTGGTGCCCATTTATGGCGTTTAACGCCAAGTTCTTGCCCTTTACTGGCGTTTAACGCCAGTCTGGTGCCCCTTTCTGGCGTTAAACGCCCAGAATGGTGCCAGACTGGGCGTTAAACGCCCATCTGCTAACCTTACTGGCGTTTAAACGCCAGCAGGTTCTTCCTCCATGGTGTGCTATTTTTCTTTCTATTTTTCATTCTGTTTTTGCTTTTTCAATTGATTTTGTGACTTCTCATGATCATCAACCTACAGAAAACATAAAATAACAAAAGAGAATAGGTAAAATATAACATTGGGTTTGCCTCCCAACAAGCGCTTCTTTAATGTCAGTAGCTTGACAG
>NC_029781.3:46389772-46390996 GCF_000817695.3 Arachis duranensis
CTCTAGTGAGATTTTTGCAGCTTGCACCTCAAAGATCCCTAGCTTCTCCATTACAGAGAGAGGCACGAGGTTTACACTTGATCCTAGTTCACATAAGGCCTTCTTGAAGGTCATGGTGCCTATGGCACAAGGTATTGAAAACTTCCCAAGATCCTGTCTCTTTTGAGGCAGTTTCTGCTTAGACAAGTCATCCAGTTCCTTGGTGAGCAAAGGAGGTTCATCCTCCCAAGTCTCATTTCCAAATAACTTGTCATTCAGCTTCATGATTGCTCCAAGGTATTTAGCAACTTGCTCTTCAGTGACATACTCATCCTCTTCAGAGGAAGAATACTCATCAGAGCTCATGAATGGCAGAAGTAAGTCCAATGGAATCTCTATGGTCTCATTTTGAACCTCAGATTCCCATGGTTCCTCATTGGGGAACTCATTGGAGGCCAGTGGACGTCCATTGAGGTTTTCCTCAGTGGCGTTCACTCCCCCTTCCTCCTCTCCAAATTCGGCCATGTTGATGGCCTTGCACTCTCCTTTTGGATTTTCTTCTGTATTGCTTGGAAGAGTACTAAGAGGGAGTTCAGTAACTTTCTTATTTAGCTGACCCACTTGTGCCTCCAAGTTTCTAATGGAGGACCTTGTTTCAGTTATGAAACTTTGAGTGGTTTTGATTAGATCAAAGACTATAGTTGCTAAGTCAGAGGAATTCTGCTTAGAATTCTCTGTCTGTTGCTGAGAAGATGATGGAAAAGGCTTGCCATTGCTAAACCTGTTTCTTCCACCATTATTGTTGTTGAAACCTTGTTGAGGTCTCTGTTGATCCTTCCATGAGAGATTTGGATGATTTCTCCATGAAGGATTATAGGTGTTTCCATAGGGTTCTCCCATGTAATTCACCTCTTCCATTGAAGGGTTCTCAGGGTCATAAGCTTCTTCTTTAGATGAAGCTTCCTTAGTACTACCTGGTGCATTTTGCATTCCAGACAGACTTTGAGAAATCATATTGACTTGCTGAGTCAATATTTTGTTCTGAGCCAATATGACATTCAGAGCGTCAATCTCAAGAACTCCTTTCATCTGATTAGCCCCATTGTTCACAGGATTCCTTTCAGAAGTGTACATGAATTGGTTATTTGCAACCATTTCAATTAGTTCTTGAGCTTCTGTAGGCATCTTCTTCAGATTAAGAGATCCTCCAGCAGAGCTATCCAAAGACATCTTGGATAGTTCAGA
>NC_029781.3:46391067-46393247 GCF_000817695.3 Arachis duranensis
AAAGGGAATAGCATAAGTCTGTAGACCTCAGGGTCAACCCCATTGGTCTTGACAGTGTCACAGATTTGCAAGAATTCAGCTAAAAACTGATGAGGATCTTCCAATGGAAGTCCATGGAACTTACAATTCTATTGCATTAGAGAAACTAATTGAGGCTTAAGCTCAAAGTTGTTTGCTCCAATGGCAAGGATAGAATGCTTCTCCCATAGAAGTCGGGAGTAGGTGCAGTAAAGTCACCCAGCATCTTTCTTGCATTGTTGGCATTGTTGTTGTTTTCGGCTGCCATGTGTTCTTCTTCTTTGAAGATTTCTGTTAGGTCCTCTACAGAGAATTGTGCCTTAGCTTCTCTTAGCTTTCGCTTCAAGGTCTTTTCAGGTTCAGGGTCAGCCTCAACAAGAATGCTTTTGTCTTTGCTCCTGCTCATTTGAAAGAGAAGAGAACAAGAAAATATGGAATCCTCTTTGTCACAGTATAGAGATTCCTTTAGGTGTCAGAGGAAAAGAAAAATAGAAGGCAGAAGTAGAAAATTCGAACTTATCAAAGAAGATGGAGTTCGAATTGTGCATTAAGGAATAGTGTTAGTCCATAAATAGAAGGATGTGAGAAGAGGGGAAGTAATTTTCGAAAATTAAGTAAAACATTTTAAAAAATACTAATTGATTTTCGAAAATAAGAGTGGAAAAGAAATCAAATGATTTTTTTGAAAAAGAATTGATTGAAAATTATTTTGAAAAAGATGTGGTTAAGAAGATATGATTGATTTTAAAAAGATGTGATTGAGAAGATATGATTTGAAAAACATTTTTAAAAAAAAAGATTTGATTTTAAAAATTAGTGACTTGGCTAACAAGAAAAGATATGATTCAAATATTAAACCTTTCTCAACAGAAAAGGCAACATACTTGAAATGTTGAATCAAATCATTAATTGATAGCAAGTATTTTTGAAAATGGAAAGAAATTGATTTTGAAAAAGATTTGATTGAAAAGATTTGATTTGAAAAAGATTTGATTTTGAAAAATATTGAAAACTTAAAAAAATTTGCATTGAAAACAGAATCTTCCCTCTTGTGCCATCCTGGCGTTAAACGCCCAGAATGGTGCACATTCTGGCGTTTAACGCCCAAACTACTACCCTTTTGGGCGTTAAACACCCAGCCAGGCACCCTGGCAGGCGTTTAAACGCCAGTTTGCCCTTCTTCACTGGGCATTTTGAACGCCCAGCTTTTTCTGTGTAATTCCTCTGCTGTATGTTCTGAATCTTCAATTCTCTGTATTATTGACTTGAAAAGACACAAAAATTAAAAATATTTTTGGATTTTTAATAATGAGGAATAATCAAAATGCAACTAAAATCAAATAACAATGCATGCAAGACACCAAACTTAGCAGTTTGTATACTACTGACACTGACAAAATGAGAATGCATATGAGACACACAAAACACTCAAGTCAAGAGAATTTAAAGATCAGAGCAATGAAATCCTCAAGAACATCTTGAAGATCACTTAAGACACATGAATGAATGCAAGAAGAACAAAAACATGCAATTGACAACAAACTTAACATGAAACACTAGACTCAAACAAGAAATTTTTTTGGATTTTATGATTTTGTAATTTTTTTTGTGCTTTTTCGAAAATTAAGTGGAAAAGAAAATAGAGGTATCAAAATTCTTAATGAGAATTCCAGGAATCATGCAATGTTAGTCTAAGACTCCGGTCCAGGAATTAGACATGGCTTCATAGCCAGCCAAGCTTTCAAAGAAAGCTCCGGTCCAAAACACTAGACATGGCCGATGGCCAGCCAAGCCTTAGCAGATCATTGCTCCAACAGCAAGATTGATAGAAATCAACAAGCTCTTGTGATGATAAGTTGAAACCTCGGTCCAATGAAATTAGACATGGCCTCTCAGCCAGCCAGACTTCAACAAATCATCATGAAACTCTAGAATTCATCTTCAAGAATTCTGAAAAAAAAAATACCTAATCTAAGCAACAAGATGAACTGTCAGTTGTCCATACTCGAACAATCCCTGGCAACGGCGCCAAAAACTTGGTGCACGAAATTGTGATCAATACTTTTCACAAATCAAATAATCCCCGGTAATGAATCCAAAAACTTGGTGTTCAATACCATGGCATAAACACAACTTCGCACAACTAACCAGCAAGTGTACTG
>NC_029781.3:46393316-46399813 GCF_000817695.3 Arachis duranensis
GTCACAGTCATTCAATCATTGAATCCTACTCAGAATACCACAGACAAGGTTAGACCTTCCGGATTCTCTTGAATGCCGCCATCAGTTCTAGCCTATACCACGAAGACTCTGATCTCACGGAATGCCTGGCTCGTTTGTCAGGCGAGCACTCGGTTGTCAGGCGATCAACCATGCATCGTGTATCAGGAATCCAAGAGATATTCACCCAATCGAAGGTAGAACGGAGGTGGTTGTCAGTCACACGTTCATAGGTGCGAATGATGATGAGTGTCACGGATCACCATATTCATCAAGTTGAAGAACAAGTGATATCTTAGAACAAGAACAAGCGGAATTGAATAGAAGAACAATAGTAATTGCATTGATACTCGAGGTACAGAACAAGCGGAATTGAATAGAAGAACAATAGTAATTGCATTAATACTCGAGGTACAGCAGAGCTCCACACCTTAATCTATGGTGTGTAGAAACTCCACCGTTGAAAATACATAAGAACAAGGTCTAGGCATGGCCGAATGGCCAGCCTCCCAAAGAGGGTTCAATCATAAAAACATGATCAAAAGCTCTCTAAATACAATAGTAAAAGGTCCTATATATAGAGAACTAGTAGCCTAGGGTTTACAGAGATGAGTAAATGACATAAAAATCTACTTCCGGGCCCACTTGGTATGTGCTTGGGCTGAGCATTAAAGCATTTTCGTGTAGAGACTTCTCTTGGAGTTAAACGCCAGCTTTTGTGCCAGTTTGGGCGTTTAACTCCCACTTCGGTGCCAGTTCCGGCGTTTAACGCTGGGAATTCTGAAGGTGATTTTGAACGCCGGTTTGGGCCATTAAATCTTGGGCAAAGTATGAACTATCATATATTGCTGGAAAGCCCAGGATGTCTACTTTCCAACGCCATTGAGAGCGCGCCAATTGGGCTTCTGTAGCTCCAGAAAATCTACTTCGAGTGCAGGGAGGTCAGAATCCAACAGCATCTGCAGTCCTTTTTAGTCTCTGAATCAGATTTTTGCTCAGGTCCCTCAATTTCAGCCAGAAAATACCTGAAATCATAGAAAAACACACAAACTCATAGTAAAGTCCAGAAAAGTGAATTTTAACTAAAAACTAATAAAAATATACTAAAAACTAACTAGATCATACTAAAAACATACTAAAAACAATACCAAAAAGCGTATAAATTATCCGCTCATCACTATCCAATTGGATGAAGATTGAAAGCTTTCAAGTAAAATCAAAAGGAAAGATAGAAGAAGAACAAGAAAATTAGTATTGATCCATCAAATTACAACAGAGCTCCCTAACCCAATGAAAGGGGTTTAGTTGTTCATAGCTCTAGAAATCAAAATCAAAGATGGAGAATACATGATAAAGCTAGAAGTGTAGAGAAAGTAAAAATACAAAGAGTAGTTCTCTTTCCTCGCTCCCCCAAAAAGCTCCTCTCTATTTCAAAACTACTCCTATATATGCTACTCTTCTCAGCTTCTAGTTAGCTCTTCAAGTTTTGGGCCTCTGGATCTTTGAGTTTGAAGCAGTTCCTTTCTTTATTTGGGCTTGGCTCACTTGCAGAGAGAAAGTGTGAAGTGGGCAGTGACTTTAGCTCAAGACGTTAGGGGTGTTTAACATTTAGTGAAAATACAAGTTCGAGACCGTTAGTGACACTTAACATTGTCACTAACGTTGCCATGCACCCCTTTGCCTCACGTTAAAGCCCACGTTAACTGGGTTAACGTGGCTTTTAACGTTGCCTTGTTAGCCTTCGAGAACGTTAGTGACACTCATCATTGTCACTAACGTTCAAGTGTGCCCCTTCTTGCTTCACGTTAAAGCTCACGTTAACTAGGTTAACGTGGCTTCTAACGTGGCCTTGCCAACCTTCGAGAACGTTAGTGACATTCAACATTGTCACTAACGTTCCAATGTGCCCCAATGTCTCACGTTAGAGTCCACGTTAACTAGGTTAACGTGGCTTCTAACGTTGCCATTCTTAGCCATCCCAACGTTAGTGACAATGTTGAGTGTCACTAACATTGGCTCATTCTTCATTCCTCATCGTTAGCTTCCACGTTAACCAAGTTAACGTGGAAGTTAACGTGGCTCTTGGGGGTTGTGTGGTTGCTCCAACGTTAGTGACAATATTGAGTTTCACTAACGTTGTCGACAACTCTCCATCTCTTACGTTAGCCCCCACGTTAACCAAGTTAACGTGGGAGTTAACGTGGCTCTTTGCACCTTAGGCCAACGTTAGTGACAATGTTGAGTGTCACTAACGTTGGCTTCTCTTCCCCCTTTAACGTTAGAGGCCACGTTAACTAGGTTAACGTGGCTTCTAACGTGGCCATTTGTGAGCAATTGCCAACGTTAGTGATAATGTTAAGTGTCACTAACGTTGGCTCAACTTTTCTTCTCCACGTTAGAGTTCACGTTAACTAAGTTAACGTGACTCTTTAACGTGGGCATTGATGGCTTTTAAGAGTGTTTCTGGCAATTACTTTTCTCCTCAACTTTGCAAGCTCCCTCCTATTCCTTGCTTCCTTTAGTCCTGAAATCAAGCAATAGAGTGCATCAAAGTTCTAGTCCAAGTCATGGGTAATGCAATATACAATTTTGTCATAAAAATCATGCAAAATCCTCATGAAATAATGTAAAATGCACAATGTATGCTTGAATCAAGGTCTGAGTGAATATCTGCCCAAAACTAACTTATTTCCTAAGAAAATGCATGAAATTACCTAAAAACAGTAAAGAAAAGGTCAGTGAAACTGGCCAAAATGCCCTGGCATCACCTTGGTCACAACTGTTCAAGGCCAGGTATGCATATTCACCTTTATTTAATGCTTTAGAACTGCAGCACACTTGTGGTTCCAATGTTTGGTGTTTTCTACTAATTTAATGGGTTATGCTTCTTTCTGTGTATAATTTGATAAATTGGTTCACTTGTAGAATGTCTCAACTCTTTAGGTAGTTGATGAAAGTCAGGTATGTGCAGAGAAGGATGATAAATTCTTAGATGATCTGTTGATTCTTTCTTGTGAAGAGGACTATGCAAAATGCCACCATTTCCTTAGTAGAGGTATTGGCTCCTTCCGTTCTTTAATGAGGCAGTTATGATTTATCGAATTTTTATTCATTCGTCCTATGGAATTACTTCAACTTGTAGAAACTGCTGTCTACAGTTCAGAGCTTCTTCTGAATGGCATTATTATCCAAAAATTGGAACCTGAGAGGTATGATAAAATTTGGAAGTCATTCTTCCCCAACTTCAACCTTATTCCCTCTTTTTCCCCTAGTTTTTTTATTTTACATAACTTCAAGCATATACTTAAGGGGGAAAACAATTTTCTTCCCAATATTTAGTGATGATGCATCATCTCAACAGCTCCTGCAACATTCTAACATTTATTTTTGAACTTTGACAGACATCAACTCTTTGTGAATCAAGTTACAGGAAAAAGACCAGGTATGTCTAATCGATTTGGGAAGGTATATTATAGAAGGCATTCGAGACCCATATCTGCATCATAGTTGATAATTGAGATAGCGATATTATGTTCCCAAGTAAGACTCACATTAACCAATGGACATGTTCTTTTGTTGGGTACTAATGCTTATTTTGTCTCTCCATTTTGGGCATGTTCTACTTAGAGAATCCAACTGATGACAGACAAAGCATAGCTGCATCCTGCATGCATAGGTTAAGGTTAGTGTAGAGGAGGGATAATGTAAGTTTGCTGAGGTAATAGTGTACAATGATTCTGACAAATTGGCCTATCATATTCCTATGTAAATAAAGTATATGTATATTGCCATAAAATAACATTTTATATTGATTAGGTCACTTTTTGTTTACGCAAATCAGAGGATGTATGGACTAACGGAGTGGTTGAGTCAGCTACAAAGGTAGTTGGTTCCTTCTTGTGTGAAAATGGAAGCTTGTCATCCACTTGTGGCATGTCAAATGACACCAAGTGAAAATTGATCAAAGGGACCTCTGGACTCAATACATATGCAAGGTCTGTTATGCTTTTTAGAATCCAGCTAGCAATTTTTTATTTTAATTTCTTGAAAACTGCATTGTTTGCTTACTTTTTATATTTCGGTTCTACATTACTTTTGTATTCTTGGTGTATACCACAAATTTCAAATATTTACTTACAGAAAAGCTTTTTGGGAAAATAGTTGGTTTTAAACTATTAAGCTACCAAAAAATCCATGTTCGGATGCCAAAAGTATTGTAATATAAGTTAAACATGTAACTAGTGACGTGCAAAGCACTAGCAAGTGCTGCTTGCAATATCGAATTTTTGTTGTTCATTAAAATTTGCTTCTTGATGATGTACCTGCTTTTTGGAAAGCCTGTGGAGACAGGGTGCTAAGAGGATTACATGAATGGGAACAACACAAAAAGGGTCATGGCCACAGGAAATGTATTTCTAGTCTCAAGAGCAAGGCACAAAGTCTTGGTACCTTGGACAAAATGTTTGATTACTATGAATGCAAATAGTTTTATGTATTGTAATTTGCAACCTGCTCCAGTTTTGAAACATATTCACAGTAATATTACCACTGAATGACTAATAGCATTTCAGTATATTTCTTTTTGTTTCATTTGTCAAGACCATCACAAAAATCTAAAGAAAATACACACATCTCATTGATTTCGTTCATAATCACCTACGAATGGGATATTGAGATTTGTGGTTCTTGTTTACTATATCCTTTCATTGTTTTCATAAACAAAATGATAAGCAGCACTTGTATGTTCAAAACATTGACTATTGAGGGTACCACTGTACTAGTCTTTTAGCACCTTGTAATCTTGTGAACTCAAATTATTATGAACAATGCACTTATTCTCCTTATACATAATAATAATTGTTGGAAAAAATAATTGAGATTCTAAAAAAAAGATAGTTCCTGACTTCTAAGAAAATGAGTATGGTATAACTAAACAAATTTTTTAGATTTTAGCGGCAATAGTAATGGCCGGTAAAAGTGAATAACATTATAATTTTAGAGTTATTTTTAGTGGCCATATAAATTGTCGGTAAAATAGTTTTTTGGTGGCAATGGTAATGGCCGCTAAAAATAAATAACATTGCAATTTTATAATTACCTTTGGTGGCGATAAGAAAATGGCCGCTAAAAATTATATACTTTTTGCGGCCATTAAAAAAGTCTTTACCGGCAAATGTTATAATTGCCGCTAAAACCTTTTAGCGGCAAAGCATAAGACGGCTAATGTCTATTTGCCGGTAAATGTATTAGCGGCTATTTTTATTGCCGCTAAAAGCAAAATAAATGGCCACTAAAAGTTATTTTTCTTGTAGTGTTAAAGCAATACTTGGCTAGCGAATTCTAAAGTCTTGTGGGTCCAATCCAACTCATTTCTGATGCTATTTAAGCCAAGGATTGAAGGGGAATCAACATACTTTTACATACTTTTGATCATTAGTTTAGTTTAGCTTAGTTTAGTAGTTAGAGTTAGTTTCTAGAGAGAGAAGCTCTCACTTCTTTCTAGAATTAGGATTAGGTTTAGTTCTTAGATTTAGGTTTTCATTCATTCTTTCTTCTACTTCTACCTTTCAATTCCTTGTTGTTACATTCATCTTCCTCTATTCTTTTGTTGTAATTTCCTTTATGTTGTTCTTATACTTTATTGTAGATCTACTCTTATCCCTTCTATTTTCTTTTCATTCACTTCAAGGTAATTCATAATAAATGTGTTTCTTTTAATTGTTGTTGTTAATTCCTTTCAATAATTGTTGTTAGATTTCATTCTTGTTGTCAATTTACTATGCTTTTATTTTGTGCCTTCCAAGTGATCTAATTCTTTTGTTGATTGATAATTAGAAGTTGCTAATTGATTTGAATGCCTCTAAAGCTAGTCTTTCCTTTAGGAGTTGATTAGGATTTGAGGAATCAAATTGATTCATCCACTTGACTTTCCTCCATGGTTAGAGGTTAACTAAGTGGGAGTAATGGACAATTTGTTATCACAATTAAGGAGGATAACTAGGATAGGACTTCTAGTACTCATATCTTGCCAAAAGCTTTGTTAGTTATTAGTTTATTTCCTTTGCCATTTATATTTCTTGTCTAAAATCTCAAAAACCCCAAAATAACTCACAACCAATAACAAGACACTTTATTGTAATTCCTAGGAAGAACGACCCGAGGTTCAATACTTCGGTTTATAAATTTTAGGGGTTTGTACTAGTGACAAACAACTTTTTGTATGAAAGGATTATTGATTGGTTTAAAAACTATACTTGCAACGAGAATTCATTTGTGAAATTCTATACCATCAAAAATCCAATCATCAAAATGGCGCCGTTGCCAAAGAATTGCAATGGTGTTGTGTTATTAGTTATTGTATATATGTGAATATTGTAAATATGTTTGCTTTTTGCTTCTTTGTTAGTTTTTAGTTTGTTCTCTTTATTTGTTACTATTTTTTGTTTTTGCCTTCTCTTGCTATCATGAATTCTCACTTT
>NC_029781.3:46399859-46404364 GCF_000817695.3 Arachis duranensis
AACATGTTGTAGGAAATGAGGACTATAATGAAGATGTGTATCAAGGATGGGATAACCAAAGGTGGGAGGAGCTATATGCATATGATCAATCCTCTTGGCAACAACCTCCACTAATGCACTATGAAGAAGAGCCATTCTATGATGCATATCAATCCAATGGCTATGGTGAATCACCTTGTGACTTTCAAGAACCACTACCATATGCCTATGAACCATATCCTCAAACATAACTCTCAACCATACTCACAAGCCCCTTCTTACTAACCACCTTTATATAACCCTAATCTATATCCATCCTACCAACAACTATATGAGCCATATGAACCACATATAGAGCCACCACCATTCCAACATCAATATTTTCAAGAGCCACCTCCTCCACATTATTACCAAGATTAACCACCTCCAATATATGAAAATTTTCAACCACAAGATGAATACTACTTTCCACCACAACCTCCCATGGAAGAATACTTATATCCATTGATCCAAGAGCCACATGATCCTAATCATATTATCCAAGAGGAACAAGAGTCAAGGGATCATCTCAAGGAAGCATTGGATCAATTTCAAGCAACCATGGAGTGTGTTATGCAACAAGTGGAAAGAATGGAAAATATTGAACCACCACAACTCTACCAAGAAGAACCACCTTCCTACTATGAACCCTTTCCCCAAAATGAGGAACCCTTCCACCCACTCCAATCTCTAATGTATGAAACCCTTGGTGTTCTTGTTAAAGGGCAAGAAGAGATGAAAAGGGATGTGCAAAATTTCATGGCCACCTTGGATGCGGTAACAAATCAATTAGCCTCCCAATGCTTGAACACTCAAGGAATCTCCATGGCTGCATGTGGAGAATCAAATAAAGAACATAGTATGAAGGAGAGATTGGAAACTCCAGTGGGAAATGAGGAAAGTTTCTTTGTATTGGAATAATTGGAGGAAGCTTTAATTGTTGAAGACAAGGAAGAAGTGGTAGAAGACTTAGGAGATGCAGAGCTTCCATGGGAACATAGAGTTGAAGAAAACCCCTCCAAGATGATTGAAATTGATGCTAGGGAGGAAAGTGCACACCATCCAAGGCATATTCCATATGAAGACTTGGATGGGATAGAGCAAGAATTGAGTTCCCTTGGTGATGAAGAGCAAGCATCAAATTCTAGTGGTGGTAGATCCTTTGAACTTGAAGAACCTTCTCCCGATGAGATGGAAAGTGTTGAGGAGGTAAATTTTTCTCACACTCCCTATTATGATTTGAGTAAGGGAAAAGATTTAGATAAAATTGTTGAACAAAGGATTGAGATTAAGAGATCTTGTGAAGAGGTGGAAGTCCCTAGAAATAAAAGAACGAGGGTTGGTTATGCTTTGTCAAGGTCTTTGGAATCATCTTTGCCTAGGTTGCCATCTACTCCTTCACTTGAGTGGGTAAAACTCATTCCTATTAGCTTTATTGTCCCACTTGAGTATCGCTTGCTCGAAACGGATGGTCAACTTAGGAAACTTTGTGGGACGAAGCGTAAGCGAAAAAGGTTTTGTGGTGGGCGTTGCAAATCAAGGCTCATTATGGTTGATGCATCAAACATGAGATATAAAGGGTGGAATAGTGCTCAAATAGATAGGTCTAGGAGGATTGTTGGGCACTTCATAGAGAATTCATCTTGTTCACCACTCAGATGGACTAATAATGATGGTCAACCTCAAGACGGGTGTGAAAACAAAGTGTGGGATCCTGTATTACAAGAAGAGGACCAACTTTGGGAGCCCTAAGCTTATGAAGAACTCCATCAAGACTTGGCTCAATCCATGAAGAATCTTGGGGCACAATGGAGAACCAAGCATTGGTGGGAGTTCCATGATGAATTCAAGCACAAGCCACCTTGAGAGGAGCTCCCCATAAGTCCAACTTCAGGACAATAAATAAAAGTGCTAGGTGGGAGACACCCCACCATGGTAACTTCTTTTCATTTTCTCGTTTTATACATATTGGTAAAAGTAGTTTAATTTCATGTTTTGATTAGTTTGTTAAGTTTAATTAGTATTTTATCATGTTAAATAAGGTTTTAGGGTGTTTTGGTAGCTGTTTGGAGGATTAGAATGCTTGGATTGGTGCAAAAATATAGAAAAAATAAAAAAAACAGAGCACCATCCATGCGTACGCGTGCATCAAGCATTTTCGACCATCCACGCGCGCGCACCATGCGTGCATACGCGTGGATTGAAAACAAAGAATAATAGAAATATAAACATGGGTCATCCTTCCGTTCCACCCAAATTCATAAAATAAAGAACGAAAACAATTATTGAAATATAAATCAAAACATGAATTAAAATAGAAAAATAATAGTATCAATCTATACAATAGACAGAGCTTCTAACCTTAACAATGGAAGTTTAGTTGCTCATGGAATGTGGAATGTAAATTTGTATAGAAATTCCTAATGGAATCCCCCCTAATGGAATGTACATAGAAGAGAAGTCTCTCCTTTTTATAGCTAATCCTAATTAATTTAAAATCTAATATCTAAAATTAAGATAATATCTTTTCCTATTTTCAAATTCAAATTTGAATTTAAATCAGAATTAATTAACTACTCTGCGTCTTGTAACATAGGAACCACTTGGCTTCACTGGATCTGGTGCTAAAACGGGGCCCAGAAATCACCCCAGCGTTTTCTGCGTTTTCTGCACGTGGCGCATGTCATGCGTACGCGTCAGTCACGCATATGTGTCAATGGTCTTTTTCGCAAGTCACGCGGACACGTCGGTCACGCGCACGCGTCAGTCACGTGCACGCGTCACCATGGAAAGCTCCAAATCACGCATACGCGTCAGTCCTCGCTGCCATCTCTTTTTGTTCTTGTGCTACAGAAACTCCATCAAATCCAGCCGAATGCTACCTAAAATAAACAAAATTGCAACAGACTCAAAGTAGCATCCATATTGGCTAAAAGATAACTAATTCTTTATTAAACTCAACAAATTAGATGCAAATTCACTAGGAAAAGATAGGAAATATGCTCACGCATCACAACACCAAACTTAAACTGTTGCTTGTCCTCAAGCAACCAAAACTAATATAAGCTTAGGATGTGAATTTGCATGAGAATGAGAGTTCGATTAAGCTCATGTCTTTTCTTATAGTGGGGTTTACAACTGCAATCCTGAATAGTTTTGACATTTCACTTTATCCTTTGAAGTTTAGAATTATTGGAATTCATAGGAACTCAGAATTCAGATAGTGTTATTGATTCTCCTAGTTCATTATGTTGATTCTTGAACACAGCTACTTTATGAGTCTTGGCCGTGACCCTAAGCATTTTGTTTTCCAGTATTACCACCGGATACATAAATGCCATAGACATATAACTGGGTGAACCTTTTCAGATTGTGATTCAGCTTTGCTAGAGTCCCCAGTTAGAGGTGCCCAGAGTTCTTAAGCACACTCTTTTTGCTTTGGATCACAACTTTAACTGCTCAGTCTCAAGCTTTTCACTTGACACCTTCACGCCACAAGCACATGGTTAAGGACAGCTTAATTTAGCCACTTTGTCAAGGGTTTTATTCCTTTGGGCCCTCTTATCCATTAATGCTCAAAGCCTTGGATCCTTTTTACCCTTTGCCTTTTAGTTTAAAGGGTTCTTAGCTTTTTCTGCCTGCTTTTTCTTTTTTCTTTTTTTTCTTCTTCTTTTTCGCAAGCTGTATTTTTCACTGCTTTTTCTTGCTTCAAAAATCAATTTTATGATTTTTTTAGATTATCAATAACATTTCTCTTTTTTCATCATTCTTTCAAGAGCCAACAATTTTAACATTCATAAATTTCACTATCAAAAATATGCACTGTTCATGTCATGCATTCAGAATCACAGAAAATACCACCACATTTAAGTAAATAAGACTATTCATAAAATTAACCCAATTTCTCATGCAAAACATTACTTCTGTATTTTATATTTGAATTCAAGCTCAGTGGGTAATACATGAGACATTGGTGCACGAAATTGCAATCACACTTTTGCAATCCCGCACAACTAACTAGCAAGTGCACTGGGTCGTCCAAGTAATACCTTACATGAGTAAGGGTCGATCCCACGAAGATTGTCGGCTTGAAGCAAGCTATGGTTATCTTGTAACTCTTAGTCAGGATATCAATAATTCTCAGGTTTAATCGTGAAAAGTAGAAGAACATGAAATAGATACTTGTTTTGCAGTAATGGAGAACAGGTTGAGGTTTTGGAGATGCTCTATCTTCTGAATCTCTGCTTTCCTACTGTCTTCTTCTTCATGCACGCAAGGTTCCTTCCATGGCAAGCTGTATGTAGGGTTTCACTGTTGTCAATGGCTACCTCCCATCCTCTTAGTGAAAATGTTCAATGCACTCTGTCACAGCATGACTAATCATCTGTCGGTTCTCAATCAAGTTGGAATAGAATCTAGTGATTCTTTTGCGTCTGTCACTAACGCCCAGCCTTCAGGAGTTTGAAGCTCGTCACAGTCATTCAATC
>NC_029781.3:46404505-46408944 GCF_000817695.3 Arachis duranensis
AACAAGTGATATCTTAGAATAGAAGCAAGCGTGATTGAATGAAAAACAGTAGTAATTGCATTAATCCATCAAGACACAGCAGAGCTCCTCACCCCCAACCATGGGGTTTAGAGACTCATGTTGTAGAAGGTACAGTATGAAACGTGTAAAAATGTCATGAGGTAAAGATACAATGTCAAAAGGTCCTATTAATAGTGAACTAGTAACCTAGGGTATACAGAAGTGAGTAAGTGACGTAAAAATCCACTTCTGGGGTCCACTTGGTGTGTTCTTGGGCTGAGCATTGAAGCTTTAATGTGTAGAGACTTTTCCTGGAGTTAAACGCCAGCTTTTGTGCCAGTTTGGGCGTTTAACTCCAATTTTTGTGCCAGTTCTGGCGTTAAACGCCGGGAATTCTGAAGCTGATTTGCAACGACGGTTTGGGCCATCAAATCTCGGGCAAAGTATAGACTATTATACATTTCTGGAAAGCCCAGGATGTCTACTTTCCAAAGCAATTGAGAGCGCTCCAATTGGGCTTCGGTAACTCCATAAAATCCACTTCGAGTGCAGGGAGGTCAGAATCCAACAGCATCTGCAGTCCTTTTTCAGCCTCTGAATCAGATTTTTGCTCAGGTCCCTCAATTTCAACCAGAAATTACCTGAAATCACAGAAAAACACACAAACTCATAGTAATGCCCAGAAAAGTGAATTTTAAATAAAAAATAATAAAAACATACTAAAAACCTAACAAAAACATACTAACAACATACTAAAAATAGTACCAAAAAGCGTATAAATTATCCGCTCATCACAACACCAAACTTAAATTGTTGCTTGTCCCCAAGCAACTGAAAATCAATTAGGATAAAAAGAAGAGAACATACTATAGACTCCAAAATATCAATGAAACTTAGCTCCAATTAGATGAGCGGGACTAGTAGCTTTTTCCTTCTGAACAGTTTTGACATCTCACTTTATCCTTTGAAGATTAGAATGATTGGCATCTATAGGAACTCAGAATTCAGATAGTGTTATTGATTCTCCTAGTTAAGTGTGATGATTCTTGAACATAGCTACTTTATGAGTCTTGGCTGTGGCCCAAAGCACTCTGTCTTCCAGTATTGCCACTGGATACATACATGCCACAGACACATAACTGGGTGAACCTTTTTAGATTGTGACTCAGCTTTGCTAGAGTCCCCAATTAGAGGTGTCCAGGGTTCTTAAGCACACTCTTTTTGCCTTAGATCATTTTTTATTTTTACCCTTGCCTTTTTGTTTAAAGGGCTATTGGCTTTTTCTGCTTGCTCTCTCTCTCTCTCTCTTTTTTTAATTTCCTTTTTCATATACTACTTTTTCTTGCTTCAAGAATCAATCTGATGATTTTTTAGATCCTTAATAATATTTCTCCTTTACCATCATTCTTTCAAGAGCCAACAAGTTTAAAATTCTTTAATCAACAAATTCAAAAGACATATGCACTGTTCAAGCATTCATTCAGAAAACAAAATGTATTGTCACCACATCAAACTAATTCAACTAGTTTCAGAGATGAATTTGAAATCCTATACTTCTTGTTCTTTTGTGATTAAAGCATTTTTTCATTTAAGAAAGGTGATGGATTCATAGGACATTCATAGCTTTAAGGCATAGACACTAAGATACTAATGATCATGTAGTGAAGACATAAACATAGATAGAACATCAAGCATAAAAATCGAAAAACAGAATATTAAGAACAAGGAAATTAAGGAGCGAGTCCACCTTAGTGATGACAGCTAGTTCTCATTCTTGAAGATCCTATGGAGTGCTAGAGCTCCTCAATGTCTCTTCCTTACCCTTGTTGCTCCTCTCTGATTTCATGGAGGATAATGGTTGCTTTTGTTGAGGTCCATGAGTGGGCTCTTTTGTTTGCTCCATCCTCTTTCTTAGTGATGGGATTTTGAGATGAATCTCTCCATCTCTCATGACTCGGAGTTGGAAGCAACTGCCTTCCCTTTCCTCTTCCTAGAGGTTTCTCCGGCCTTAGATGCCATAAATGGTTATGGAAAAACAAAAAGCAACGCTTTTACCATACCAAACTTAGAAGGTTTGCTCGTCCTCAAGCAAAAGAAGAAAGAAGGGAGTAGAAGAAGAAGAAAATGGAGGAGATGGAGGGGGCTTTGTGGGTGGGTTTGGGAGGGAAAGTGGTTTGAATTTGAATGGTGAGGTAGGTGGGGTTTTATGAAGGATGGATGTGAGTGGTGAAGAGAATAGTGGGATTTGATAGGTGAGGGGTTTTTGGGGAGGAGGTGTTGAGGTGATTAGTGAATGGGTGAACAAGAGAGAGAGTGGTGGGGTAGGTGGGGATCCTGTGGGATCCACAGATCCAGAGGTGTCAAGGAAAATTCATCCCTGCACCAAGTGGCGAGCAAAAATGCTCTTTATGCCAATTCTGGCGTTAAACACCGAGCTGGTGCCCATTTCTGGTGTTTAACGCCAACTTCTTGCCCCTTCCTGGCGTTTAACGCCAGTCTGGTGCCCCTTTCTGGCGTTAAACGCCCAGAATGGTGCCAGACTGGGCGTTAAACGCCCATTTGCTACCCTTACTGGCGTTTAAACGCCAGCAGGTTTTTCCTCCAGGGTGTGCTGTTTTTCTTTCTATTTTTCTTTTTGTTTTTCATTCTGTTTTTGCTTTTTCAATTGATTTTGTGACTTCACATGATCATCAACCTGCAGAAAACATAAAATAACAATGGAAAATAGATAAATATAACATTGGGTTGCCTCCCAACAAGCGCTTCTTTAATGTCAGTAGCTTGACAGTGGGCTTTCTTGGAGCCTCACGGATACTCAGAGCAATGTTGGAACCTCCCAACCCCAAACTTAAAGTTTGACTGTGGGGGTTCAACACCAAACTTCGAATTTGGTTGTGGCCTCCCAACACCAAACTTAGAGATTGACTGTGGGGGCTCTGTTTGACTCTGTTTTGAGAGAAGCTTTTCATGCTTCTTCCCTTTCCTATCTGCAAACCATGGTACTTCTTGAATAGCGAAGAGTTGCTCATCATGAAAGGTTTTAGAGATCTCAGTAGGAGGGAAGGATGCTCCTGCTACTGGTTCTATCTAGGACAGGTGATCAGCTACTTGATTCTCTGTCCCTTTTCTGTCTCTTATTTCTATATCAAACTCTTGCAGAAGCAACACCCATCTTATGAGCCTGGGTTTTGAATCCTGCTTTGTGAGTAGATATTTAAGAGCAGCATGGTCAGTGTACACAATCACTTTTGATCCTACTAAATAAGATCTGAACTTGTCAATGGCATAAACCACTGCAAGTAACTTCTTTTCTGTGGTTGTGTATTTCTTCTGTGCATCATTTAGAATACGGCTGCCATAATAAATAACGTGCAGAAGCTTATCATGCCTTTATCCCAATACTGCACCAATGGCATGGTCACTGGCATCACACATTAGTTCAAATGGTAATGTCCAGTCTGGTGCAGAGATGACTGGTGCTGTGACCAACTTAGCTTTCAAAGTCTCAAACGCCTGCAGACACTCCTTATCAAAGATAAATGGCATGTCAGCAGCTAGCAGATTACTCAGAGATTTTGCAATTTTTGAAAAATCCTTTATAAACCTTCTGTAGAATCCTGCATGCCCCAGAAAGCTTCTGATTGCCTTAACATTGGCAGGTGGTGGTAATTTTCTAATTACCTCAACTTTAGCTTGATCCACCTCTATTCCCTTGTTTGAAATTTTATGCCTAAGGACAATCCCTTCAGTCACCATAAAATTACATTTTCCCAGTTTAGAACTAGGTTGGTCTTTTGGCATCTTTTCAGAACAAGTGCTAGATGGTGAAGGCAGGAGCTGAATGAGTCTCCAAATACTGAAAAGTCATCCATGAAGACTTCCAGAAATTTTTCTACCATATCTGAGAAAATAGAGAGCATGCACCTCTGAAAGGTTGCAGGTGCATTACACAGACCAAAAGGCATCCTTCTGTAGGCAAACACTCCAGAAAGACATGTGAATGCTGTTTTCTCTTGGTCCTGAGGATCTACTACAATTTGGTTGTAACCTGAATAGCCATCCAAAAAGCAGTAGTATTCATGACCTGCTAGTCTCTCTAGCATCTAGTCTATAAATGGTAAAGGAAAATGATCCTTTCTGGTGGCTCTATTGAGCCTTCTGTAGTCAATACACATACGCCACCCTGTAACTGTTCTTGTAGGAACCAGTTCATTCTTTTCATTATGAACCGCTGTCATGCCTCCCTTTTTGGGGACAACGTGGACAGGGCTCACCCAGGGGCTATCAGAAATAGGATAAATAATCCCAGCCTCTAGTAACTTAGTGACCTCTTTCTGCACCACCACCTTCATGGCTGGATTTAGCCGCCTATGTGGTTGAACCACTAGCTTAGCATCATCCTCCAATAGGATCTTGTGCATGCGTATTGCTGGGCTAAT